>NC_080622.1:0-306827 GCF_027887145.1 Ammospiza caudacuta
GGTCTCATGGAAATATCAGTGGTGGCAGCCAAGTTGCGTCACTTTTGCGCTCCCCTTGGGATGCCTTTCGCAGCTGCAGTGTGCCTGGAGCCCAGGGCTTCCTGGTTTTAAAAGTCCTAGGCCTAAGCCTAACAGTAACCTTAGGAAGGTAAATCAGCCGGGTATTAGGGTTCTTCCTAAGGGAAAAGCCGTGAAAGCAGCCATGTTGTGGCACTTCTGCACTCCCTTTGGGATGCCTTTGGCAGATGAAGTAAGCCTGGAACTCAGGGCTTCCTGGTTAAAGAAATCCAAGCCCTAGGCTGAACCCTAACCCTAACCCTAGGCAGATAAATCAGCCTAGGTATAGGGATGGTGCCAAGGAAAAAGCTGTGAAAGCTGCCATGTTGTTGCACTTTTGTACTCCCCTTGGGATGCCTTGAACAGCTGCAGTGTGCCTGGAGCCCAGGGCTTCCTAGTTTTAAAAATCCTAGCCCTAGGCCTAAGCCTAACAGTAACCCTGGGAAGGTAAATCAGCCTGGTGTTAGGCTTCTTGCCAAGGAAAAAGCCGTGAAAGCAGCCATGTTGTGGCACTTTTCACTCCCTTTTGGATGCCTTTCACAGCTCCAGTGTGCCTGGAACTCAGGGCTTCCTGATTTTAAAAATCCTAGCCCTAGGCCGAACCCCAACCCTAAGACGAGAAAGGCAAATCAGCCAGGAATTAGGCATGTCCCCAAGGAAAAAGCTGTGGAGGCAGGCATGTTGTGCTACTTTTGCGCTCTTCTTGGCTAGTCCTTCGCAGCTGCTGTGTTCTTGGAACTCAGGGCTTTCTGGTTAATAGAGCCCTTACCCTAGGCGTAACTCAAACCTTAACCCTAGGAAGGAAAATCAGCCTATGGTTCGGGATGGTCTCATGGAAATATCAGTGGTGGCAGCCAAGTTGCGTCACTTTTGCGCTCCCCTAGGGATGCCTTTCGCAGCTGCAGTGTGCCTGGAGCCCAGGGCTTCCTGGTTTTAAAAGTCCTAGGCCTAAGCCTAACAGTAACCCTAGGAAGGTAAATCAGCCGGGTATTAGGGTTCTTCCTAAGGGAAAAGCCGTGAAAGCAGCCATGTTGTGGCACTTCTGCACTCCCTTTGGGATGCCTTTGGCAGATGAAGTAAGCCTGGAACTCAGGGCTTCCTGGTTAAAGAAATCCAAGCCCTAGGCTGAACCCTAACCCTAACCCTAGGCAGATAAATCAGCCTAGGTATAGGGATGGTGCCAAGGAAAAAGCTGTGAAAGCTGCCATGTTGTTGCACTTTTGTACTCCCCTTGGGATGCCTTGAACAGCTGCAGTGTGCCTGGAGCTAAGGGCTTCCTAGTTTTAAAAATCCTAGCCCTAGGCCTAAGCCTAACAGTAACCCTGGGAAGGTAAATCAGCCTGGTGTTAGGCTTCTTGCCAAGGAAAAAGCCGTGAAAGCAGCCATGTTGTGGCACTTTTGCACTCCCTTTTGGATGCCTTTCACAGCTCCAGTGTGCCTGGAACTCAGGGCTTCCTGATTTTAAAAATCCTAGCCCTAGGCCGAACCCCAACACTAAGACGAGAAAGGCAAATCAGCCAGGAATTAGGCATGTCCCCAAGGAAAAAGCTGTGGAGGCAGGCATGTTGTGGTACTTTTGCGCTCTTCTTGGCTAGTCCTTCGCAGCTGCTGTGTTCTTGGAACTCAGGGCTTTCTGGTTAATAGAGCCCTTACCCTAGGCGTAACTCAAACCTTAACCCTAGGAAGGAAAATCAGTCTATGGTTCGGGATGGTCTCATGGAAATATCAGTTGTGGCAGCCAAGTTGCGTCACTTTTGCGCTCCCCTTGGGATGCCTTTCGCAGCTGCAGTGTGCCTGGAGCCCAGGGCTTCCTGGTTTTAAAAGTCCTAGGCCTAAGCCTAACAGTAACCCTAGGAAGGTAAATCAGCCGGGTATTAGGGTTCTTCCTAAGGGAAAAGCCGTGAAAGCAGCCATGTTGTGGCACTTCTGCACTCCCTTTGGGATGCCTTTGGCAGATGAAGTAAGCCTGGAACTCAGGGCTTCCTGGTTAAAGAAATCCAAGCCCTAGGCTGAACCCTAACCCTAACCCTAGGCAGATAAATCAGCCTAGGTATAGGGATGGTGCCAAGGAAAAAGCTGTGAAAGCTGCCATGTTGTTGCACTTTTTTACTCCCCTTGGGATGCCTTGAACAGCTGCAGTGTGCCTGGAGCCCAGGGCTTCCTAGTTTTAAAAATCCTAGCCCTAGCCCTAAGCCTAACAGTAACCCTGGGAAGGTAAATCAGCCTGGTGTTAGGCTTCTTGCCAAGGAAAAAGCCGTGAAAGCAGCCATGTTGTGGCACTTTTGCACTCCCTTTTGGATGCCTTTCACAGCTGCAGTGTGCCTGGAACTCAGGGCTTCCTGATTTTAAAAATCCTAGCCCTAGGCCGAACCCCAACCCTAAGACGAGAAAGGCAAATCAGCCAGGAATTAGGCATGTCCCCAAGGAAAAAGCTGTGGAGGCAGGCATGTTGTGCTACTTTTGCGCTCTTCTTGGCTAGTCCTTCGCAGCTGCTGTGTTCTTGGAACTCAGGGCTTTCTGGTTAATAGAGCCCTTACCCTAGGCGTAACTCAAACCTTAACCCTAGGAAGGAAAATCAACCTATGGTTCGGGATGGTCTCATGGAAATATCAGTGGTGGCAGCCAAGTTGCGTCACTTTTGCGCTCCCCTTGGGATGCCTTTCGCAGCTGCAGTGTGCCTGGAGCCCAGGGCTTCCTGGTTTTAAAAGTCCTAGGCCTAAGCCTAACAGTAACCCTAGGAAGGTAAATCAGCCGGGTATTAGGGTTCTTCCTAAGGGAAAAGCCGTGAAAGCAGCCATGTTGTGGCACTTCTGCACTCCCTTTGGGATGCCTTTGGCAGATGAAGTAAGCCTGGAACTCAGGGCTTCCTGGTTAAAGAAATCCAAGCCCTAGGCTGAACCCTAACCCTAACCCTAGGCAGATAAATCAGCCTAGGTATAGGGATGGTGCCAAGGAAAAAGCTGTGAAAGCTGCCATGTTGTTGCACTTTTGTACTCCCCTTGGGATGCCTTGAACAGCTGCAGTGTGCCTGGAGCCCAGGGATTCCTAGTTTTAAAAATCCTAGCCCTAGGCCTAAGCCTAACAGTAACCCTGGGAAGGTAAATCAGCCTGGTGTTAGGCTTCTTGCCAAGGAAAAAGCCGTGAAAGCAGCCATGTTGTGGCACTTTTGCACTCCCTTTTGGATGCCTTTCACAGCTGCAGTGTGCCTGGAACTCAGGGCTTCCTGATTTTAAAAATCCTAGCCCTAGGCCGAACCCCAACCCTAAGACGAGAAAGGCAAATCAGCCAGGAATTAGGCATGTCCCCAAGGAAAAAGCTGTGGAGGCAGGCATGTTGTGCTACTTTTGCGCTCTTCTTGGCTAGTCCTTCGCAGCTGCTGTGTTCTTGGAACTCAGGGCTTTCTGGTTAATAGAGCCCTTACCCTAGGCGTAACTCAAACCTTAACCCTAGGAAGGAAAATCAGCCTATGGTTCGGGATGGTCTCATGGAAATATCAGTGGTGGCAGCCAAGTTGCGTCACTTTTGCGCTCCCCTTGGGATGCCTTTCGCAGCTGCAGTGTGCCTGGAGCCCAGGGCTTCCTGGTTTTAAAAGTCCTAGGCCTAAGCCTAACAGTAACCCTAGGAAGGTAAATCAGCCGGGTATTAGGGTTCTTCCTAAGGGAAAAGCCGTGAAAGCAGCCATGTTGTGGCACTTCTGCACTCCCTTTGGGATGCCTTTGGCAGATGAAGTAAGCCTGGAACTCAGGGCTTCCTGGTTAAAGAAATCCAAGCCCTAGGCTGAACCCTAACCCTAACCCTAGGCAGATAAATCAGCCTAGGTATAGGGATGGTGCCAAGGAAAAGCTGTGAAAGCTGCCATGTTGTTGCACTTTTGTACTCCCCTTGGGATGCCTTGAACAGCTGCAGTGTGCCTGGAGCCCAGGGCTTCCTAGTTTTAAAAATCCTAGCCCTAGGCCTAAGCCTAACAGTAACCCTGGGAAGGTAAATCAGCCTGGTGTTAGGCTTCTTGCCAAGGAAAAAGCCGTGAAAGCAGCCATGTTGTGGCACTTTTGCACTCCCTTTTGGATGCCTTTCACAGCTCCAGTGTGCCTGGAACTCAGGGCTTCCTGATTTTAAAAATCCTAGCCCTAGGCCGAACCCCAACCCTAAGACGAGAAAGGCAAATCAGCCAGGAATTAGGCATGTCCCCAAGGAAAAAGCTGTGGAGGCAGGCATGTTGTGGTACTTTTGCGCTCTTCTTGGCTAGTCCTTCGCAGCTGCTGTGTTCTTGGAACTCAGGGCTTTCTGGTTAATAGAGCCCTTACCCTAGGCGTAACTCAAACCTTAACCCTAGGAAGGAAAATCAGCCTATGGTTCGGGATGGTCTCATGGAAATATCAGTGGTGGCAGCCAAGTTGCGTCACTTTTGCGCTCCCCTTGGGATGCCTTTCGCAGCTGCAGTGTGCCTGGAGCCCAGGGCTTCCTGGTTTTAAAAGTCCTAGGCCTAAGCCTAACAGTAACCCTAGGAAGGTAAATCAGCCGGGTATTAGGGTTCTTCCTAAGGGAAAAGCCGTGAAAGCAGCCATGTTGTGGCACTTCTGCACTCCCTTTGGGATGCCTTTGGCAGATGAAGTAAGCCTGGAACTCAGGGCTTCCTGGTTAAAGAAATCCAAGCCCTAGGCTGAACCCTAACCCTAACCCTAGGCAGATAAATCAGCCTAGGTATAGGGATGGTGCCAAGGAAAAAGCTGTGAAAGCTGCCATGTTGTTGCACTTTTGTACTCCCCTTGGGATGCCTTGAACAGCTGCAGTGTGCCTGGAGCCCAGGGCTTCCTAGTTTTAAAAATCCTAGCCCTAGGCCTAAGCCTAACAGTAACCCTGGGAAGGTAAATCAGCCTGGTGTTAGGCTTCTTGCCAAGGAAAAAGCCGTGAAAGCAGCCATGTTGTGGCACTTTTCACTCCCTTTTGGATGCCTTTCACAGCTCCAGTGTGCCTGGAACTCAGGGCTTCCTGATTTTAAAAATCCTAGCCCTAGGCCGAACCCCAACCCTAAGACGAGAAAGGCAAATCAGCCAGGAATTAGGCATGTCCCCAAGGAAAAAGCTGTGGAGGCAGGCATGTTGTGCTACTTTTGCGCTCTTCTTGGCTAGTCCTTCGCAGCTGCTGTGTTCTTGGAACTCAGGGCTTTCTGGTTAATAGAGCCCTTACCCTAGGCGTAACTCAAACCTTAACCCTAGGAAGGAAAATCAGCCTATGGTTCGGGATGGTCTCATGGAAATATCAGTGGTGGCAGCCAAGTTGCGTCACTTTTGCGCTCCCCTAGGGATGCCTTTCGCAGCTGCAGTGTGCCTGGAGCCCAGGGCTTCCTGGTTTTAAAAGTCCTAGGCCTAAGCCTAACAGTAACCCTAGGAAGGTAAATCAGCCGGGTATTAGGGTTCTTCCTAAGGGAAAAGCCGTGAAAGCAGCCATGTTGTGGCACTTCTGCACTCCCTTTGGGATGCCTTTGGCAGATGAAGTAAGCCTGGAACTCAGGGCTTCCTGGTTAAAGAAATCCAAGCCCTAGGCTGAACCCTAACCCTAACCCTAGGCAGATAAATCAGCCTAGGTATAGGGATGGTGCCAAGGAAAAAGCTGTGAAAGCTGCCATGTTGTTGCACTTTTGTACTCCCCTTGGGATGCCTTGAACAGCTGCAGTGTGCCTGGAGCTAAGGGCTTCCTAGTTTTAAAAATCCTAGCCCTAGGCCTAAGCCTAACAGTAACCCTGGGAAGGTAAATCAGCCTGGTGTTAGGCTTCTTGCCAAGGAAAAAGCCGTGAAAGCAGCCATGTTGTGGCACTTTTGCACTCCCTTTTGGATGCCTTTCACAGCTCCAGTGTGCCTGGAACTCAGGGCTTCCTGATTTTAAAAATCCTAGCCCTAGGCCGAACCCCAACACTAAGACGAGAAAGGCAAATCAGCCAGGAATTAGGCATGTCCCCAAGGAAAAAGCTGTGGAGGCAGGCATGTTGTGGTACTTTTGCGCTCTTCTTGGCTAGTCCTTCGCAGCTGCTGTGTTCTTGGAACTCAGGGCTTTCTGGTTAATAGAGCCCTTACCCTAGGCGTAACTCAAACCTTAACACTAGGAAGGAAAATCAACCTATGGTTCGGGATGGTCTCATGGAAATATCAGTTGTGGCAGCCAAGTTGCGTCACTTTTGCGCTCCCCTTGGGATGCCTTTCGCAGCTGCAGTGTGCCTGGAGCCCAGGGCTTCCTGGTTTTAAAAGTCCTAGGCCTAAGCCTAACAGTAACCCTAGGAAGGTAAATCAGCCGGGTATTAGGGTTCTTCCTAAGGGAAAAGCCGTGAAAGCAGCCATGTTGTGGCACTTCTGCACTCCCTTTGGGATGCCTTTGGCAGATGAAGTAAGCCTGGAACTCAGGGCTTCCTGGTTAAAGAAATCCAAGCCCTAGGCTGAACCCTAACCCTAACCCTAGGCAGATAAATCAGCCTAGGTATAGGGATGGTGCCAAGGAAAAAGCTGTGAAAGCTGCCATGTTGTTGCACTTTTTTACTCCCCTTGGGATGCCTTGAACAGCTGCAGTGTGCCTGGAGCTAAGGGCTTCCTAGTTTTAAAAATCCTAGCCCTAGCCCTAAGCCTAACAGTAACCCTGGGAAGGTAAATCAGCCTGGTGTTAGGCTTCTTGCCAAGGAAAAAGCCGTGAAAGCAGCCATGTTGTGGCACTTTTGCACTCCCTTTTGGATGCCTTTCACAGCTCCAGTGTGCCTGGAACTCAGGGCTTCCTGATTTTAAAAATCCTAGCCCTAGGCCGAACCCCAACCCTAAGACGAGAAAGGCAAATCAGCCAGGAATTAGGCATGTCCCCAAGGAAAAAGCTGTGGAGGCAGGCATGTTGTGGTACTTTTGCGCTCTTCTTGGCTAGTCCTTCGCAGCTGCTGTGTTCTTGGAACTCAGGGCTTTCTGGTTAATAGAGCCCTTACCCTAGGCGTAACTCAAACCTTAACCCTAGGAAGGAAAATCAACCTATGGTTCGGGATGGTCTCATGGAAATATCAGTGGTGGCAGCCAAGTTGCGTCACTTTTGCGCTCCCCTTGGGATGCCTTTCGCAGCTGCAGTGTGCCTGGAGCCCAGGGCTTCCTGGTTTTAAAAGTCCTAGGCCTAAGCCTAACAGTAACCCTAGGAAGGTAAATCAGCCGGGTATTAGGGTTCTTCCTAAGGGAAAAGCCGTGAAAGCAGCCATGTTGTGGCACTTCTGCACTCCCTTTGGGATGCCTTTGGCAGATGAAGTAAGCCTGGAACTCAGGGCTTCCTGGTTAAAGAAATCCAAGCCCTAGGCTGAACCCTAACCCTAACCCTAGGCAGATAAATCAGCCTAGGTATAGGGATGGTGCCAAGGAAAAAGCTGTGAAAGCTGCCATGTTGTTGCACTTTTGTACTCCCCTTGGGATGCCTTGAACAGCTGCAGTGTGCCTGGAGCCCAGGGCTTCCTAGTTTTAAAAATCCTAGCCCTAGGCCTAAGCCTAACAGTAACCCTGGGAAGGTAAATCAGCCTGGTGTTAGGCTTCTTGCCAAGGAAAAAGCCGTGAAAGCAGCCATGTTGTGGCACTTTTCACTCCCTTTTGGATGCCTTTCACAGCTCCAGTGTGCCTGGAACTCAGGGCTTCCTGATTTTAAAAATCCTAGCCCTAGGCCGAACCCCAACACTAAGACGAGAAAGGCAAATCAGCCAGGAATTAGGCATGTCCCCAAGGAAAAAGCTGTGGAGGCAGGCATGTTGTGCTACTTTTGCGCTCTTCTTGGCTAGTCCTTCGCAGCTGCTGTGTTCTTGGAACTCAGGGCTTTCTGGTTAATAGAGCCCTTACCCTAGGCGTAACTCAAACCTTAACCCTAGGAAGGAAAATCAGCCTATGGTTCGGGATGGTCTCATGGAAATATCAGTGGTGGCAGCCAAGTTGCGTCACTTTTGCGCTCCCCTTGGGATGCCTTTCGCAGCTGCAGTGTGCCTGGAGCCCAGGGCTTCCTGGTTTTAAAAGTCCTAGGCCTAAGCCTAACAGTAACCCTAGGAAGGTAAATCAGCCGGGTATTAGGGTTCTTCCTAAGGGAAAAGCCGTGAAAGCAGCCATGTTGTGGCACTTCTGCACTCCCTTTGGGATGCCTTTGGCAGATGAAGTAAGCCTGGAACTCAGGGCTTCCTGGTTAAAGAAATCCAAGCCCTAGGCTGAACCCTAACCCTAACCCTAGGCAGATAAATCAGCCTAGGTATAGGGATGGTGCCAAGGAAAAAGCTGTGAAAGCTGCCATGTTGTTGCACTTTTGTACTCCCCTTGGGATGCCTTGAACAGCTGCAGTGTGCCTGGAGCCCAGGGCTTCCTAGTTTTAAAAATCCTAGCCCTAGGCCTAAGCCTAACAGTAACCCTGGGAAGGTAAATCAGCCTGGTGTTAGGCTTCTTGCCAAGGAAAAAGCCGTGAAAGCAGCCATGTTGTGGCACTTTTGCACTCCCTTTTGGATGCCTTTCACAGCTCCAGTGTGCCTGGAACTCAGGGCTTCCTGATTTTAAAAATCCTAGCCCTAGGCCGAACCCCAACCCTAAGACGAGAAAGGCAAATCAGCCAGGAATTAGGCATGTCCCCAAGGAAAAAGCTGTGGAGGCAGGCATGTTGTGGTACTTTTGCGCTCTTCTTGGCTAGTCCTTCGCAGCTGCTGTGTTCTTGGAACTCAGGGCTTTCTGGTTAATAGAGCCCTTACCCTAGGCGTAACTCAAACCTTAACCCTAGGAAGGAAAATCAGTCTATGGTTCGGGATGGTCTCATGGAAATATCAGTGGTGGCAGCCAAGTTGCGTCACTTTTGCGCTCCCCTTGGGATGCCTTTCGCAGCTGCAGTGTGCCTGGAGCCCAGGGCTTCCTGGTTTTAAAAGTCCTAGGCCTAAGCCTAACAGTAACCCTAGGAAGGTAAATCAGCCGGGTATTAGGGTTCTTCCTAAGGGAAAAGCCGTGAAAGCAGCCATGTTGTGGCACTTCTGCACTCCCTTTGGGATGCCTTTGGCAGATGAAGTAAGCCTGGAACTCAGGGCTTCCTGGTTAAAGAAATCCAAGCCCTAGGCTGAACCCTAACCCTAACCCTAGGCAGATAAATCAGCCTAGGTATAGGGATGGTGCCAAGGAAAAAGCTGTGAAAGCTGCCATGTTGTTGCACTTTTTTACTCCCCTTGGGATGCCTTGAACAGCTGCAGTGTGCCTGGAGCTAAGGGCTTCCTAGTTTTAAAAATCCTAGCCCTAGCCCTAAGCCTAACAGTAACCCTGGGAAGGTAAATCAGCCTGGTGTTAGGCTTCTTGCCAAGGAAAAAGCCGTGAAAGCAGCCATGTTGTGGCACTTTTGCACTCCCTTTTGGATGCCTTTCACAGCTCCAGTGTGCCTGGAACTCAGGGCTTCCTGATTTTAAAAATCCTAGCCCTAGGCCGAACCCCAACCCTAAGACGAGAAAGGCAAATCAGCCAGGAATTAGGCATGTCCCCAAGGAAAAAGCTGTGGAGGCAGGCATGTTGTGCTACTTTTGCGCTCTTCTTGGCTAGTCCTTCGCAGCTGCTGTGTTCTTGGAACTCAGGGCTTTCTGGTTAATAGAGCCCTTACCCTAGGCGTAACTCAAACCTTAACCCTAGGAAGGAAAATCAACCTATGGTTCGGGATGGTCTCATGGAAATATCAGTGGTGGCAGCCAAGTTGCGTCACTTTTGCGCTCCCCTAGGGATGCCTTTCGCAGCTGCAGTGTGCCTGGAGCCCAGGGCTTCCTGGTTTTAAAAGTCCTAGGCCTAAGCCTAACAGTAACCCTAGGAAGGTAAATCAGCCGGGTATTAGGGTTCTTCCTAAGGGAAAAGCCGTGAAAGCAGCCATGTTGTGGCACTTCTGCACTCCCTTTGGGATGCCTTTGGCAGATGAAGTAAGCCTGGAACTCAGGGCTTCCTGGTTAAAGAAATCCAAGCCCTAGGCTGAACCCTAACCCTAACCCTAGGCAGATAAATCAGCCTAGGTATAGGGATGGTGCCAAGGAAAAAGCTGTGAAAGCTGCCATGTTGTTGCACTTTTGTACTCCCCTTGGGATGCCTTGAACAGCTGCAGTGTGCCTGGAGCCCAGGGCTTCCTAGTTTTAAAAATCCTAGCCCTAGGCCTAAGCCTAACAGTAACCCTGGGAAGGTAAATCAGCCTGGTGTTAGGCTTCTTGCCAAGGAAAAAGCCGTGAAAGCAGCCATGTTGTGGCACTTTTGCACTCCCTTTTGGATGCCTTTCACAGCTCCAGTGTGCCTGGAACTCAGGGCTTCCTGATTTTAAAAATCCTAGCCCTAGGCCGAACCCCAACACTAAGACGAGAAAGGCAAATCAGCCAGGAATTAGGCATGTCCCCAAGGAAAAAGCTGTGGAGGCAGGCATGTTGTGGTACTTTTGCGCTCTTCTTGGCTAGTCCTTCGCAGCTGCTGTGTTCTTGGAACTCAGGGCTTTCTGGTTAATAGAGCCCTTACCCTAGGCGTAACTCAAACCTTAACCCTAGGAAGGAAAATCAGCCTATGGTTCGGGATGGTCTCATGGAAATATCAGTGGTGGCAGCCAAGTTGCGTCACTTTTGCGCTCCCCTTGGGATGCCTTTCGCAGCTGCAGTGTGCCTGGAGCCCAGGGCTTCTTGTTTTTAAAAGTCCTAGGCCTAAGCCTAACAGTAACCCTAGGAAGGTAAATCAGCCGGGTATTAGGGTTCTTCCTAAGGGAAAAGCCGTGAAAGCAGCCATGTTGTGGCACTTCTGCACTCCCTTTGGGATGCCTTTGGCAGATGAAGTAAGCCTGGAACTCAGGGCTTCCTGGTTAAAGAAATCCAAGCCCTAGGCTGAACCCTAACCCTAACCCTAGGCAGATAAATCAGCCTAGGTATAGGGATGGTGCCAAGGAAAAGCTGTGAAAGCTGCCATGTTGTTGCACTTTTGTACTCCCCTTGGGATGCCTTGAACAGCTGCAGTGTGCCTGGAGCCCAGGGCTTCCTAGTTTTAAAAATCCTAGCCCTAGGCCTAAGCCTAACAGTAACCCTGGGAAGGTAAATCAGCCTGGTGTTAGGCTTCTTGCCAAGGAAAAAGCCGTGAAAGCAGCCATGTTGTGGCACTTTTGCACTCCCTTTTGGATGCCTTTCACAGCTCCAGTGTGCCTGGAACTCAGGGCTTCCTGATTTTAAAAATCCTAGCCCTAGGCCGAACCCCAACACTAAGACGAGAAAGGCAAATCAGCCAGGAATTAGGCATGTCCCCAAGGAAAAAGCTGTGGAGGCAGGCATGTTGTGCTACTTTTGCGCTCTTCTTGGCTAGTCCTTCGCAGCTGCTGTGTTCTTGGAACTCAGGGCTTTCTGGTTAATAGAGCCCTTACCCTAGGCGTAACTCAAACCTTAACCCTAGGAAGGAAAATCAGTCTATGGTTCGGGATGGTCTCATGGAAATATCAGTTGTGGCAGCCAAGTTGCGTCACTTTTGCGCTCCCCTTGGGATGCCTTTCGCAGCTGCAGTGTGCCTGGAGCCCAGGGCTTCCTGGTTTTAAAAGTCCTAGGCCTAAGCCTAACAGTAACCCTAGGAAGGTAAATCAGCCGGGTATTAGGGTTCTTCCTAAGGGAAAAGCCGTGAAAGCAGCCATGTTGTGGCACTTCTGCACTCCCTTTGGGATGCCTTTGGCAGATGAAGTAAGCCTGGAACTCAGGGCTTCCTGGTTAAAGAAATCCAAGCCCTAGGCTGAACCCTAACCCTAACCCTAGGCAGATAAATCAGCCTAGGTATAGGGATGGTGCCAAGGAAAAAGCTGTGAAAGCTGCCATGTTGTTGCACTTTTTTACTCCCCTTGGGATGCCTTGAACAGCTGCAGTGTGCCTGGAGCCCAGGGCTTCCTAGTTTTAAAAATCCTAGCCCTAGGCCTAAGCCTAACAGTAACCCTGGGAAGGTAAATCAGCCTGGTGTTAGGCTTCTTGCCAAGGAAAAAGCCGTGAAAGCAGCCACGTTGTGGCACTTTTGCACTCCCTTTTGGATGCCTTTCACAGCTGCAGTGTGCCTGGAACTCAGGGCTTCCTGATTTTAAAAATCCTAGCCCTAGGCCGAACCCCAACCCTAAGACGAGAAAGGCAAATCAGCCAGGAATTAGGCATGTCCCCAAGGAAAAAGCTGTGGAGGCAGGCATGTTGTGCTACTTTTGCGCTCTTCTTGGCTAGTCCTTCGCAGCTGCTGTGTTCTTGGAACTCAGGGCTTTCTGGTTAATAGAGCCCTTACCCTAGGCGTAACTCAAACCTTAACCCTAGGAAGGAAAATCAACCTATGGTTCGGGATGGTCTCATGGAAATATCAGTGGTGGCAGCCAAGTTGCGTCACTTTTGCGCTCCCCTAGGGATGCCTTTCGCAGCTGCAGTGTGCCTGGAGCCCAGGGCTTCCTGGTTTTAAAAGTCCTAGGCCTAAGCCTAACAGTAACCCTAGGAAGGTAAATCAGCCGGGTATTAGGGTTCTTCCTAAGGGAAAAGCCGTGAAAGCAGCCATGTTGTGGCACTTCTGCACTCCCTTTGGGATGCCTTTGGCAGATGAAGTAAGCCTGGAACTCAGGGCTTCCTGGTTAAAGAAATCCAAGCCCTAGGCTGAACCCTAACCCTAACCCTAGGCAGATAAATCAGCCTAGGTATAGGGATGGTGCCAAGGAAAAAGCTGTGAAAGCTGCCATGTTGTTGCACTTTTTTACTCCCCTTGGGATGCCTTGAACAGCTGCAGTGTGCCTGGAGCCCAGGGCTTCCTAGTTTTAAAAATCCTAGCCCTAGGCCTAAGCCTAACAGTAACCCTGGGAAGGTAAATCAGCCTGGTGTTAGGCTTCTTGCCAAGGAAAAAGCCGTGAAAGCAGCCATGTTGTGGCACTTTTGCACTCCCTTTTGGATGCCTTTCACAGCTCCAGTGTGCCTGGAACTCAGGGCTTCCTGATTTTAAAAATCCTAGCCCTAGGCCGAACCCCAACACTAAGACGAGAAAGGCAAATCAGCCAGGAATTAGGCATGTCCCCAAGGAAAAAGCTGTGGAGGCAGGCATGTTGTGCTACTTTTGCGCTCTTCTTGGCTAGTCCTTCGCAGCTGCTGTGTTCTTGGAACTCAGGGCTTTCTGGTTAATAGAGCCCTTACCCTAGGCGTAACTCAAACCTTAACCCTAGGAAGGAAAATCAGCCTATGGTTCGGGATGGTCTCATGGAAATATCAGTGGTGGCAGCCAAGTTGCGTCACTTTTGCGCTCCCCTTGGGATGCCTTTCGCAGCTGCAGTGTGCCTGGAGCCCAGGGCTTCTTGTTTTTAAAAGTCCTAGGCCTAAGCCTAACAGTAACCCTAGGAAGGTAAATCAGCCGGGTATTAGGGTTCTTCCTAAGGGAAAAGCCGTGAAAGCAGCCATGTTGTGGCACTTCTGCACTCCCTTTGGGATGCCTTTGGCAGATGAAGTAAGCCTGGAACTCAGGGCTTCCTGGTTAAAGAAATCCAAGCCCTAGGCTGAACCCTAACCCTAACCCTAGGCAGATAAATCAGCCTAGGTATAGGGATGGTGCCAAGGAAAAGCTGTGAAAGCTGCCATGTTGTTGCACTTTTGTACTCCCCTTGGGATGCCTTGAACAGCTGCAGTGTGCCTGGAGCCCAGGGCTTCCTAGTTTTAAAAATCCTAGCCCTAGGCCTAAGCCTAACAGTAACCCTGGGAAGGTAAATCAGCCTGGTGTTAGGCTTCTTGCCAAGGAAAAAGCCGTGAAAGCAGCCATGTTGTGGCACTTTTGCACTCCCTTTTGGATGCCTTTCACAGCTCCAGTGTGCCTGGAACTCAGGGCTTCCTGATTTTAAAAATCCTAGCCCTAGGCCGAACCCCAACACTAAGACGAGAAAGGCAAATCAGCCAGGAATTAGGCATGTCCCCAAGGAAAAAGCTGTGGAGGCAGGCATGTTGTGCTACTTTTGCGCTCTTCTTGGCTAGTCCTTCGCAGCTGCTGTGTTCTTGGAACTCAGGGCTTTCTGGTTAATAGAGCCCTTACCCTAGGCGTAACTCAAACCTTAACCCTAGGAAGGAAAATCAGTCTATGGTTCGGGATGGTCTCATGGAAATATCAGTTGTGGCAGCCAAGTTGCGTCACTTTTGCGCTCCCCTTGGGATGCCTTTCGCAGCTGCAGTGTGCCTGGAGCCCAGGGCTTCCTGGTTTTAAAAGTCCTAGGCCTAAGCCTAACAGTAACCCTAGGAAGGTAAATCAGCCGGGTATTAGGGTTCTTCCTAAGGGAAAAGCCGTGAAAGCAGCCATGTTGTGGCACTTCTGCACTCCCTTTGGGATGCCTTTGGCAGATGAAGTAAGCCTGGAACTCAGGGCTTCCTGGTTAAAGAAATCCAAGCCCTAGGCTGAACCCTAACCCTAACCCTAGGCAGATAAATCAGCCTAGGTATAGGGATGGTGCCAAGGAAAAAGCTGTGAAAGCTGCCATGTTGTTGCACTTTTTTACTCCCCTTGGGATGCCTTGAACAGCTGCAGTGTGCCTGGAGCTAAGGGCTTCCTAGTTTTAAAAATCCTAGCCCTAGCCCTAAGCCTAACAGTAACCCTGGGAAGGTAAATCAGCCTGGTGTTAGGCTTCTTGCCAAGGAAAAAGCCGTGAAAGCAGCCATGTTGTGGCACTTTTGCACTCCCTTTTGGATGCCTTTCACAGCTCCAGTGTGCCTGGAACTCAGGGCTTCCTGATTTTAAAAATCCTAGCCCTAGGCCGAACCCCAACCCTAAGACGAGAAAGGCAAATCAGCCAGGAATTAGGCATGTCCCCAAGGAAAAAGCTGTGGAGGCAGGCATGTTGTGCTACTTTTGCGCTCTTCTTGGCTAGTCCTTCGCAGCTGCTGTGTTCTTGGAACTCAGGGCTTTCTGGTTAATAGAGCCCTTACCCTAGGCGTAACTCAAACCTTAACCCTAGGAAGGAAAATCAGCCTATGGTTCGGGATGGTCTCATGGAAATATCAGTGGTGGCAGCCAAGTTGCGTCACTTTTGCGCTCCCCTTGGGATGCCTTTCGCAGCTGCAGTGTGCCTGGAGCCCAGGGCTTCCTGGTTTTAAAAGTCCTAGGCCTAAGCCTAACAGTAACCCTAGGAAGGTAAATCAGCCGGGTATTAGGGTTCTTCCTAAGGGAAAAGCCGTGAAAGCAGCCATGTTGTGGCACTTCTGCACTCCCTTTGGGATGCCTTTGGCAGATGAAGTAAGCCTGGAACTCAGGGCTTCCTGGTTAAAGAAATCCAAGCCCTAGGCTGAACCCTAACCCTAACCCTAGGCAGATAAATCAGCCTAGGTATAGGGATGGTGCCAAGGAAAAAGCTGTGAAAGCTGCCATGTTGTTGCACTTTTGTACTCCCCTTGGGATGCCTTGAACAGCTGCAGTGTGCCTGGAGCCCAGGGCTTCCTAGTTTTAAAAATCCTAGCCCTAGGCCTAAGCCTAACAGTAACCCTGGGAAGGGAAATCAGCCTGGTGTTAGGCTTCTTGCCAAGGAAAAAGCCGTGAAAGCAGCCATGTTGTGGCACTTTTGCACTCCCTTTTGGATGCCTTTCACAGCTCCAGTGTGCCTGGAACTCAGGGCTTCCTGATTTTAAAAATCCTAGCCCTAGGCCGAACCCCAAGCCTAAGACGAGAAAGGCAAATCAGCCAGGAATTAGGCATGTCCCCAAGGAAAAAGCTGTGGAGGCAGGCATGTTGTGCTACTTTTGCGCTCTTCTTGGCTAGTCCTTCGCAGCTGCTGTGTTCTTGGAACTCAGGGCTTTCTGGTTAATAGAGCCCTTACCCTAGGCGTAACTCAAACCTTAACCCTAGGAAGGAAAATCAGCCTATGGTTCGGGATGGTCTCATGGAAATATCAGTGGTGGCAGCCAAGTTGCGTCACTTTTGCGCTCCCCTTGGGATGCCTTTCGCAGCTGCAGTGTGCCTGGAGCCCAGGGCTTCCTGGTTTTAAAAGTCCTAGGCCTAAGCCTAACAGTAACCCTAGGAAGGTAAATCAGCCGGGTATTAGGGTTCTTCCTAAGGGAAAAGCCGTGAAAGCAGCCATGTTGTGGCACTTCTGCACTCCCTTTGGGATGCCTTTGGCAGATGAAGTAAGCCTGGAACTCAGGGCTTCCTGGTTAAAGAAATCCAAGCCCTAAGCTGAACCCTAACCCTAACCCTAGGCAGATAAATCAGCCTAGGTATAGGGATGGTGCCAAGGAAAAGCTGTGAAAGCTGCCATGTTGTTGCACTTTTGTACTCCCCTTGGGATGCCTTGAACAGCTGCAGTGTGCCTGGAGCCCAGGGCTTCCTAGTTTTAAAAATCCTAGCCCTAGGCCTAAGCCTAACAGTAACCCTGGGAAGGTAAATCAGCCTGGTGTTAGGCTTCTTGCCAAGGAAAAAGCCGTGAAAGCAGCCATGTTGTGGCACTTTTGCACTCCCTTTTGGATGCCTTTCACAGCTGCAGTGTGCCTGGAACTCAGGGCTTCCTGATTTTAAAAATCCTAGCCCTAGGCCGAACCCCAACCCTAAGACGAGAAAGGCAAATCAGCCAGGAATTAGGCATGTCCCCAAGGAAAAAGCTGTGGAGGCAGGCATGTTGTGGTACTTTTGCGCTGTTCTTGGCTAGTCCTTCGCAGCTGCTGTGTTCTTGGAACTCAGGGCTTTCTGGTTAATAGAGCCCTTACCCTAGGCGTAACTCAAACCTTAACCCTAGGAAGGAAAATCAGCCTATGGTTCGGGATGGTCTCATGGAAATATCAGTGGTGGCAGCCAAGTTGCGTCACTTTTGCGCTCCCCTTGGGATGCCTTTCGCAGCTGCAGTGTGCCTGGAGCCCAGGGCTTCCTGGTTTTAAAAGTCCTAGGCCTAAGCCTAACAGTAACCCTAGGAAGGTAAATCAGCCGGGTATTAGGGTTCTTCCTAAGGGAAAAGCCGTGAAAGCAGCCATGTTGTGGCACTTCTGCACTCCCTTTGGGATGCCTTTGGCAGATGAAGTAAGCCTGGAACTCAGGGCTTCCTGGTTAAAGAAATCCAAGCCCTAGGCTGAAGCCTAACCCTAACCCTAGGCAGATAAATCAGCCTAGGTATAGGGATGGTGCCAAGGAAAAAGCTGTGAAAGCTGCCATGTTGTTGCACTTTTGTACTCCCCTTGGGATGCCTTGAACAGCTGCAGTGTGCCTGGAGCTAAGGGCTTCCTAGTTTTAAAAATCCTAGCCCTAGGCCTAAGCCTAACAGTAACCCTGGGAAGGTAAATCAGCCTGGTGTTAGGCTTCTTGCCAAGGAAAAAGCCGTGAAAGCAGCCATGTTGTGGCACTTTTGCACTCCCTTTTGGATGCCTTTCACAGCTCCAGTGTGCCTGGAACTCAGGGCTTCCTGATTTTAAAAATCCTAGCCCTAGGCCGAACCCCAACCCTAAGACGAGAAAGGCAAATCAGCCAGGAATTAGGCATGTCCCCAAGGAAAAAGCTGTGGAGGCAGGCATGTTGTGCTACTTTTGCGCTCTTCTTGGCTAGTCCTTCGCAGCTGCTGTGTTCTTGGAACTCAGGGCTTTCTGGTTAATAGAGCCCTTACCCTAGGCGTAACTCAAACCTTAAGCCTAGGAAGGAAAATCAGCCTATGGTTCGGGATGGTCTCATGGAAATATCAGTGGTGGCAGCCAAGTTGCGTCACTTTTGCGCTCCCCTTGGGATGCCTTTCGCAGCTGCAGTGTGCCTGGAGCCCAGGGCTTCCTGGTTTTAAAAGTCCTAGGCCTAAGCCTAACAGTAACCCTAGGAAGGTAAATCAGCCGGGTATTAGGGTTCTTCCTAAGGGAAAAGCCGTGAAAGCAGCCATGTTGTGGCACTTCTGCACTCCCTTTGGGATGCCTTTGGCAGATGAAGTAAGCCTGGAACTCAGGGCTTCCTGGTTAAAGAAATCCAAGCCCTAGGCTGAACCCTAACCCTAACCCTAGGCAGATAAATCAGCCTAGGTATAGGGATGGTGCCAAGGAAAAAGCTGTGAAAGCTGCCATGTTGTTGCACTTTTTTACTCCCCTTGGGATGCCTTGAACAGCTGCAGTGTGCCTGGAGCCCAGGGCTTCCTAGTTTTAAAAATCCTAGCCCTAGCCCTAAGCCTAACAGTAACCCTGGGAAGGTAAATCAGCCTGGTGTTAGGCTTCTTGCCAAGGAAAAAGCCGTGAAAGCAGCCATGTTGTGGCACTTTTGCACTCCCTTTTGGATGCCTTTCACAGCTGCAGTGTGCCTGGAACTCAGGGCTTCCTGATTTTAAAAATCCTAGCCCTAGGCCGAACCCCAACCCTAAGACGAGAAAGGCAAATCAGCCAGGAATTAGGCATGTCCCCAAGGAAAAAGCTGTGGAGGCAGGCATGTTGTGCTACTTTTGCGCTCTTCTTGGCTAGTCCTTCGCAGCTGCTGTGTTCTTGGAACTCAGGGCTTTCTGGTTAATAGAGCCCTTACCCTAGGCGTAACTCAAACCTTAACCCTAGGAAGGAAAATCAACCTATGGTTCGGGATGGTCTCATGGAAATATCAGTGGTGGCAGCCAAGTTGCGTCACTTTTGCGCTCCCCTTGGGATGCCTTTCGCAGCTGCAGTGTGCCTGGAGCCCAGGGCTTCCTGGTTTTAAAAGTCCTAGGCCTAAGCCTAACAGTAACCCTAGGAAGGTAAATCAGCTGGGTATTAGGGTTCTTCCTAAGGGAAAAGCCGTGAAAGCAGCCATGTTGTGGCACTTCTGCACTCCCTTTGGGATGCCTTTGGCAGATGAAGTAAGCCTGGAACTCAGGGCTTCCTGGTTAAAGAAATCCAAGCCCTAGGCTGAACCCTAACCCTAACCCTAGGCAGATAAATCAGCCTAGGTATAGGGATGGTGCCAAGGAAAAAGCTGTGAAAGCTGCCATGTTGTTGCACTTTTGTACTCCCCTTGGGATGCCTTGAACAGCTGCAGTGTGCCTGGAGCCCAGGGCTTCCTAGTTTTAAAAATCCTAGCCCTAGGCCTAAGCCTAACAGTAACCCTGGGAAGGTAAATCAGCCTGGTGTTAGGCTTCTTGCCAAGGAAAAAGCCGTGAAAGCAGCCATGTTGTGGCACTTTTGCACTCCCTTTTGGATGCCTTTCACAGCTCCAGTGTGCCTGGAACTCAGGGCTTCCTGCTTTTAAAAATCCTAGCCCTAGGCCGAACCCCAACCCTAAGACGAGAAAGGCAAATCAGCCAGGAATTAGGCATGTCCCCAAGGAAAAAGCTGTGGAGGCAGGCATGTTGTGGTACTTTTGCGCTCTTCTTGGCTAGTCCTTCGCAGCTGCTGTGTTCTTGGAACTCAGGGCTTTCTGGTTAATAGAGCCCTTACCCTAGGCGTAACTCAAACCTTAAGCCTAGGAAGGAAAATCAGCCTATGGTTCGGGATGGTCTCATGGAAATATCAGTGGTGGCAGCCAAGTTGCGTCACTTTTGCGCTCCCCTTGGGATGCCTTTCGCAGCTGCAGTGTGCCTGGAGCCCAGGGCTTCCTGGTTTTAAAAGTCCTAGGCCTAAGCCTAACAGTAACCCTAGGAAGGTAAATCAGCCGGGTATTAGGGTTCTTCCTAAGGGAAAAGCCGTGAAAGCAGCCATGTTGTGGCACTTCTGCACTCCCTTTGGGATGCCTTTGGCAGATGAAGTAAGCCTGGAACTCAGGGCTTCCTGGTTAAAGAAATCCAAGCCCTAGGCTGAACCCTAACCCTAACCCTAGGCAGATAAATCAGCCTAGGTATAGGGATGGTGCCAAGGAAAAGCTGTGAAAGCTGCCATGTTGTTGCACTTTTGTACTCCCCTTGGGATGCCTTGAACAGCTGCAGTGTGCCTGGAGCCCAGGGCTTCCTAGTTTTAAAAATCCTAGCCCTAGGCCGAAGCCTAACAGTAACCCTGGGAAGGTAAATCAGCCTGGTGTTAGGCTTCTTGCCAAGGAAAAAGCCGTGAAAGCAGCCATGTTGTGGCACTTTTGCACTCCCTTTTGGATGCCTTTCACAGCTGCAGTGTGCCTGGAACTCAGGGCTTCCTGATTTTAAAAATCCTAGCCCTAGGCCGAACCCCAACACTAAGACGAGAAAGGCAAATCAGCCAGGAATTAGGCATGTCCCCAAGGAAAAAGCTGTGGAGGCAGGCATGTTGTGCTACTTTTGCGCTCTTCTTGGCTAGTCCTTCGCAGCTGCTGTGTTCTTGGAACTCAGGGCTTTCTGGTTAATAGAGCCCTTACCCTAGGCGTAACTCAAACCTTAACCCTAGGAAGGAAAATCAACCTATGGTTCGGGATGGTCTCATGGAAATATCAGTGGTGGCAGCCAAGTTGCGTCACTTTTGCGCTCCCCTTGGGATGCCTTTCGCAGCTGCAGTGTGCCTGGAGCCCAGGGCTTCCTGGTTTTAAAAGTCCTAGGCCTAAGCCTAACAGTAACCCTAGGAAGGTAAATCAGCCGGGTATTAGGGTTCTTCCTAAGGGAAAAGCCGTGAAAGCAGCCATGTTGTGGCACTTCTGCACTCCCTTTGGGATGCCTTTGGCAGATGAAGTAAGCCTGGAACTCAGGGCTTCCTGGTTAAAGAAATCCAAGCCCTAGGCTGAAGCCTAACCCTAACCCTAGGCAGATAAATCAGCCTAGGTATAGGGATGGTGCCAAGGAAAAAGCTGTGAAAGCTGCCATGTTGTTGCACTTTTGTACTCCCCTTGGGATGCCTTGAACAGCTGCAGTGTGCCTGGAGCTAAGGGCTTCCTAGTTTTAAAAATCCTAGCCCTAGGCCTAAGCCTAACAGTAACCCTGGGAAGGTAAATCAGCCTGGTGTTAGGCTTCTTGCCAAGGAAAAAGCCGTGAAAGCAGCCATGTTGTGGCACTTTTGCACTCCCTTTTGGATGCCTTTCACAGCTCCAGTGTGCCTGGAACTCAGGGCTTCCTGATTTTAAAAATCCTAGCCCTAGGCCGAACCCCAACCCTAAGACGAGAAAGGCAAATCAGCCAGGAATTAGGCATGTCCCCAAGGAAAAAGCTGTGGAGGCAGGCATGTTGTGGTACTTTTGCGCTCTTCTTGGCTAGTCCTTCGCAGCTGCTGTGTTCTTGGAACTCAGGGCTTTCTGGTTAATAGAGCCCTTACCCTAGGCGTAACTCAAACCTTAACCCTAGGAAGGAAAATCAGCCTATGGTTCGGGATGGTCTCATGGAAATATCAGTGGTGGCAGCCAAGTTGCGTCACTTTTGCGCTCCCCTTGGGATGCCTTTCGCAGCTGCAGTGTGCCTGGAGCCCAGGGCTTCCTGGTTTTAAAAGTCCTAGGCCTAAGCCTAACAGTAACCCTAGGAAGGTAAATCAGCCGGGTATTAGGGTTCTTCCTAAGGGAAAAGCCGTGAAAGCAGCCATGTTGTGGCACTTCTGCACTCCCTTTGGGATGCCTTTGGCAGATGAAGTAAGCCTGGAACTCAGGGCTTCCTGGTTAAAGAAATCCAAGCCCTAGGCTGAACCCTAACCCTAACCCTAGGCAGATAAATCAGCCTAGGTATAGGGATGGTGCCAAGGAAAAGCTGTGAAAGCTGCCATGTTGTTGCACTTTTGTACTCCCCTTGGGATGCCTTGAACAGCTGCAGTGTGCCTGGAGCCCAGGGCTTCCTAGTTTTAAAAATCCTAGCCCTAGGCCTAAGCCTAACAGTAACCCTGGGAAGGTAAATCAGCCTGGTGTTAGGCTTCTTGCCAAGGAAAAAGCCGTGAAAGCAGCCATGTTGTGGCACTTTTGCACTCCCTTTTGGATGCCTTTCACAGCTCCAGTGTGCCTGGAACTCAGGGCTTCCTGATTTTAAAAATCCTAGCCCTAGGCCGAACCCCAACCCTAAGACGAGAAAGGCAAATCAGCCAGGAATTAGGCATGTCCCCAAGGAAAAAGCTGTGGAGGCAGGCATGTTGTGCTACTTTTGCGCTCTTCTTGGCTAGTCCTTCGCAGCTGCTGTGTTCTTGGAACTCAGGGCTTTCTGGTTAATAGAGCCCTTACCCTAGGCGTAACTCAAACCTTAACCCTAGGAAGGAAAATCAGCCTATGGTTCGGGATGGTCTCATGGAAATATCAGTGGTGGCAGCCAAGTTGCGTCACTTTTGCGCTCCCCTTGGGATGCCTTTCGCAGCTGCAGTGTGCCTGGAGCCCAGGGCTTCCTGGTTTTAAAAGTCCTAGGCCTAAGCCTAACAGTAACCCTAGGAAGGTAAATCAGCCGGGTATTAGGGTTCTTCCTAAGGGAAAAGCCGTGAAAGCAGCCATGTTGTGGCACTTCTGCACTCCCTTTGGGATGCCTTTGGCAGATGAAGTAAGCCTGGAACTCAGGGCTTCCTGGTTAAAGAAATCCAAGCCCTAGGCTGAACCCTAACCCTAACCCTAGGCAGATAAATCAGCCTAGGTATAGGGATGGTGCCAAGGAAAAAGCTGTGAAAGCTGCCATGTTGTTGCACTTTTTTACTCCCCTTGGGATGCCTTGAACAGCTGCAGTGTGCCTGGAGCCCAGGGCTTCCTAGTTTTAAAAATCCTAGCCCTAGCCCTAAGCCTAACAGTAACCCTGGGAAGGTAAATCAGCCTGGTGTTAGGCTTCTTGCCAAGGAAAAAGCCGTGAAAGCAGCCATGTTGTGGCACTTTTGCACTCCCTTTTGGATGCCTTTCACAGCTGCAGTGTGCCTGGAACTCAGGGCTTCCTGATTTTAAAAATCCTAGCCCTAGGCCGAACCCCAACCCTAAGACGAGAAAGGCAAATCAGCCAGGAATTAGGCATGTCCCCAAGGAAAAAGCTGTGGAGGCAGGCATGTTGTGCTACTTTTGCGCTCTTCTTGGCTAGTCCTTCGCAGCTGCTGTGTTCTTGGAACTCAGGGCTTTCTGGTTAATAGAGCCCTTACCCTAGGCGTAACTCAAACCTTAACCCTAGGAAGGAAAATCAACCTATGGTTCGGGATGGTCTCATGGAAATATCAGTGGTGGCAGCCAAGTTGCGTCACTTTTGCGCTCCCCTTGGGATGCCTTTAGCAGCTGCAGTGTGCCTGGAGCCCAGGGCTTCCTGGTTTTAAAAGTCCTAGGCCTAAGCCTAACAGTAACCCTAGGAAGGTAAATCAGCCGGGTATTAGGGTTCTTCCTAAGGGAAAAGCCGTGAAAGCAGCCATGTTGTGGCACTTCTGCACTCCCTTTGGGATGCCTTTGGCAGATGAAGTAAGCCTGGAACTCAGGGCTTCCTGGTTAAAGAAATCCAAGCCCTAGGCTGAACCCTAACCCTAACCCTAGGCAGATAAATCAGCCTAGGTATAGGGATGGTGCCAAGGAAAAAGCTGTGAAAGCTGCCATGTTGTTGCACTTTTGTACTCCCCTTGGGATGCCTTGAACAGCTGCAGTGTGCCTGGAGCCCAGGGCTTCCTAGTTTTAAAAATCCTAGCCCTAGGCCTAAGCCTAACAGTAACCCTGGGAAGGTAAATCAGCCTGGTGTTAGGCTTCTTGCCAAGGAAAAAGCCGTGAAAGCAGCCATGTTGTGGCACTTTTGCACTCCCTTTTGGATGCCTTTCACAGCTCCAGTGTGCCTGGAACTCAGGGCTTCCTGCTTTTAAAAATCCTAGCCCTAGGCCGAACCCCAACCCTAAGACGAGAAAGGCAAATCAGCCAGGAATTAGGCATGTCCCCAAGGAAAAAGCTGTGGAGGCAGGCATGTTGTGGTACTTTTGCGCTCTTCTTGGCTAGTCCTTCGCAGCTGCTGTGTTCTTGGAACTCAGGGCTTTCTGGTTAATAGAGCCCTTACCCTAGGCGTAACTCAAACCTTAAGCCTAGGAAGGAAAATCAGCCTATGGTTCGGGATGGTCTCATGGAAATATCAGTGGTGGCAGCCAAGTTGCGTCACTTTTGCGCTCCCCTTGGGATGCCTTTCGCAGCTGCAGTGTGCCTGGAGCCCAGGGCTTCCTGGTTTTAAAAGTCCTAGGCCTAAGCCTAACAGTAACCCTAGGAAGGTAAATCAGCCGGGTATTAGGGTTCTTCCTAAGGGAAAAGCCGTGAAAGCAGCCATGTTGTGGCACTTCTGCACTCCCTTTGGGATGCCTTTGGCAGATGAAGTAAGCCTGGAACTCAGGGCTTCCTGGTTAAAGAAATCCAAGCCCTAGGCTGAACCCTAACCCTAACCCTAGGCAGATAAATCAGCCTAGGTATAGGGATGGTGCCAAGGAAAAGCTGTGAAAGCTGCCATGTTGTTGCACTTTTGTACTCCCCTTGGGATGCCTTGAACAGCTGCAGTGTGCCTGGAGCCCAGGGCTTCCTAGTTTTAAAAATCCTAGCCCTAGGCCGAAGCCTAACAGTAACCCTGGGAAGGTAAATCAGCCTGGTGTTAGGCTTCTTGCCAAGGAAAAAGCCGTGAAAGCAGCCATGTTGTGGCACTTTTGCACTCCCTTTTGGATGCCTTTCACAGCTGCAGTGTGCCTGGAACTCAGGGCTTCCTGATTTTAAAAATCCTAGCCCTAGGCCGAACCCCAACACTAAGACGAGAAAGGCAAATCAGCCAGGAATTAGGCATGTCCCCAAGGAAAAAGCTGTGGAGGCAGGCATGTTGTGCTACTTTTGCGCTCTTCTTGGCTAGTCCTTCGCAGCTGCTGTGTTCTTGGAACTCAGGGCTTTCTGGTTAATAGAGCCCTTACCCTAGGCGTAACTCAAACCTTAACCCTAGGAAGGAAAATCAACCTATGGTTCGGGATGGTCTCATGGAAATATCAGTGGTGGCAGCCAAGTTGCGTCACTTTTGCGCTCCCCTTGGGATGCCTTTCGCAGCTGCAGTGTGCCTGGAGCCCAGGGCTTCCTGGTTTTAAAAGTCCTAGGCCTAAGCCTAACAGTAACCCTAGGAAGGTAAATCAGCCGGGTATTAGGGTTCTTCCTAAGGGAAAAGCCGTGAAAGCAGCCATGTTGTGGCACTTCTGCACTCCCTTTGGGATGCCTTTGGCAGATGAAGTAAGCCTGGAACTCAGGGCTTCCTGGTTAAAGAAATCCAAGCCCTAGGCTGAAGCCTAACCCTAACCCTAGGCAGATAAATCAGCCTAGGTATAGGGATGGTGCCAAGGAAAAAGCTGTGAAAGCTGCCATGTTGTTGCACTTTTGTACTCCCCTTGGGATGCCTTGAACAGCTGCAGTGTGCCTGGAGCTAAGGGCTTCCTAGTTTTAAAAATCCTAGCCCTAGGCCTAAGCCTAACAGTAACCCTGGGAAGGTAAATCAGCCTGGTGTTAGGCTTCTTGCCAAGGAAAAAGCCGTGAAAGCAGCCATGTTGTGGCACTTTTGCACTCCCTTTTGGATGCCTTTCACAGCTCCAGTGTGCCTGGAACTCAGGGCTTCCTGATTTTAAAAATCCTAGCCCTAGGCCGAACCCCAACCCTAAGACGAGAAAGGCAAATCAGCCAGGAATTAGGCATGTCCCCAAGGAAAAAGCTGTGGAGGCAGGCATGTTGTGGTACTTTTGCGCTCTTCTTGGCTAGTCCTTCGCAGCTGCTGTGTTCTTGGAACTCAGGGCTTTCTGGTTAATAGAGCCCTTACCCTAGGCGTAACTCAAACCTTAACCCTAGGAAGGAAAATCAGCCTATGGTTCGGGATGGTCTCATGGAAATATCAGTGGTGGCAGCCAAGTTGCGTCACTTTTGCGCTCCCCTTGGGATGCCTTTCGCAGCTGCAGTGTGCCTGGAGCCCAGGGCTTCCTGGTTTTAAAAGTCCTAGGCCTAAGCCTAACAGTAACCCTAGGAAGGTAAATCAGCCGGGTATTAGGGTTCTTCCTAAGGGAAAAGCCGTGAAAGCAGCCATGTTGTGGCACTTCTGCACTCCCTTTGGGATGCCTTTGGCAGATGAAGTAAGCCTGGAACTCAGGGCTTCCTGGTTAAAGAAATCCAAGCCCTAGGCTGAACCCTAACCCTAACCCTAGGCAGATAAATCAGCCTAGGTATAGGGATGGTGCCAAGGAAAAGCTGTGAAAGCTGCCATGTTGTTGCACTTTTGTACTCCCCTTGGGATGCCTTGAACAGCTGCAGTGTGCCTGGAGCCCAGGGCTTCCTAGTTTTAAAAATCCTAGCCCTAGGCCTAAGCCTAACAGTAACCCTGGGAAGGTAAATCAGCCTGGTGTTAGGCTTCTTGCCAAGGAAAAAGCCGTGAAAGCAGCCATGTTGTGGCACTTTTGCACTCCCTTTTGGATGCCTTTCACAGCTCCAGTGTGCCTGGAACTCAGGGCTTCCTGATTTTAAAAATCCTAGCCCTAGGCCGAACCCCAACCCTAAGACGAGAAAGGCAAATCAGCCAGGAATTAGGCATGTCCCCAAGGAAAAAGCTGTGGAGGCAGGCATGTTGTGCTACTTTTGCGCTCTTCTTGGCTAGTCCTTCGCAGCTGCTGTGTTCTTGGAACTCAGGGCTTTCTGGTTAATAGAGCCCTTACCCTAGGCGTAACTCAAACCTTAACCCTAGGAAGGAAAATCAGCCTATGGTTCGGGATGGTCTCATGGAAATATCAGTGGTGGCAGCCAAGTTGCGTCACTTTTGCGCTCCCCTTGGGATGCCTTTCGCAGCTGCAGTGTGCCTGGAGCCCAGGGCTTCCTGGTTTTAAAAGTCCTAGGCCTAAGCCTAACAGTAACCCTAGGAAGGTAAATCAGCCGGGTATTAGGGTTCTTCCTAAGGGAAAAGCCGTGAAAGCAGCCATGTTGTGGCACTTCTGCACTCCCTTTGGGATGCCTTTGGCAGATGAAGTAAGCCTGGAACTCAGGGCTTCCTGGTTAAAGAAATCCAAGCCCTAGGCTGAAGCCTAACCCTAACCCTAGGCAGATAAATCAGCCTAGGTATAGGGATGGTGCCAAGGAAAAAGCTGTGAAAGCTGCCATGTTGTTGCACTTTTGTACTCCCCTTGGGATGCCTTGAACAGCTGCAGTGTGCCTGGAGCTAAGGGCTTCCTAGTTTTAAAAATCCTAGCCCTAGGCCGAAGCCTAACAGTAACCCTGGGAAGGTAAATCAGCCTGGTGTTAGGCTTCTTGCCAAGGAAAAAGCCGTGAAAGCAGCCATGTTGTGGCACTTTTGCACTCCCTTTTGGATGCCTTTCACAGCTGCAGTGTGCCTGGAACTCAGGGCTTCCTGATTTTAAAAATCCTAGCCCTAGGCCGAACCCCAAGCCTAAGACGAGAAAGGCAAATCAGCCAGGAATTAGGCATGTCCCCAAGGAAAAAGCTGTGGACACAGGCATGTTGTGGTACTTTTGCACTCTTCTTGGCTAGTCCTTCGCAGCTGCTGTGTTCTTGGAACTCAGGGCTTTCTGGTTAATAGAGCCCTTACCCTAGGCGTAACTCAAACCTTAACCCTAGGAAGGAAAATCAGCCTATGGTTCGGGATGGTCTCATGGAAATATCAGTGGTGGCAGCCAAGTTGCGTCACTTTTGCGCTCCCCTTGGGATGCCTTTCGCAGCTGCAGTGTGCCTGGAGCCCAGGGCTTCCTGGTTTTAAAAGTCCTAGGCCTAAGCCTAACAGTAACCCTAGGAAGGTAAATCAGCCGGGTATTAGGGTTCTTCCTAAGGGAAAAGCCATGAAAGCAGCCATGTTGTGGCACTTCTGCACTCCCTTTGGGATGCCTTTGGCAGATGAAGTAAGCCTGGAACTCAGGGCTTCCTGGTTAAAGAAATCCAAGCCCTAGGCTGAAGCCTAACCCTAACCCTAGGCAGATAAATCAGCCTAGGTATAGGGATGGTGCCAAGGAAAAAGCTGTGAAAGCTGCCATGTTGTTGCACTTTTGTACTCCCCTTGGGATGCCTTGAACAGCTGCAGTGTGCCTGGAGCTAAGGGCTTCCTAGTTTTAAAAATCCTAGCCCTAGGCCTAAGCCTAACAGTAATCCTAGGAAGGTAAATCAGCCTGGTGTTAGGCTTCTTGCCAAGGAAAAAGCCGTGAAAGCAGCCATGTTGTGGCACTTTTGCACTCCCTTTTGGATGCCTTTCACAGCTCCAGTGTGCCTGGAACTCAGGGCTTCCTGATTTTAAAAATCCTAGCCCTAGGCTGAACCCCAACCCTAAGACGAGAAAGGCAAATCAGCCAGGAATTAGGCATGTCCCCAAGGAAAAAGCTGTGGAGGCAGGCATGTTGTGGTACTTTTGCGCTCTTCTTGGCTAGTCCTTCGCAGCTGCTGTGTTCTTGGAACTCAGGGCTTTCTGGTTAATAGAGCCCTTACCCTAGGCGTAACTCAAACCTTAAGCCTAGGAAGGAAAATCAGCCTATGGTTCGGGATGGTCTCATGGAAATATCAGTGGTGGCAGCCAAGTTGCGTCACTTTTGCGCTCCCCTTGGGATGCCTTTCGCAGCTGCAGTGTGCCTGGAGCCCAGGGCTTCCTGGTTTTAAAAGTCCTAGGCCTAAGCCTAACAGTAACCCTAGGAAGGTAAATCAGCCGGGTATTAGGGTTCTTCCTAAGGGAAAAGCCGTGAAAGCAGCCATGTTGTGGCACTTCTGCACTCCCTTTGGGATGCCTTTGGCAGATGAAGTAAGCCTGGAACTCAGGGCTTCCTGGTTAAAGAAATCCAAGCCCTAGGCTGAACCCTAACCCTAACCCTAGGCAGATAAATCAGCCTAGGTATAGGGATGGTGCCAAGGAAAAAGCTGTGAAAGCTGCCATGTTGTTGCACTTTTTTACTCCCCTTGGGATGCCTTGAACAGCTGCAGTGTGCCTGGAGCCCAGGGCTTCCTAGTTTTAAAAATCCTAGCCCTAGCCCTAAGCCTAACAGTAACCCTGGGAAGGTAAATCAGCCTGGTGTTAGGCTTCTTGCCAAGGAAAAAGCCGTGAAAGCAGCCATGTTGTGGCACTTTTGCACTCCCTTTTGGATGCCTTTCACAGCTCCAGTGTGCCTGGAACTCAGGGCTTCCTGATTTTAAAAATCCTAGCCCTAGGCCGAACCCCAACCCTAAGACGAGAAAGGCAAATCAGCCAGGAATTAGGCATGTCCCCAAGGAAAAAGCTGTGGAGGCAGGCATGTTGTGGTACTTTTGCGCTGTTCTTGGCTAGTCCTTCGCAGCTGCTGTGTTCTTGGAACTCAGGGCTTTCTGGTTAATAGAGCCCTTACCCTAGGCGTAACTCAAACCTTAACCCTAGGAAGGAAAATCAGCCTATGGTTCGGGATGGTCTCATGGAAATATCAGTGGTGGCAGCCAAGTTGCGTCACTTTTGCGCTCCCCTTGGGATGCCTTTCGCAGCTGCAGTGTGCCTGGAGCCCAGGGCTTCCTGGTTTTAAAAGTCCTAGGCCTAAGCCTAACAGTAACCCTAGGAAGGTAAATCAGCCGGGTATTAGGGTTCTTCCTAAGGGAAAAGCCGTGAAAGCAGCCATGTTGTGGCACTTCTGCACTCCCTTTGGGATGCCTTTGGCAGATGAAGTAAGCCTGGAACTCAGGGCTTCCTGGTTAAAGAAATCCAAGCCCTAGGCTGAACCCTAACCCTAACCCTAGGCAGATAAATCAGCCTAGGTATAGGGATGGTGCCAAGGAAAAAGCTGTGAAAGCTGCCATGTTGTTGCACTTTTGTACTCCCCTTGGGATGCCTTGAACAGCTGCAGTGTGCCTGGAGCCCAGGGCTTCCTAGTTTTAAAAATCCTAGCCCTAGGCCTAAGCCTAACAGTAACCCTGGGAAGGTAAATCAGCCTGGTGTTAGGCTTCTTGCCAAGGAAAAAGCCGTGAAAGCAGCCATGTTGTGGCACTTTTGCACTCCCTTTTGGATGCCTTTCACAGCTCCAGTGTGCCTGGAACTCAGGGCTTCCTGCTTTTAAAAATCCTAGCCCTAGGCCGAACCCCAACCCTAAGACGAGAAAGGCAAATCAGCCAGGAATTAGGCATGTCCCCAAGGAAAAAGCTGTGGAGGCAGGCATGTTGTGGTACTTTTGCGCTCTTCTTGGCTAGTCCTTCGCAGCTGCTGTGCTCTTGGAACTCAGGGCTTTCTGGTTAATAGAGCCCTTACCCTAGGCGTAACTCAAACCTTAACCCTAGGAAGGAAAATCAGCCTATGGTTCGGGATGGTCTCATGGAAATATCAGTGGTGGCAGCCAAGTTGCGTCACTTTTGCGCTCCCCTTGGGATGCCTTTCGCAGCTGCAGTGTGCCTGGAGCCCAGGGCTTCCTGGTTTTAAAAGTCCTAGGCCTAAGCCTAACAGTAACCCTAGGAAGGTAAATCAGCCGGGTATTAGGGTTCTTCCTAAGGGAAAAGCCGTGAAAGCAGCCATGTTGTGGCACTTCTGCACTCCCTTTGGGATGCCTTTGGCAGATGAAGTAAGCCTGGAACTCAGGGCTTCCTGGTTAAAGAAATCCAAGCCCTAGGCTGAAGCCTAACCCTAACCCTAGGCAGATAAATCAGCCTAGGTATAGGGATGGTGCCAAGGAAAAAGCTGTGAAAGCTGCCATGTTGTTGCACTTTTGTACTCCCCTTGGGATGCCTTGAACAGCTGCAGTGTGCCTGGAGCTAAGGGCTTCCTAGTTTTAAAAATCCTAGCCCTAGGCCTAAGCCTAACAGTAACCCTGGGAAGGTAAATCAGCCTGGTGTTAGGCTTCTTGCCAAGGAAAAAGCCGTGAAAGCAGCCATGTTGTGGCACTTTTGCACTCCCTTTTGGATGCCTTTCACAGCTCCAGTGTGCCTGGAACTCAGGGCTTCCTGATTTTAAAAATCCTAGCCCTAGGCCGAACCCCAACCCTAAGACGAGAAAGGCAAATCAGCCAGGAATTAGGCATGTCCCCAAGGAAAAAGCTGTGGAGGCAGGCATGTTGTGGTACTTTTGCGCTCTTCTTGGCTAGTCCTTCGCAGCTGCTGTGTTCTTGGAACTCAGGGCTTTCTGGTTAATAGAGCCCTTACCCTAGGCGTAACTCAAACCTTAACCCTAGGAAGGAAAATCAGCCTATGGTTCGGGATGGTCTCATGGAAATATCAGTGGTGGCAGCCAAGTTGCGTCACTTTTGCGCTCCCCTTGGGATGCCTTTCGCAGCTGCAGTGTGCCTGGAGCCCAGGGCTTCCTGGTTTTAAAAGTCCTCGGCCTAAGCCTAACAGTAACCCTAGGAAGGTAAATCAGCCGGGTATTAGGGTTCTTCCTAAGGGAAAAGCCGTGAAAGCAGCCATGTTGTGGCACTTCTGCACTCCCTTTGGGATGCCTTTGGCAGATGAAGTAAGCCTGGAACTCAGGGCTTCCTGGTTAAAGAAATCCAAGCCCTAGGCTGAAGCCTAACCCTAACCCTAGGCAGATAAATCAGCCTAGGTATAGGGATGGTGCCAAGGAAAAGCTGTGAAAGCTGCCATGTTGTTGCACTTTTGTACTCCCCTTGGGATGCCTTGAACAGCTGCAGTGTGCCTGGAGCCCAGGGCTTCCTAGTTTTAAAAATCCTAGCCCTAGGCCTAAGCCTAACAGTAACCCTGGGAAGGTAAATCAGCCTGGTGTTAGGCTTCTTGCCAAGGAAAAAGCCGTGAAAGCAGCCATGTTGTGGCACTTTTGCACTCCCTTTTGGATGCCTTTCACAGCTCCAGTGTGCCTGGAACTCAGGGCTTCCTGATTTTAAAAATCCTAGCCCTAGGCCGAACCCCAACCCTAAGACGAGAAAGGCAAATCAGCCAGGAATTAGGCATGTCCCCAAGGAAAAAGCTGTGGAGGCAGGCATGTTGTGCTACTTTTGCGCTGTTCTTGGCTAGTCCTTCGCAGCTGCTGTGTTCTTGGAACTCAGGGCTTTCTGGTTAATAGAGCCCTTACCCTAGGCGTAACTCAAACCTTAACCCTAGGAAGGAAAATCAGCCTATGGTTCGGGATGGTCTCATGGAAATATCAGTGGTGGCAGCCAAGTTGCGTCACTTTTGCGCTCCCCTTGGGATGCCTTTCGCAGCTGCAGTGTGCCTGGAGCCCAGGGCTTCCTGGTTTTAAAAGTCCTAGGCCTAAGCCTAACAGTAACCCTAGGAAGGTAAATCAGCCGGGTATTAGGGTTCTTCCTAAGGGAAAAGCCGTGAAAGCAGCCATGTTGTGGCACTTCTGCACTCCCTTTGGGATGCCTTTGGCAGATGAAGTAAGCCTGGAACTCAGGGCTTCCTGGTTAAAGAAATCCAAGCCCTAGGCTGAACCCTAACCCTAACCCTAGGCAGATAAATCAGCCTAGGTATAGGGATGGTGCCAAGGAAAAAGCTGTGAAAGCTGCCATGTTGTTGCACTTTTGTACTCCCCTTGGGATGCCTTGAACAGCTGCAGTGTGCCTGGAGCTAAGGGCTTCCTAGTTTTAAAAATCCTAGCCCTAGGCCTAAGCCTAACAGTAACCCTGGGAAGGTAAATCAGCCTGGTGTTAGGCTTCTTGCCAAGGAAAAAGCCGTGAAAGCAGCCATGTTGTGGCACTTTTGCACTCCCTTTTGGATGCCTTTCACAGCTCCAGTGTGCCTGGAACTCAGGGCTTCCTGATTTTAAAAATCCTAGCCCTAGGCCGAACCCCAACCCTAAGACGAGAAAGGCAAATCAGCCAGGAATTAGGCATGTCCCCAAGGAAAAAGCTGTGGAGGCAGGCATGTTGTGCTACTTTTGCGCTCTTCTTGGCTAGTCCTTCGCAGCTGCTGTGTTCTTGGAACTCAGGGCTTTCTGGTTAATAGAGCCCTTACCCTAGGCGTAACTCAAACCTTAAGCCTAGGAAGGAAAATCAGCCTATGGTTCGGGATGGTCTCATGGAAATATCAGTGGTGGCAGCCAAGTTGCGTCACTTTTGCGCTCCCCTTGGGATGCCTTTCGCAGCTGCAGTGTGCCTGGAGCCCAGGGCTTCCTGGTTTTAAAAGTCCTAGGCCTAAGCCTAACAGTAACCCTAGGAAGGTAAATCAGCCGGGTATTAGGGTTCTTCCTAAGGGAAAAGCCGTGAAAGCAGCCATGTTGTGGCACTTCTGCACTCCCTTTGGGATGCCTTTGGCAGATGAAGTAAGCCTGGAACTCAGGGCTTCCTGGTTAAAGAAATCCAAGCCCTAGGCTGAACCCTAACCCTAACCCTAGGCAGATAAATCAGCCTAGGTATAGGGATGGTGCCAAGGAAAAAGCTGTGAAAGCTGCCATGTTGTTGCACTTTTTTACTCCCCTTGGGATGCCTTGAACAGCTGCAGTGTGCCTGGAGCCCAGGGCTTCCTAGTTTTAAAAATCCTAGCCCTAGCCCTAAGCCTAACAGTAACCCTGGGAAGGTAAATCAGCCTGGTGTTAGGCTTCTTGCCAAGGAAAAAGCCGTGAAAGCAGCCATGTTGTGGCACTTTTGCACTCCCTTTTGGATGCCTTTCACAGCTCCAGTGTGCCTGGAACTCAGGGCTTCCTGCTTTTAAAAATCCTAGCCCTAGGCCGAACCCCAACCCTAAGACGAGAAAGGCAAATCAGCCAGGAATTAGGCATGTCCCCAAGGAAAAAGCTGTGGAGGCAGGCATGTTGTGGTACTTTTGCGCTCTTCTTGGCTAGTCCTTCGCAGCTGCTGTGTTCTTGGAACTCAGGGCTTTCTGGTTAATAGAGCCCTTACCCTAGGCGTAACTCAAACCTTAACCCTAGGAAGGAAAATCAGCCTATGGTTCGGGATGGTCTCATGGAAATATCAGTGGTGGCAGCCAAGTTGCGTCACTTTTGCGCTCCCCTAGGGATGCCTTTCGCAGCTGCAGTGTGCCTGGAGCCCAGGGCTTCCTGGTTTTAAAAGTCCTAGGCCTAAGCCTAACAGTAACCCTAGGAAGGTAAATCAGCCGGGTATTAGGGTTCTTCCTAAGGGAAAAGCCGTGAAAGCAGCCATGTTGTGGCACTTCTGCACTCCCTTTGGGATGCCTTTGGCAGATGAAGTAAGCCTGGAACTCAGGGCTTCCTGGTTAAAGAAATCCAAGCCCTAGGCTGAAGCCTAACCCTAACCCTAGGCAGATAAATCAGCCTAGGTATAGGGATGGTGCCAAGGAAAAAGCTGTGAAAGCTGCCATGTTGTTGCACTTTTGTACTCCCCTTGGGATGCCTTGAACAGCTGCAGTGTGCCTGGAGCTAAGGGCTTCCTAGTTTTAAAAATCCTAGCCCTAGGCCTAAGCCTAACAGTAACCCTGGGAAGGTAAATCAGCCTGGTGTTAGGCTTCTTGCCAAGGAAAAAGCCGTGAAAGCAGCCATGTTGTGGCACTTTTGCACTCCCTTTTGGATGCCTTTCACAGCTCCAGTGTGCCTGGAACTCAGGGCTTCCTGATTTTAAAAATCCTAGCCCTAGGCCGAACCCCAACCCTAAGACGAGAAAGGCAAATCAGCCAGGAATTAGGCATGTCCCCAAGGAAAAAGCTGTGGAGGCAGGCATGTTGTGCTACTTTTGCGCTCTTCTTGGCTAGTCCTTCGCAGCTGCTGTGTTCTTGGAACTCAGGGCTTTCTGGTTAATAGAGCCCTTACCCTAGGCGTAACTCAAACCTTAAGCCTAGGAAGGAAAATCAGCCTATGGTTCGGGATGGTCTCATGGAAATATCAGTGGTGGCAGCCAAGTTGCGTCACTTTTGCGCTCCCCTTGGGATGCCTTTCGCAGCTGCAGTGTGCCTGGAGCCCAGGGCTTCCTGGTTTTAAAAGTCCTAGGCCTAAGCCTAACAGTAACCCTAGGAAGGTAAATCAGCCGGGTATTAGGGTTCTTCCTAAGGGAAAAGCCGTGAAAGCAGCCATGTTGTGGCACTTCTGCACTCCCTTTGGGATGCCTTTGGCAGATGAAGTAAGCCTGGAACTCAGGGCTTCCTGGTTAAAGAAATCCAAGCCCTAGGCTGAACCCTAACCCTAACCCTAGGCAGATAAATCAGCCTAGGTATAGGGATGGTGCCAAGGAAAAAGCTGTGAAAGCTGCCATGTTGTTGCACTTTTTTACTCCCCTTGGGATGCCTTGAACAGCTGCAGTGTGCCTGGAGCCCAGGGCTTCCTAGTTTTAAAAATCCTAGCCCTAGCCCTAAGCCTAACAGTAACCCTGGGAAGGTAAATCAGCCTGGTGTTAGGCTTCTTGCCAAGGAAAAAGCCGTGAAAGCAGCCATGTTGTGGCACTTTTGCACTCCCTTTTGGATGCCTTTCACAGCTGCAGTGTGCCTGGAACTCAGGGCTTCCTGATTTTAAAAATCCTAGCCCTAGGCCGAACCCCAACCCTAAGACGAGAAAGGCAAATCAGCCAGGAATTAGGCATGTCCCCAAGGAAAAAGCTGTGGAGGCAGGCATGTTGTGCTACTTTTGCGCTCTTCTTGGCTAGTCCTTCGCAGCTGCTGTGTTCTTGGAACTCAGGGCTTTCTGGTTAATAGAGCCCTTACCCTAGGCGTAACTCAAACCTTAACCCTAGGAAGGAAAATCAACCTATGGTTCGGGATGGTCTCATGGAAATATCAGTGGTGGCAGCCAAGTTGCGTCACTTTTGCGCTCCCCTTGGGATGCCTTTCGCAGCTGCAGTGTGCCTGGAGCCCAGGGCTTCCTGGTTTTAAAAGTCCTAGGCCTAAGCCTAACAGTAACCCTAGGAAGGTAAATCAGCCGGGTATTAGGGTTCTTCCTAAGGGAAAAGCCGTGAAAGCAGCCATGTTGTGGCACTTCTGCACTCCCTTTGGGATGCCTTTGGCAGATGAAGTAAGCCTGGAACTCAGGGCTTCCTGGTTAAAGAAATCCAAGCCCTAGGCTGAAGCCTAACCCTAACCCTAGGCAGATAAATCAGCCTAGGTATAGGGATGGTGCCAAGGAAAAAGCTGTGAAAGCTGCCATGTTGTTGCACTTTTGTACTCCCCTTGGGATGCCTTGAACAGCTGCAGTGTGCCTGGAGCCCAGGGCTTCCTAGTTTTAAAAATCCTAGCCCTAGGCCTAAGCCTAACAGTAACCCTGGGAAGGTAAATCAGCCTGGTGTTAGGCTTCTTGCCAAGGAAAAAGCCGTGAAAGCAGCCATGTTGTGGCACTTTTGCACTCCCTTTTGGATGCCTTTCACAGCTCCAGTGTGCCTGGAACTCAGGGCTTCCTGATTTTAAAAATCCTAGCCCTAGGCCGAACCCCAACCCTAAGACGAGAAAGACAAATCAGCCAGGAATTAGGCATGTCCCCAAGGAAAAAGCTGTGGAGGCAGGCATGTTGTGGTACTTTTGCGCTCTTCTTGGCTAGTCCTTCGCAGCTGCTGTGTTCTTGGAACTCAGGGCTTTCTGGTTAATAGAACCCTTACCCTAGGCGTAACTCAAACCTTAACCCTAGGAAGGAAAATCAGCCTATGGTTCGGGATGGTCTCATGGAAATATCAGTGGTGGCAGCCAAGTTGCGTCACTTTTGCGCTCCCCTTGGGATGCCTTTCGCAGCTGCAGTGTGCCTGGAGCCCAGGGCTTCCTGGTTTTAAAAGTCCTAGGCCTAAGCCTAACAGTAACCCTAGGAAGGTAAATCAGCCGGGTATTAGGGTTCTTCCTAAGGGAAAAGCCGTGAAAGCAGCCATGTTGTGGCACTTCTGCACTCCCTTTGGGATGCCTTTGGCAGATGAAGTAAGCCTGGAACTCAGGGCTTCCTGGTTAAAGAAATCCAAGCCCTAGGCTGAACCCTAACCCTAACCCTAGGCAGATAAATCAGCCTAGGTATAGGGATGGTGCCAAGGAAAAAGCTGTGAAAGCTGCCATGTTGTTGCACTTTTGTACTCCCCTTGGGATGCCTTGAACAGCTGCAGTGTGCCTGGAGCCCAGGGATTCCTAGTTTTAAAAATCCTAGCCCTAGGCCTAAGCCTAACAGTAACCCTGGGAAGGTAAATCAGCCTGGTGTTAGGCTTCTTGCCAAGGAAAAAGCCGTGAAAGCAGCCATGTTGTGGCACTTTTGCACTCCCTTTTGGATGCCTTTCACAGCTCCAGTGTGCCTGGAACTCAGGGCTTCCTGATTTTAAAAATCCTAGCCCTAGGCCGAACCCCAACCCTAAGACGAGAAAGGCAAATCAGCCAGGAATTAGGCATGTCCCCAAGGAAAAAGCTGTGGAGGCAGGCATGTTGTGGTACTTTTGCGCTCTTCTTGGCTAGTCCTTCGCAGCTGCTGTGTTCTTGGAACTCAGGGCTTTCTGGTTAATAGAGCCCTTACCCTAGGCGTAACTCAAACCTTAACCCTAGGAAGGAAAATCAGCCTATGGTTCGGGATGGTCTCATGGAAATATCAGTGGTGGCAGCCAAGTTGCGTCACTTTTGCGCTCCCCTTGGGATGCCTTTCGCAGCTGCAGTGTGCCTGGAGCCCAGGGCTTCCTGGTTTTAAAAGTCCTAGGCCTAAGCCTAACAGTAACCCTAGGAAGGTAAATCAGCCGGGTATTAGGGTTCTTCCAAAGGGAAAAGCCGTGAAAGCAGCCATGTTGTGGCACTTCTGCACTCCCTTTGGGATGCCTTTGGCAGATGAAGTAAGCCTGGAACTCAGGGCTTCCTGGTTAAAGAAATCCAAGCCCTAGGCTGAAGCCTAACCATAACCATAGGCAGATAAATCAGCCAAGGTATAGGGATGGTGCCAAGGAAAAAGCTGTGAAAGCTGCCATGTTGTTGCACTTTTGTACTCCCCTTGGGATGCCTTGAACAGCTGCAGTGTGCCTGGAGCCCAGGGCTTCCTAGTTTTAAAAATCCTAGCCCTAGGCCTAAGCCTAACAGTAACCCTGGGAAGGTAAATCAGCCTGGTGTTAGGCTTCTTGCCAAGGAAAAAGCCGTGAAAGCAGCCATGTTGTGGCACTTTTGCACTCCCTTTTGGATGCCTTTCACAGCTCCAGTGTGCCTGGAACTCAGGGCTTCCTGATTTTAAAAATCCTAGCCCTAGGCCGAACCCCAACCCTAAGACGAGAAAGGCAAATCAGCCAGGAATTAGGCATGTCCCCAAGGAAAAAGCTGTGGAGGCAGGCATGTTGTGCTACTTTTGCGCTCTTCTTGGCTAGTCCTTCGCAGCTGCTGTGTTCTTGGAACTCAGGGCTTTCTGGTTAATAGAGCCCTTACCCTAGGCGTAACTCAAACCTTAAGCCTAGGAAGGAAAATCAGCCTATGGTTCGGGATGGTCTCATGGAAATATCAGTGGTGGCAGCCAAGTTGCGTCACTTTTGCGCTCCCCTTGGGATGCCTTTCGCAGCTGCAGTGTGCCTGGAGCCCAGGGCTTCCTGGTTTTAAAAGTCCTAGGCCTAAGCCTAACAGTAACCCTAGGAAGGTAAATCAGCCGGGTATTAGGGTTCTTCCTAAGGGAAAAGCCGTGAAAGCAGCCATGTTGTGGCACTTCTGCACTCCCTTTGGGATGCCTTTGGCAGATGAAGTAAGCCTGGAACTCAGGGCTTCCTGGTTAAAGAAATCCAAGCCCTAGGCTGAACCCTAACCCTAACCCTAGGCAGATAAATCAGCCTAGGTATAGGGATGGTGCCAAGGAAAAAGCTGTGAAAGCTGCCATGTTGTTGCACTTTTTTACTCCCCTTGGGATGCCTTGAACAGCTGCAGTGTGCCTGGAGCCCAGGGCTTCCTAGTTTTAAAAATCCTAGCCCTAGCCCTAAGCCTAACAGTAACCCTGGGAAGGTAAATCAGCCTGGTGTTAGGCTTCTTGCCAAGGAAAAAGCTGTGAAAGCAGCCATGTTGTGGCACTTTTGCACTCCCTTTTGGATGCCTTTCACAGCTGCAGTGTGCCTGGAACTCAGGGCTTCCTGATTTTAAAAATCCTAGCCCTAGGCCGAACCCCAACCCTAAGACGAGAAAGGCAAATCAGCCAGGAATTAGGCATGTCCCCAAGGAAAAAGCTGTGGAGGCAGGCATGTTGTGCTACTTTTGCGCTCTTCTTGGCTAGTCCTTCGCAGCTGCTGTGTTCTTGGAACTCAGGGCTTTCTGGTTAATAGAGCCCTTACCCTAGGCGTAACTCAAACCTTAACCCTAGGAAGGAAAATCAACCTATGGTTCGGGATGGTCTCATGGAAATATCAGTGGTGGCAGCCAAGTTGCGTCACTTTTGCGCTCCCCTTGGGATGCCTTTCGCAGCTGCAGTGTGCCTGGAGCCCAGGGCTTCCTGGTTTTAAAAGTCCTAGGCCTAAGCCTAACAGTAACCCTAGGAAGGTAAATCAGCCGGGTATTAGGGTTCTTCCTAAGGGAAAAGCCGTGAAAGCAGCCATGTTGTGGCACTTCTGCACTCCCTTTGGGATGCCTTTGGCAGATGAAGTAAGCCTGGAACTCAGGGCTTCCTGGTTAAAGAAATCCAAGCCCTAGGCTGAAGCCTAACCCTAACCCTAGGCAGATAAATCAGCCTAGGTATAGGGATGGTGCCAAGGAAAAAGCTGTGAAAGCTGCCATGTTGTTGCACTTTTGTACTCCCCTTGGGATGCCTTGAACAGCTGCAGTGTGCCTGGAGCCCAGGGCTTCCTAGTTTTAAAAATCCTAGCCCTAGGCCTAAGCCTAACAGTAACCCTGGGAAGGTAAATCAGCCTGGTGTTAGGCTTCTTGCCAAGGAAAAAGCCGTGAAAGCAGCCATGTTGTGGCACTTTTGCACTCCCTTTTGGATGCCTTTCACAGCTCCAGTGTGCCTGGAACTCAGGGCTTCCTGATTTTAAAAATCCTAGCCCTAGGCCGAACCCCAACCCTAAGACGAGAAAGACAAATCAGCCAGGAATTAGGCATGTCCCCAAGGAAAAAGCTGTGGAGGCAGGCATGTTGTGGTACTTTTGCGCTCTTCTTGGCTAGTCCTTCGCAGCTGCTGTGTTCTTGGAACTCAGGGCTTTCTGGTTAATAGAGCCCTTACCCTAGGCGTAACTCAAACCTTAACCCTAGGAAGGAAAATCAGCCTATGGTTCGGGATGGTCTCATGGAAATATCAGTGGTGGCAGCCAAGTTGCGTCACTTTTGCGCTCCCCTTGGGATGCCTTTCGCAGCTGCAGTGTGCCTGGAGCCCAGGGCTTCCTGGTTTTAAAAGTCCTAGGCCTAAGCCTAACAGTAACCCTAGGAAGGTAAATCAGCCGGGTATTAGGGTTCTTCCTAAGGGAAAAGCCGTGAAAGCAGCCATGTTGTGGCACTTCTGCACTCCCTTTGGGATGCCTTTGGCAGATGAAGTAAGCCTGGAACTCAGGGCTTCCTGGTTAAAGAAATCCAAGCCCTAGGCTGAACCCTAACCCTAACCCTAGGCAGATAAATCAGCCTAGGTATAGGGATGGTGCCAAGGAAAAGCTGTGAAAGCTGCCATGTTGTTGCACTTTTGTACTCCCCTTGGGATGCCTTGAACAGCTGCAGTGTGCCTGGAGCCCAGGGCTTCCTAGTTTTAAAAATCCTAGCCCTAGGCCGAAGCCTAACAGTAACCCTGGGAAGGTAAATCAGCCTGGTGTTAGGCTTCTTGCCAAGGAAAAAGCCGTGAAAGCAGCCATGTTGTGGCACTTTTGCACTCCCTTTTGGATGCCTTTCACAGCTGCAGTGTGCCTGGAACTCAGGGCTTCCTGCTTTTAAAAATCCTAGCCCAAGGCCGAACCCCAACCCTAAGACGAGAAAGGCAAATCAGCCAGGAATTAGGCATGTCCCCAAGGAAAAAGCTGTGGAGGCAGGCATGTTGTGGTACTTTTGCGCTCTTCTTGGGTAGTCCTTCGCAGCTGCTGTGTTCTTGGAACTCAGGGCTTTCTGGTTAATAGAGCCCTTACCCTAGGCGTAACTCAAACCTTAAGCCTAGGAAGGAAAATCAGCCTATGGTTCGGGATGGTCTCATGGAAATATCAGTGGTGGCAGCCAAGTTGCGTCACTTTTGCGCTCCCCTTGGGATGCCTTTCGCAGCTGCAGTGTGCCTGGAGCCCAGGGCTTCCTGGTTTTAAAAGTCCTAGGCCTAAGCCTAACAGTAACCCTAGGAAGGTAAATCAGCCGGGTATTAGGGTTCTTCCTAAGGGAAAAGCCGTGAAAGCAGCCATGTTGTGGCACTTCTGCACTCCCTTTGGGATGCCTTTGGCAGATGAAGTAAGCCTGGAACTCAGGGCTTCCTGGTTAAAGAAATCCAAGCCCTAGGCTGAACCCTAACCCTAACCCTAGGCAGATAAATCAGCCTAGGTATAGGGATGGTGCCAAGGAAAAAGCTGTGAAAGCTGCCATGTTGTTGCACTTTTGTACTCCCCTTGGGATGCCTTGAACAGCTGCAGTGTGCCTGGAGCTAAGGGCTTCCTAGTTTTAAAAATCCTAGCCCTAGGCCGAAGCCTAACAGTAACCCTGGGAAGGTAAATCAGCCTGGTGTTAGGCTTCTTGCCAAGGAAAAAGCCGTGAAAGCAGCCATGTTGTGGCACTTTTCACTCCCTTTTGGATGCCTTTCACAGCTGCAGTGTGCCTGGAACTCAGGGCTTCCTGATTTTAAAAATCCTAGCCCTAGGCCGAACCCCAAGCCTAAGACGAGAAAGGCAAATCAGCCAGGAATTAGGCATGTCCCCAAGGAGAAAGCTGTGGAGGCAGGCATGTTGTGCTACTTTTGCGCTGTTCTTGGCTAGTCCTTGGCAGCTGCTGTGTTCTTGGAACTCAGGGCTTTCTGGTTAATAGAGCCCATACCCTAGGCGTAACTCAAACCTTAACCCTAGGAAGGAAAATCAGCCTATGGTTCGGGATGGTCTCATGGAAATATCAGTGGTGGCAGCCAAGTTGCGTCACTTTTGCGCTCCCCTTGGGATGCCTTTCGCAGCTGCAGTGTGCCTGGAGCCCAGGGCTTCCTGGTTTTAAAAGTCCTAGGCCTAAGCCTAACAGTAACCCTAGGAAGGTAAATCAGCCGGGTATTAGGCTTCTTCCTAAGGGAAAAGACGTGAAAGCAGCCATGTTGTGGCACTTCTGCACTCCCTTTGGGATGCCTTTGGCAGATGAAGTAAGCCTGGAACTCAGGGCTTCCTGGTTAAAGAAATCCAAGCCCTAGGCTGAAGCCTAACCCTAACCCTAGGCAGATAAATCAGCCTAGGTATAGGGATGGTGCCAAGGAAAAAGCTGTGAAAGCTGCCATGTTGTTGCACTTTTGTACTCCCCTTGGGATGCCTTGAACAGCTGCAGTGTGCCTGGAGCTAAGGGCTTCCTAGTTTTAAAAATCCTAGCCCTAGGCCTAAGCCTAACAGTAACCCTGGGAAGGTAAATCAGCCTGGTGTTAGGCTTCTTGCCAAGGAAAAAGCCGTGAAAGCAGCCATGTTGTGGCACTTTTGCACTCCCTTTTGGATGCCTTTCACAGCTCCAGTGTGCCTGGAACTCAGGGCTTCCTGATTTTAAAAATCCTAGCCCTAGGCCGAACCCCAGCCCTAAGACGAGAAAGGCAAATCAGCCAGGAATTAGGCATGTCCCCAAGGAAAAAGCTGTGGAGGCAGGCATGTTGTGGTACTTTTGCGCTCTTCTTGGCTAGTCCTTCGCAGCTGCTGTGTTCTTGGAACTCAGGGCTTTCTGGTTAATAGAGCCCTTACCCTAGGCGTAACTCAAACCTTAAGCCTAGGAAGGAAAATCAGCCTATGGTTCGGGATGGTCTCATGGAAATATCAGTGGTGGCAGCCAAGTTGCGTCACTTTTGCGCTCCCCTTGGGATGCCTTTTGCAGCTGCAGTGTGCCTGGAGCCCAGGGCTTCCTGGTTTTAAAAGTCCTAGGCCTAAGCCTAACAGTAACCCTAGGAAGGTAAATCAGCCGGGTATTAGGGTTCTTCCTAAGGGAAAAGCCGTGAAAGCAGCCATGTTGTGGCACTTCTGCACTCCCTTTGGGATGCCTTTGGCAGATGAAGTAAGCCTGGAACTCAGGGCTTCCTGGTTAAAGAAATCCAAGCCCTAGGCTGAACCCTAACCCTAACCCTAGGCAGATAAATCAGCCTAGGTATAGGGATGGTGCCAAGGAAAAAGCTGTGAAAGCTGCCATGTTGTTGCACTTTTGTACTCCCCTTGGGATGCCTTGAACAGCTGCAGTGTGCCTGGAGCCCAGGGCTTCCTAGTTTTAAAAATCCTAGCCCTAGGCCTAAGCCTAACAGTAACCCTGGGAAGGTAAATCAGCCTGGTGTTAGGCTTCTTGCCAAGGAAAAAGCCGTGAAAGCAGCCATGTTGTGGCACTTTTGCACTCCCTTTTGGATGCCTTTCACAGCTCCAGTGTGCCTGGAACTCAGGGCTTCCTGATTTTAAAAATCCTAGCCCTAGGCCGAACCCCAACCCTAAGACGAGAAAGGCAAATCAGCCAGGAATTAGGCATGTCCCCAAGGAAAAAGCTGTGGAGGCAGGCATGTTGTGGTACTTTTGCGCTCTTCTTGGCTAGTCCTTCGCAGCTGCTGTGTTCTTGGAACTCAGGGCTTTCTGGTTATCAGAGCCCTTACCCTAGGCGTAACTCAAACCTTAACCCTAGGAAGGAAAATCAGCCTATGGTTCGGGATGCTCTCATGGAAATATCAGTGGTGGCAGCCAAGTTGCGTCACTTTTGCGCTCCCCTTGGGATGCCTTTCGCAGCTGCAGTGTGCCTGGAGCCCAGGGCTTCCTGGTTTTAAAAGTCCTAGGCCTAAGCCTAACAGTAACCCTAGGAAGGTAAATCAGCCGGGTATTAGGGTTCTTCCTAAGGGAAAAGCCGTGAAAGCAGCCATGTTGTGGCACTTCTGCACTCCCTTTGGGATGCCTTTGGCAGATGAAGTAAGCCTGGAACTCAGGGCTTCCTGGTTAAAGAAATCCAAGCCCTAGGCTGAAGCCTAACCCTAACCCTAGGCAGATAAATCAGCCTAGGTATAGGGATGGTGCCAAGGAAAAAGCTGTGAAAGCTGCCATGTTGTTGCACTTTTGTACTCCCCTTGGGATGCCTTGAACAGCTGCAGTGTGCCTGGAGCCCAGGGCTTCCTAGTTTTAAAAATCCTAGCCCTAGGCCTAAGCCTAACAGTAACCCTGGGAAGGTAAATCAGCCTGGTGTTAGGCTTCTTGCCAAGGAAAAAGCCGTGAAAGCAGCCATGTTGTGGCACTTTTGCACTCCCTTTTGGATGCCTTTCACAGCTCCAGTGTGCCTGGAACTCAGGGCTTCCTGATTTTAAAAATCCTAGCCCTAGGCCGAACCCCAACCCTAAGACGAGAAAGGCAAATCAGCCAGGAATTAGGCATGTCCCCAAGGAAAAAGCTGTGGAGGCAGGCATGTTGTGGTACTTTTGCGCTCTTCTTGGCTAGTCCTTCGCAGCTGCTGTGTTCTTGGAACTCAGGGCTTTCTGGTTAATAGAGCCCTTACCCTAGGCGTAACTCAAACCTTAACCCTAGGAAGGAAAATCAGCCTATGGTTCGGGATGGTCTCATGGAAATATCAGTGGTGGCAGCCAAGTTGCGTCACTTTTGCGCTCCCCTAGGGATGCCTTTCGCAGCTGCAGTGTGCCTGGAGCCCAGGGCTTCCTGGTTTTAAAAGTCCTAGGCCTAAGCCTAACAGTAACCCTAGGAAGGTAAATCAGCCGGGTATTAGGGTTCTTCCTAAGGGAAAAGCCGTGAAAGCAGCCATGTTGTGGCACTTCTGCACTCCCTTTGGGATGCCTTTGGCAGATGAAGTAAGCCTGGAACTCAGGGCTTCCTGGTTAAAGAAATCCAAGCCCTAGGCTGAAGCCTAACCCTAACCCTAGGCAGATAAATCAGCCTAGGTATAGGGATGGTGCCAAGGAAAAAGCTGTGAAAGCTGCCATGTTGTTGCACTTTTGTACTCCCCTTGGGATGCCTTGAACAGCTGCAGTGTGCCTGGAGCCCAGGGCTTCCTTGTTTCAAAAATCCTAGCCCTAGGCCTAAGCCTAACAGTAACCCTGGGAAGGTAAATCAGCCTGGTGTTAGGCTTCTTGCCAAGGAAAAAGCCGTGAAAGCAGCCATGTTGTGGCACTTTTGCACTCCCTTTTGGATGCCTTTCACAGCTCCAGTGTGCCTGGAACTCAGGGCTTCCTGATTTTAAAAATCCTAGCCCTAGGCCGAACCCCAACCCTAAGACGAGAAAGGCAAATCAGCCAGGAATTAGGCATGTCCCCAAGGAAAAAGCTGTGGAGGCAGGCATGTTGTGGTACTTTTGCGCTCTTCTTGGCTAGTCCTTCGCAGCTGCTGTGTTCTTGGAACTCAGGGCTTTCTGGTTAATAGAACCCTTACCCTAGGCGTAACTCAAACCTTAACCCTAGGAAGGAAAATCAGCCTATGGTTCGGGATGGTCTCATGGAAATATCAGTGGTGGCAGCCAAGTTGCGTCACTTTTGCGCTCCCCTTGGGATGCCTTTCGCAGCTGCAGTGTGCCTGGAGCCCAGGGCTTCCTGGTTTTAAAAGTCCTAGGCCTAAGCCTAACAGTAACCCTAGGAAGGTAAATCAGCCGGGTATTAGGGTTCTTCCTAAGGGAAAAGCCGTGAAAGCAGCCATGTTGTGGCACTTCTGCACTCCCTTTGGGATGCCTTTGGCAGATGAAGTAAGCCTGGAACTCAGGGCTTCCTGGTTAAAGAAATCCAAGCCCTAGGCTGAAGCCTAACCCTAACCCTAGGCAGATAAATCAGCCTAGGTATAGGGATGGTGCCAAGGAAAAAGCTGTGAAAGCTGCCATGTTGTTGCACTTTTGTACTCCCCTTGGGATGCCTTGAACAGCTGCAGTGTGCCTGGAGCTAAGGGCTTCCTAGTTTTAAAAATCCTAGCCCTAGGCCTAAGCCTAACAGTAACCCTGGGAAGGTAAATCAGCCTGGTGTTAGGCTTCTTGCCAAGGAAAAAGCCGTGAAAGCAGCCATGTTGTGGCACTTTTGCACTCCCTTTTGGATGCCTTTCACAGCTCCAGTGTGCCTGGAACTCAGGGCTTCCTGCTTTTAAAAATCCTAGCCCTAGGCCGAACCCCAACCCTAAGACGAGAAAGGCAAATCAGCCAGGAATTAGGCATGTCCCCAAGGAAAAAGCTGTGGAGGCAGGCATGTTGTGCTACTTTTGCGCTCTTCTTGGCTAGTCCTTCGCAGCTGCTGTGTTCTTGGAACTCAGGGCTTTCTGGTTAATAGAGCCCTTACCCTAGGCGTAACTCAAACCTTAACCCTAGGAAGGAAAATCAGCCTATGGTTCGGGATGGTCTCATGGAAATATCAGTGGTGGCAGCCAAGTTGCGTCACTTTTGCGCTCCCCTTGGGATGCCTTTTGCAGCTGCAGTGTGCCTGGAGCCCAGGGCTTCCTGGTTTTAAAAGTCCTAGGCCTAAGCCTAACAGTAACCCTAGGAAGGTAAATCAGCCGGGTATTAGGGTTCTTCCTAAGGGAAAAGCCGTGAAAGCAGCCATGTTGTGGCACTTCTGCACTCCCTTTGGGATGCCTTTGGCAGATGAAGTAAGCCTGGAACTCAGGGCTTCCTGGTTAAAGAAATCCAAGCCCTAGGCTGAACCCTAACCCTAACCCTAGGCAGATAAATCAGCCTAGGTATAGGGATGGTGCCAAGGAAAAGCTGTGAAAGCTGCCATGTTGTTGCACTTTTGTACTCCCCTTGGGATGCCTTGAACAGCTGCAGTGTGCCTGGAGCCCAGGGCTTCCTAGTTTTAAAAATCCTAGCCCTAGGCCTAAGCCTAACAGTAACCCTGGGAAGGTAAATCAGCCTGGTGTTAGGCTTCTTGCCAAGGAAAAAGCCGTGAAAGCAGCCATGTTGTGGCACTTTTGCACTCCCTTTTGGATGCCTTTCACAGCTCCAGTGTGCCTGGAACTCAGGGCTTCCTGATTTTAAAAATCCTAGCCCTAGGCCGAACCCCAACCCTAAGACGAGAAAGGCAAATCAGCCAGGAATTAGGCATGTCCCCAAGGAAAAAGCTGTGGAGGCAGGCATGTTGTGGTACTTTTGCGCTCTTCTTGGCTAGTCCTTCGCAGCTGCTGTGTTCTTGGAACTCAGGGCTTTCTGGTTAATAGAGCCCTTACCCTAGGCGTAACTCAAACCTTAACCCTAGGAAGGAAAATCAGCCTATGGTTCGGGATGGTCTCATGGAAATATCAGTGGTGGCAGCCAAGTTGCGTCACTTTTGCGCTCCCCTTGGGATGCCTTTCGCAGCTGCAGTGTGCCTGGAGCCCAGGGCTTCCTGGTTTTAAAAGTCCTAGGCCTAAGCCTAACAGTAACCCTAGGAAGGTAAATCAGCCGGGTATTAGGGTTCTTCCTAAGGGAAAAGCCGTGAAAGCAGCCATGTTGTGGCACTTCTGCACTCCCTTTGGGATGCCTTTGGCAGATGAAGTAAGCCTGGAACTCAGGGCTTCCTGGTTAAAGAAATCCAAGCCCTAGGCTGAAGCCTAACCCTAACCCTAGGCAGATAAATCAGCCTAGGTATAGGGATGGTGCCAAGGAAAAGCTGTGAAAGCTGCCATGTTGTTGCACTTTTGTACTCCCCTTGGGATGCCTTGAACAGCTGCAGTGTGCCTGGAGCCCAGGGCTTCCTAGTTTTAAAAATCCTAGCCCTAGGCCTAAGCCTAACAGTAACCCTGGGAAGGTAAATCAGCCTGGTGTTAGGCTTCTTGCCAAGGAAAAAGCCGTGAAAGCAGCCATGTTGTGGCACTTTTGCACTCCCTTTTGGATGCCTTTCACAGCTGCAGTGTGCCTGGAACTCAGGGCTTCCTGATTTTAAAAATCCTAGCCCTAGGCCGAACCCCAACCCTAAGACGAGAAAGGCAAATCAGCCAGGAATTAGGCATGTCCCCAAGGAAAAAGCCGTGGAGGCAGGCATGTTGTGGTACTTTTGCGCTCTTCTTGGCTAGTCCTTCGCAGCTGCTGTGTTCTTGGAACTCAGGGCTTTCTGGTTAATAGAGCCCTTACCCTAGGCGTAACTCAAACCTTAACCCTAGGAAGGAAAATCAGCCTATGGTTCGGGATGGTCTCATGGAAATATCAGTGGTGGCAGCCAAGTTGCGTCACTTTTGCGCTCCCCTTGGGATGCCTTTCGCAGCTGCAGTGTGCCTGGAGCCCAGGGCTTCCTGGTTTTAAAAGTCCTAGGCCTAAGCCTAACAGTAACCCTAGGAAGGTAAATCAGCCAGGTATTAGGGTTCTTCCTAAGGGAAAAGCCGTGAAAGCAGCCATGTTGTGGCACTTCTGCACTCCCTTTGGGATGCCTTTGGCAGATGAAGTAAGCCTGGAACTCAGGGCTTCCTGGTTAAAGAAATCCAAGCCCTAGGCTGAAGCCTAACCCTAACCCTAGGCAGATAAATCAGCCTAGGTATAGGGATGGTGCCAAGGAAAAGCTGTGAAAGCTGCCATGTTGTTGCACTTTTGTACTCCCCTTGGGATGCCTTGAACAGCTGCAGTGTGCCTGGAGCCCAGGGCTTCCTAGTTTTAAAAATCCTAGCCCTAGGCCTAAGCCTAACAGTAACCCTGGGAAGGTAAATCAGCCTGGTGTTACGCTTCTTGCCAAGGAAAAAGCCGTGAAAGCAGCCATGTTGTGGCACTTTTGCACTCCCTTTTGGATGCCTTTCACAGCTGCAGTGTGCCTGGAACTCAGGGCTTCCTGATTTTAAAAATCCTAGCCCTAGGCCGAACCCCAACCCTAAGACGAGAAAGGCAAATCAGCCAGGAATTAGGCATGTCCCCAAGGAAAAAGCTGTGGAGGCAGGCATGTTGTGCTACTTTTGCGCTCTTCTTGGCTAGTCCTTCGCAGCTGCTGTGTTCTTGGAACTCAGGGCTTTCTGGTTAATAGAACCCTTACCCTAGGCGTAACTCAAACCTTAACCCTAGGAAGGAAAATCAGCCTATGGTTCGGGATGGTCTCATGGAAATATCAGTGGTGGCAGCCAAGTTGCGTCACTTTTGCGCTCCCCTTGGGATGCCTTTCGCAGCTGCAGTGTGCCTGGAGCCCAGGGCTTCCTGGTTTTAAAAGTCCTAGGCCTAAGCCTAACAGTAACCCTAGGAAGGTAAATCAGCCGGGTATTAGGGTTCTTCCTAAGGGAAAAGCCGTGAAAGCAGCCATGTTGTGGCACTTCTGCACTCCCTTTGGGATGCCTTTGGCAGATGAAGTAAGCCTGGAACTCAGGGCTTCCTGGTTAAAGAAATCCAAGCCCTAGGCTGAACCCTAACCCTAACCCTAGGCAGATAAATCAGCCTAGGTATAGGGATGGTGCCAAGGAAAAAGCTGTGAAAGCTGCCATGTTGTTGCACTTTTGTACTCCCCTTGGGATGCCTTGAACAGCTGCAGTGTGCCTGGAGCCCAGGGCTTCCTAGTTTTAAAAATCCTAGCCCTAGGCCTAAGCCTAACAGTAACCCTGGGAAGGTAAATCAGCCTGGTGTTAGGCTTCTTGCCAAGGAAAAAGCCGTGAAAGCAGCCATGTTGTGGCACTTTTGCACTCCCTTTTGGATGCCTTTCACAGCTCCAGTGTGCCTGGAACTCAGGGCTTCCTGATTTTAAAAATCCTAGCCCTAGGCCGAACCCCAACCCTAAGACGAGAAAGGCAAATCAGCCAGGAATTAGGCATGTCCCCAAGGAAAAAGCTGTGGAGGCAGGCATGTTGTGCTACTTTTGCGCTCTTCTTGGCTAGTCCTTCGCAGCTGCTGTGTTCTTGGAACTCAGGGCTTTCTGGTTAATAGAGCCCTTTCCCTAGGCGTAACTCAAACCTTAACCCTAGGAAGGAAAATCAACCTATGGTTCGGGATGGTCTCATGGAAATATCAGTGGTGGCAGCCAAGTTGCGTCACTTTTGCGCTCCCCTTGGGATGCCTTTCGCAGCTGCAGTGTGCCTGGAGCCCAGGGCTTCCTGGTTTTAAAAGTCCTAGGCCTAAGCCTAACAGTAACCCTAGGAAGGTAAATCAGCCGGGTATTAGGGTTCTTCCTAAGGGAAAAGCCGTGAAAGCAGCCATGTTGTGGCACTTCTGCACTCCCTTTGGGATGCCTTTGGCAGATGAAGTAAGCCTGGAACTCAGGGCTTCCTGGTTAAAGAAATCCAAGCCCTAGGCTGAAGCCTAACCCTAACCCTAGGCAGATAAATCAGCCTAGGTATAGGGATGGTGCCAAGGAAAAAGCTGTGAAAGCTGCCATGTTGTTGCACTTTTGTACTCCCCTTGGGATGCCTTGAACAGCTGCAGTGTGCCTGGAGCCCAGGGCTTCCTAGTTTTAAAAATCCTAGCCCTAGGCCTAAGCCTAACAGTAACCCTGGGAAGGTAAATCAGCCTGGTGTTAGGCTTCTTGCCAAGGAAAAAGCCGTGAAAGCAGCCATGTTGTGGCACTTTTGCACTCCCTTTTGGATGCCTTTCACAGCTGCAGTGTGCCTGGAACTCAGGGCTTCCTGATTTTAAAAATCCTAGCCCTAGGCCGAACCCCAACCCTAAGACGAGAAAGGCAAATCAGCCAGGAATTAGGCATGTCCCCAAGGAAAAAGCTGTGGAGGCAGGCATGTTGTGCTACTTTTGCGCTCTTCTTGGGTAGTCCTTCGCAGCTGCTGTGTTCTTGGAACTCAGGGCTTTCTGGTTAATAGAACCCTTACCCTAGGCGTAACTCAAACCTTAACCCTAGGAAGGAAAATCAGCCTATGGTTCGGGATGGTCTCATGGAAATATCAGTGGTGGCAGCCAAGTTGCGTCACTTTTGCGCTCCCCTTGGGATGCCTTTCGCAGCTGCAGTGTGCCTGGAGCCCAGGGCTTCCTGGTTTTAAAAGTCCTAGGCCTAAGCCTAACAGTAACCCTAGGAAGGTAAATCAGCCGGGTATTAGGGTTCTTCCTAAGGGAAAAGCCGTGAAAGCAGCCATGTTGTGGCACTTCTGCACTCCCTTTGGGATGCCTTTGGCAGATGAAGTAAGCCTGGAACTCAGGGCTTCCTGGTTAAAGAAATCCAAGCCCTAGGCTGAACCCTAACCCTAACCCTAGGCAGATAAATCAGCCTAGGTATAGGGATGGTGCCAAGGAAAAAGCTGTGAAAGCTGCCATGTTGTTGCACTTTTGTACTCCCCTTGGGATGCCTTGAACAGCTGCAGTGTGCCTGGAGCCCAGGGCTTCCTAGTTTTAAAAATCCTAGCCCTAGGCCTAAGCCTAACAGTAACCCTGGGAAGGTAAATCAGCCTGGTGTTAGGCTTCTTGCCAAGGAAAAAGCCGTGAAAGCAGCCATGTTGTGGCACTTTTGCACTCCCTTTTGGATGCCTTTCACAGCTCCAGTGTGCCTGGAACTCAGGGCTTCCTGATTTTAAAAATCCTAGCCCTAGGCCGAACCCCAACCCTAAGACGAGAAAGGCAAATCAGCCAGGAATTAGGCATGTCCCCAAGGAAAAAGCCGTGGAGGCAGGCATGTTGTGGTACTTTTGCGCTCTTCTTGGCTAGTCCTTCGCAGCTGCTGTGTTCTTGGAACTCAGGGCTTTCTGGTTAATAGAGCCCTTACCCTAGGCGTAACTCAAACCTTAACCCTAGGAAGGAAAATCAGCCTATGGTTCGGGATGGTCTCATGGAAATATCAGTGGTGGCAGCCAAGTTGCGTCACTTTTGCGCTCCCCTTGGGATGCCTTTCGCAGCTGCAGTGTGCCTGGAGCCCAGGGCTTCCTGGTTTTAAAAGTCCTAGGCCTAAGCCTAACAGTAACCCTAGGAAGGTAAATCAGCCGGGTATTAGGGTTCTTCCTAAGGGAAAAGCCGTGAAAGCAGCCATGTTGTGGCACTTCTGCACTCCCTTTGGGATGCCTTTGGCAGATGAAGTAAGCCTGGAACTCAGGGCTTCCTGGTTAAAGAAATCCAAGCCCTAGGCTGAACCCTAACCCTAACCCTAGGCAGATAAATCAGCCTAGGTATAGGGATGGTGCCAAGGAAAAAGCTGTGAAAGCTGCCATGTTGTTGCACTTTTGTACTCCCCTTGGGATGCCTTGAACAGCTGCAGTGTGCCTGGAGCCCAGGGCTTCCTAGTTTTAAAAATCCTAGCCCTAGGCCTAAGCCTAACAGTAACCCTGGGAAGGTAAATCAGCCTGGTGTTAGGCTTCTTGCCAAGGAAAAAGCCGTGAAAGCAGCCATGTTGTGGCACTTTTGCACTCCCTTTTGGATGCCTTTCACAGCTCCAGTGTGCCTGCAACTCAGGGCTTCCTGATTTTAAAAATCCTAGCCCTAGGCCGAACCCCAACCCTAAGACGAGAAAGGCAAATCAGCCAGGAATTAGGCATGTCCCCAAGGAAAAAGCTGTGGAGGCAGGCATGTTGTGGTACTTTTGCGCTCTTCTTGGCTAGTCCTTCGCAGCTGCTGTGTTCTTGGAACTCAGGGCTTTCTGGTTAATAGAGCCCTTACCCTAGGCGTAACTCAAACCTTAACCCTAGGAAGGAAAATCAGCCTATGGTTCGGGATGGTCTCATGGAAATATCAGTGGTGGCAGCCAAGTTGCGTCACTTTTGCGCTCCCCTTGGGATGCCTTTCGCAGCTGCAGTGTGCCTGGAGCCCAGGGCTTCCTGGTTTTAAAAGTCCTAGGCCTAAGCCTAACAGTAACCCTAGGAAGGTAAATCAGCCGGGTATTAGGGTTCTTCCTAAGGGAAAAGCCGTGAAAGCAGCCATGTTGTGGCACTTCTGCACTCCCTTTGGGATGCCTTTGGCAGATGAAGTAAGCCTGGAACTCAGGGCTTCCTGGTTAAAGAAATCCAAGCCCTAGGCTGAAGCCTAACCCTAACCCTAGGCAGATAAATCAGCCTAGGTATAGGGATGGTGCCAAGGAAAAAGCTGTGAAAGCTGCCATGTTGTTGCACTTTTGTACTCCCCTTGGGATGCCTTGAACAGCTGCAGTGTGCCTGGAGCCCAGGGCTTCCTAGTTTTAAAAATCCTAGCCCTAGGCCTAAGCCTAACAGTAACCCTGGGAAGGTAAATCAGCCTGGTGTTAGGCTTCTTGCCAAGGAAAAAGCCGTGAAAGCAGCCATGTTGTGGCACTTTTGCACTCCCTTTTGGATGCCTTTCACAGCTCCAGTGTGCCTGGAACTCAGGGCTTCCTGATTTTAAAAATCCTAGCCCTAGGCCGAACCCCAACCCTAAGACGAGAAAGGCAAATCAGCCAGGAATTAGGCATGTCCCCAAGGAAAAAGCTGTGGAGGCAGGCATGTTGTGGTACTTTTGCGCTCTTCTTGGCTAGTCCTTCGCAGCTGCTGTGTTCTTGGAACTCAGGGCTTTCTGGTTAATAGAGCCCTTACCCGAGGCGTAACTCAAACCTTAACCCTAGGAAGGAAAATCAGCCTATGGTTCGGGATGGTCTCATGGAAATATCAGTGGTGGCAGCCAAGTTGCGTCACTTTTGCGCTCCCCTAGGGATGCCTTTCGCAGCTGCAGTGTGCCTGGAGCCCAGGGCTTCCTGGTTTTAAAAGTCCTAGGCCTAAGCCTAACAGTAACCCTAGGAAGGTAAATCAGCCGGGTATTAGGGTTCTTCCTAAGGGAAAAGCCGTGAAAGCAGCCATGTTGTGGCACTTCTGCACTCCCTTTGGGATGCCTTTGGCAGATGAAGTAAGCCTGGAACTCAGGGCTTCCTGGTTAAAGAAATCCAAGCCCTAGGCTGAACCCTAACCCTAACCCTAGGCAGATAAATCAGCCTAGGTATAGGGATGGTGCCAAGGAAAAAGCTGTGAAAGCTGCCATGTTGTTGCACTTTTGTACTCCCCTTGGGATGCCTTGAACAGCTGCAGTGTGCCTGGAGCCCAGGGCTTCCTTGTTTCAAAAATCCTAGCCCTAGGCCTAAGCCTAACAGTAACCCTGGGAAGGTAAATCAGCCTGGTGTTAGGCTTCTTGCCAAGGAAAAAGCCGTGAAAGCAGCCATGTTGTGGCACTTTTGCACTCCCTTTTGGATGCCTTTCACAGCTGCAGTGTGCCTGGAACTCAGGGCTTCCTGATTTTAAAAATCCTAGCCCTAGGCCGAACCCCAACCCTAAGACGAGAAAGGCAAATCAGCCAGGAATTAGGCATGTCCCCAAGGAAAAAGCTGTGGAGGCAGGCATGTTGTGGTACTTTTGCGCTCTTCTTGGCTAGTCCTTCGCAGCTGCTGTGTTCTTGGAACTCAGGGCTTTCTGGTTAATAGAACCCTTACCCTAGGCGTAACTCAAACCTTAACCCTAGGAAGGAAAATCAGCCTATGGTTCGGGATGGTCTCATGGAAATATCAGTGGTGGCAGCCAAGTTGCGTCACTTTTGCGCTCCCCTTGGGATGCCTTTCGCAGCTGCAGTGTGCCTGGAGCCCAGGGCTTCCTGGTTTTAAAAGTCCTAGGCCTAAGCCTAACAGTAACCCTAGGAAGGTAAATCAGCCGGGTATTAGGGTTCTTCCTAAGGGAAAAGCCGTGAAAGCAGCCATGTTGTGGCACTTCTGCACTCCCTTTGGGATGCCTTTGGCAGATGAAGTAAGCCTGGAACTCAGGGCTTCCTGGTTAAAGAAATCCAAGCCCTAGGCTGAACCCTAACCCTAACCCTAGGCAGATAAATCAGCCTAGGTATAGGGATGGTGCCAAGGAAAAAGCTGTGAAAGCTGCCATGTTGTTGCACTTTTGTACTCCCCTTGGGATGCCTTGAACAGCTGCAGTGTGCCTGGAGCCCAGGGCTTCCTAGTTTTAAAAATCCTAGCCCTAGGCCTAAGCCTAACAGTAACCCTGGGAAGGTAAATCAGCCTGGTGTTAGGCTTCTTGCCAAGGAAAAAGCCGTGAAAGCAGCCATGTTGTGGCACTTTTGCACTCCCTTTTGGATGCCTTTCACAGCTCCAGTGTGCCTGGAACTCAGGGCTTCCTGCTTTTAAAAATCCTAGCCCTAGGCCGAACCCCAACCCTAAGACGAGAAAGGCAAATCAGCCAGGAATTAGGCATGTCCCCAAGGAAAAAGCTGTGGAGGCAGGCATGTTGTGCTACTTTTGCGCTCTTCTTGGCTAGTCCTTCGCAGCTGCTGTGTTCTTGGAACTCAGGGCTTTCTGGTTAATAGAGCCCTTACCCTAGGCGTAACTCAAACCTTAACCCTAGGAAGGAAAATCAGCCTATGGTTCGGGATGGTCTCATGGAAATATCAGTGGTGGCAGCCAAGTTGCGTCACTTTTGCGCTCCCCTTGGGATGCCTTTTGCAGCTGCAGTGTGCCTGGAGCCCAGGGCTTCCTGGTTTTAAAAGTCCTAGGCCTAAGCCTAACAGTAACCCTAGGAAGGTAAATCAGCCGGGTATTAGGGTTCTTCCTAAGGGAAAAGCCGTGAAAGCAGCCATGTTGTGGCACTTCTGCACTCCCTTTGGGATGCCTTTGGCAGATGAAGTAAGCCTGGAACTCAGGGCTTCCTGGTTAAAGAAATCCAAGCCCTAGGCTGAACCCTAACCCTAACCCTAGGCAGATAAATCAGCCTAGGTATAGGGATGGTGCCAAGGAAAAGCTGTGAAAGCTGCCATGTTGTTGCACTTTTGTACTCCCCTTGGGATGCCTTGAACAGCTGCAGTGTGCCTGGAGCCCAGGGCTTCCTAGTTTTAAAAATCCTAGCCCTAGGCCTAAGCCTAACAGTAACCCTGGGAAGGTAAATCAGCCTGGTGTTAGGCTTCTTGCCAAGGAAAAAGCCGTGAAAGCAGCCATGTTGTGGCACTTTTGCACTCCCTTTTGGATGCCTTTCACAGCTGCAGTGTGCCTGGAACTCAGGGCTTCCTGATTTTAAAAATCCTAGCCCTAGGCCGAACCCCAACCCTAAGACGAGAAAGGCAAATCAGCCAGGAATTAGGCATGTCCCCAAGGAAAAAGCTGTGGAGGCAGGCATGTTGTGGTACTTTTGCGCTCTTCTTGGCTAGTCCTTCGCAGCTGCTGTGTTCTTGGAACTCAGGGCTTTCTGGTTAATAGAGCCCTTACCCTAGGCGTAACTCAAACCTTAACCCTAGGAAGGAAAATCAGCCTATGGTTCGGGATGGTCTCATGGAAATATCAGTGGTGGCAGCCAAGTTGCGTCACTTTTGCGCTCCCCTTGGGATGCCTTTCGCAGCTGCAGTGTGCCTGGAGCCCAGGGCTTCCTGGTTTTAAAAGTCCTAGGCCTAAGCCTAACAGTAACCCTAGGAAGGTAAATCAGCCGGGTATTAGGGTTCTTCCTAAGGGAAAAGCCGTGAAAGCAGCCATGTTGTGGCACTTCTGCACTCCCTTTGGGATGCCTTTGGCAGATGAAGTAAGCCTGGAACTCAGGGCTTCCTGGTTAAAGAAATCCAAGCCCTAGGCTGAACCCTAACCCTAACCCTAGGCAGATAAATCAGCCTAGGTATAGGGATGGTGCCAAGGAAAAGCTGTGAAAGCTGCCATGTTGTTGCACTTTTGTACTCCCCTTGGGATGCCTTGAACAGCTGCAGTGTGCCTGGAGCCCAGGGCTTCCTAGTTTTAAAAATCCTAGCCCTAGGCCTAAGCCTAACAGTAACCCTGGGAAGGTAAATCAGCCTGGTGTTAGGCTTCTTGCCAAGGAAAAAGCCGTGAAAGCAGCCATGTTGTGGCACTTTTGCACTCCCTTTTGGATGCCTTTCACAGCTCCAGTGTGCCTGGAACTCAGGGCTTCCTGATTTTAAAAATCCTAGCCCTAGGCCGAACCCCAACCCTAAGACGAGAAAGGCAAATCAGCCAGGAATTAGGCATGTCCCCAAGGAAAAAGCCGTGGAGGCAGGCATGTTGTGGTACTTTTGCGCTCTTCTTGGCTAGTCCTTCGCAGCTGCTGTGTTCTTGGAACTCAGGGCTTTCTGGTTAATAGAGCCCTTACCCTAGGCGTAACTCAAACCTTAACCCTAGGAAGGAAAATCAGCCTATGGTTCGGGATGGTCTCATGGAAATATCAGTGGTGGCAGCCAAGTTGCGTCACTTTTGCGCTCCCCTTGGGATGCCTTTCGCAGCTGCAGTGTGCCTGGAGCCCAGGGCTTCCTGGTTTTAAAAGTCCTAGGCCTAAGCCTAACAGTAACCCTAGGAAGGTAAATCAGCCAGGTATTAGGGTTCTTCCTAAGGGAAAAGCCGTGAAAGCAGCCATGTTGTGGCACTTCTGCACTCCCTTTGGGATGCCTTTGGCAGATGAAGTAAGCCTGGAACTCAGGGCTTCCTGGTTAAAGAAATCCAAGCCCTAGGCTGAACCCTAACCCTAACCCTAGGCAGATAAATCAGCCTAGGTATAGGGATGGTGCCAAGGAAAAGCTGTGAAAGCTGCCATGTTGTTGCACTTTTGTACTCCCCTTGGGATGCCTTGAACAGCTGCAGTGTGCCTGGAGCCCAGGGCTTCCTAGTTTTAAAAATCCTAGCCCTAGGCCTAAGCCTAACAGTAACCCTGGGAAGGTAAATCAGCCTGGTGTTACGCTTCTTGCCAAGGAAAAAGCCGTGAAAGCAGCCATGTTGTGGCACTTTTGCACTCCCTTTTGGATGCCTTTCACAGCTCCAGTGTGCCTGGAACTCAGGGCTTCCTGATTTTAAAAATCCTAGCCCTAGGCCGAACCCCAACCCTAAGACGAGAAAGGCAAATCAGCCAGGAATTAGGCATGTCCCCAAGGAAAAAGCTGTGGAGGCAGGCATGTTGTGCTACTTTTGCGCTCTTCTTGGCTAGTCCTTGGCAGCTGCTGTGTTCTTGGAACTCAGGGCTTTCTGGTTAATAGAGCCCTTACCCTAGGCGTAACTCAAACCTTAACCCTAGGAAGGAAAATCAGCCTATGGTTCGGGATGGTCTCATGGAAATATCAGTGGTGGCAGCCAAGTTGCGTCACTTTTGCGCTCCCCTTGGGATGCCTTTCGCAGCTGCAGTGTGCCTGGAGCCCAGGGCTTCCTGGTTTTAAAAGTCCTAGGCCTAAGCCTAACAGTAACCCTAGGAAGGTAAATCAGCCGGGTATTAGGGTTCTTCCTAAGGGAAAAGCCGTGAAAGCAGCCATGTTGTGGCACTTCTGCACTCCCTTTGGGATGCCTTTGGCAGATGAAGTAAGCCTGGAACTCAGGGCTTCCTGGTTAAAGAAATCCAAGCCCTAGGCTGAACCCTAACCCTAACCCTAGGCAGATAAATCAGCCTAGGTATAGGGATGGTGCCAAGGAAAAAGCTGTGAAAGCTGCCATGTTGTTGCACTTTTGTACTCCCCTTGGGATGCCTTGAACAGCTGCAGTGTGCCTGGAGCCCAGGGCTTCCTAGTTTTAAAAATCCTAGCCCTAGGCCTAAGCCTAACAGTAACCCTGGGAAGGTAAATCAGCCTGGTGTTAGGCTTCTTGCCAAGGAAAAAGCCGTGAAAGCAGCCATGTTGTGGCACTTTTGCACTCCCTTTTGGATGCCTTTCACAGCTCCAGTGTGCCTGGAACTCAGGGCTTCCTGATTTTAAAAATCCTAGCCCTAGGCCGAACCCCAACCCTAAGACGAGAAAGGCAAATCAGCCAGGAATTAGGCATGTCCCCAAGGAAAAAGCTGTGGAGGCAGGCATGTTGTGCTACTTTTGCGCTCTTCTTGGCTAGTCCTTCACAGCTGCTGTGTTCTTGGAACTCAGGGCTTTCTGGTTAATAGAGCCCTTTCCCTAGGCGTAACTCAAACCTTAACCCTAGGAAGGAAAATCAACCTATGGTTCGGGATGGTCTCATGGAAATATCAGTGGTGGCAGCCAAGTTGCGTCACTTTTGCGGTCCCCTTGGGATGCCTTTCGCAGCTGCAGTGTGCCTGGAGCCCAGGGCTTCCTGGTTTTAAAAGTCCTAGGCCTAAGCCTAACAGTAACCCTAGGAAGGTAAATCAGCCGGGTATTAGGGTTCTTCCTAAGGGAAAAGCCGTGAAAGCAGCCATGTTGTGGCACTTCTGCACTCCCTTTGGGATGCCTTTGGCAGATGAAGTAAGCCTGGAACTCAGGGCTTCCTGGTTAAAGAAATCCAAGCCCTAGGCTGAAGCCTAACCCTAACCCTAGGCAGATAAATCAGCCTAGGTATAGGGATGGTGCCAAGGAAAAAGCTGTGAAAGCTGCCATGTTGTTGCACTTTTGTACTCCCCTTGGGATGCCTTGAACAGCTGCAGTGTGCCTGGAGCCCAGGGCTTCCTAGTTTTAAAAATCCTAGCCCTAGGCCTAAGCCTAACAGTAACCCTGGGAAGGTAAATCAGCCTGGTGTTAGGCTTCTTGCCAAGGAAAAAGCCGTGAAAGCAGCCATGTTGTGGCACTTTTGCACTCCCTTTTGGATGCCTTTCACAGCTGCAGTGTGCCTGGAACTCAGGGCTTCCTGATTTTAAAAATCCTAGCCCTAGGCCGAACCCCAAGCCTAAGACGAGAAAGGCAAATCAGCCAGGAATTAGGCATGTCCCCAAGGAAAAAGCTGTGGAGGCAGGCATGTTGTGCTACTTTTGCGCTCTTCTTGGCTAGTCCTTCGCAGCTGCTGTGTTCTTGGAACTCAGGGCTTTCTGGTTAATAGACCCTTACCCTAGGCGTAACTCAAACCTTAACCCTAGGAAGGAAAATCAACCTATGGTTCGGGATGGTCTCATGGAAATATCAGTGGTGGCAGCCAAGTTGCGTCACTTTTGCGCTCCCCTTGGGATGCCTTTCGCAGCTGCAGTGTGCCTGGAGCCCAGGGCTTCCTGGTTTTAAAAGTCCTAGGCCTAAGCTTAACAGGAAGCCTGGGAAGGTAAAACAGCCGGGTATTAGGCTTCTTGCCAAGGAAAAAGCCGTGAAAGCAGCCATGTTGTGGCACTTCTGCACTCCCTTTGGGATGCCTTTGGCAGATGAAGTAAGCCTGGAACTCAGGGCTTCCTGGTTAAAGAAATCCAAGCCCTAGGCTGAACCCTAACCCCAACCCTAGGCAGATAAATCAGCCTAGGTATAGGGATGGTGCCAAGGAAAAAGCTGTGAAAGCTGCCATGTTGTTGCACTTTTGTACTCCCCTTGGGATGCCTTGAACAGCTGCAGTGTGCCTGGAGCTAAGGGCTTCCTAGTTTTAAAAATCCTAGCCCTAGGCCTAAGCCTAACAGTAACCCTGGGAAGGTAAATCAGCCTGGTGTTAGGCGTCTTGCCAAGGAAAAAGCCGTGAAAGCAGCCATGTTGTGGCACTTTTGCACTCCCTTTTGGATGCCTTTCACAGCTGCAGTGTGCCTGGAACTCAGGGCTTCCTGATTTTAAAAATCCTAGCCCTAGGCCGAACCCCAACCCTAAGACGAGAAAGGCAAATCAGCCAGGAATTAGGCATGTCCCCAAGGAAAAAGCTGTGGAGGCAGGCATGTTGTGCTACTTTTGCGCTCTTCTTGGGTAGTCCTTCGCAGCTGCTGTGTTCTTGGAACTCAGGGCTTTCTGGTTAATAGAACCCTTACCCTAGGCGTAACTCAAACCTTAACCCTAGGAAGGAAAATCAGCCTATGGTTCGGGATGGTCTCATGGAAATATCAGTGGTGGCAGCCAAGTTGCGTCACTTTTGCGCTCCCCTTGGGATGCCTTTCGCAGCTGCAGTGTGCCTGGAGCCCAGGGCTTCCTGGTTTTAAAAGTCCTAGGCCTAAGCCTAACAGTAACCCTAGGAAGGTAAATCAGCCGGGTATTAGGGTTCTTCCTAAGGGAAAAGCCGTGAAAGCAGCCATGTTGTGGCACTTCTGCACTCCCTTTGGGATGCCTTTGGCAGATGAAGTAAGCCTGGAACTCAGGGCTTCCTGGTTAAAGAAATCCAAGCCCTAGGCTGAACCCTAACCCTAACCCTAGGCAGATAAATCAGCCTAGGTATAGGGATGGTGCCAAGGAAAAAGCTGTGAAAGCTGCCATGTTGTTGCACTTTTGTACTCCCCTTGGGATGCCTTGAACAGCTGCAGTGTGCCTGGAGCCCAGGGCTTCCTAGTTTTAAAAATCCTAGCCCTAGGCCTAAGCCTAACAGTAACCCTGGGAAGGTAAATCAGCCTGGTGTTAGGCTTCTTGCCAAGGAAAAAGCCGTGAAAGCAGCCATGTTGTGGCACTTTTGCACTCCCTTTTGGATGCCTTTCACAGCTGCAGTGTGCCTGGAACTCAGGGCTTCCTGATTTTAAAAATCCTAGCCCTAGGCCGAACCCCAACCCTAAGACGAGAAAGGCAAATCAGCCAGGAATTAGGCATGTCCCCAAGGAAAAAGCCGTGGAGGCAGGCATGTTGTGGTACTTTTGCGCTCTTCTTGGCTAGTCCTTCGCAGCTGCTGTGTTCTTGGAACTCAGGGCTTTCTGGTTAATAGAGCCCTTACCCTAGGCGTAACTCAAACCTTAACCCTAGGAAGGAAAATCAGCCTATGGTTCGGGATGGTCTCATGGAAATATCAGTGGTGGCAGCCAAGTTGCGTCACTTTTGCGCTCCCCTTGGGATGCCTTTCGCAGCTGCAGTGTGCCTGGAGCCCAGGGCTTCCTGGTTTTAAAAGTCCTAGGCCTAAGCCTAACAGTAACCCTAGGAAGGTAAATCAGCCGGGTATTAGGGTTCTTCCTAAGGGAAAAGCCGTGAAAGCAGCCATGTTGTGGCACTTCTGCACTCCCTTTGGGATGCCTTTGGCAGATGAAGTAAGCCTGGAACTCAGGGCTTCCTGGTTAAAGAAATCCAAGCCCTAGGCTGAACCCTAACCCTAACCCTAGGCAGATAAATCAGCCTAGGTATAGGGATGGTGCCAAGGAAAAAGCTGTGAAAGCTGCCATGTTGTTGCACTTTTGTACTCCCCTTGGGATGCCTTGAACAGCTGCAGTGTGCCTGGAGCCCAGGGCTTCCTAGTTTTAAAAATCCTAGCCCTAGGCCTAAGCCTAACAGTAACCCTGGGAAGGTAAATCAGCCTGGTGTTAGGCTTCTTGCCAAGGAAAAAGCCGTGAAAGCAGCCATGTTGTGGCACTTTTGCACTCCCTTTTGGATGCCTTTCACAGCTCCAGTGTGCCTGCAACTCAGGGCTTCCTGATTTTAAAAATCCTAGCCCTAGGCCGAACCCCAACCCTAAGACGAGAAAGGCAAATCAGCCAGGAATTAGGCATGTCCCCAAGGAAAAAGCTGTGGAGGCAGGCATGTTGTGGTACTTTTGCGCTCTTCTTGGCTAGTCCTTCGCAGCTGCTGTGTTCTTGGAACTCAGGGCTTTCTGGTTAATAGAGCCCTTACCCTAGGCGTAACTCAAACCTTAACCCTAGGAAGGAAAATCAGCCTATGGTTCGGGATGGTCTCATGGAAATATCAGTGGTGGCAGCCAAGTTGCGTCACTTTTGCGCTCCCCTTGGGATGCCTTTCGCAGCTGCAGTGTGCCTGGAGCCCAGGGCTTCCTGGTTTTAAAAGTCCTAGGCCTAAGCCTAACAGTAACCCTAGGAAGGTAAATCAGCCGGGTATTAGGGTTCTTCCAAAGGGAAAAGCCGTGAAAGCAGCCATGTTGTGGCACTTCTGCACTCCCTTTGGGATGCCTTTGGCAGATGAAGTAAGCCTGGAACTCAGGGCTTCCTGGTTAAAGAAATCCAAGCCCTAGGCTGAACCCTAACCCTAACCCTAGGCAGATAAATCAGCCTAGGTATAGGGATGGTGCCAAGGAAAAAGCTGTGAAAGCTGCCATGTTGTTGCACTTTTGTACTCCCCTTGGGATGCCTTGAACAGCTGCAGTGTGCCTGGAGCCCAGGGCTTCCTAGTTTTAAAAATCCTAGCCCTAGGCCTAAGCCTAACAGTAACCCTGGGAAGGTAAATCAGCCTGGTGTTAGGCTTCTTGCCAAGGAAAAAGCCGTGAAAGCAGCCATGTTGTGGCACTTTTGCACTCCCTTTTGGATGCCTTTCACAGCTGCAGTGTGCCTGGAACTCAGGGCTTCCTGATTTTAAAAATCCTAGCCCTAGGCCGAACCCCAACCCTAAGACGAGAAAGGCAAATCAGCCAGGAATTAGGCATGTCCCCAAGGAAAAAGCTGTGGAGGCAGGCATGTTGTGCTACTTTTGCGCTCTTCTTGGCTAGTCCTTTGCAGCTGCTGTGTTCTTGGAACTCAGGGCTTTCTGGTTAATAGAGCCCTTACCCTAGGCGTAACTCAAACCTTAAGCCTAGGAAGGAAAATCAGCCTATGGTTCGGGATGGTCTCATGGAAATATCAGTGGTGGCAGCCAAGTTGCGTCACTTTTGCGCTCCCCTTGGGATGCCTTTCGCAGCTGCAGTGTGCCTGGAGCCCAGGGCTTCCTGGTTTTAAAAGTCCTAGGCCTAAGCCTAACAGTAACCCTAGGAAGGTAAATCAGCCGGGTATTAGGGTTCTTCCTAAGGGAAAAGCCGTGAAAGCAGCCATGTTGTGGCACTTCTGCACTCCCTTTGGGATGCCTTTGGCAGATGAAGTAAGCCTGGAACTCAGGGCTTCCTGGTTAAAGAAATCCAAGCCCTAGGCTGAACCCTAACCCTAACCCTAGGCAGATAAATCAGCCTAGGTATAGGGATGGTGCCAAGGAAAAAGCTGTGAAAGCTGCCATGTTGTTGCACTTTTGTACTCCCCTTGGGATGCCTTGAACAGCTGCAGTGTGCCTGGAGCCCAGGGCTTCCTTGTTTCAAAAATCCTAGCCCTAGGCCTAAGCCTAACAGTAACCCCAAGAAGGTAAATCAGCCTGGTGTTAGGCTTCTTGCCAAGGAAAAAGCCGTGAAAGCAGCCATGTTGTGGCACTTTTGCACTCCCTTTTGGATGCCTTTCACAGCTCCAGTGTGCCTGGAACTCAGGGCTTCCTGATTTTAAAAATCCTAGCCGTAGGCCGAACCCCAACCCTAAGACGAGAAAGGCAAATCAGCCAGGAATTAGGCATGTCCACAAGGAAAAAGCTGTGGAGGCAGGCATGTTGTGGTACTTTTGCGCTCTTCTTGGCTAGTCCTTCGCAGCTGCTGTGTTCTTGGAACTCAGGGCTTTCTGGTTAATAGAACCCTTACCCTAGGCGTAACTCAAACCTTAACCCTAGGAAGGAAAATCAGCCTATGGTTCGGGATGGTCTCATGGAAATATCAGTGGTGGCAGCCAAGTTGCGTCACTTTTGCGCTCCCCTTGGGATGCCTTTCGCAGCTGCAGTGTGCCTGGAGCCCAGGGCTTCCTGGTTTTAAAAGTCCTAGGCCTAAGCCTAACAGTAACCCTAGGAAGGTAAATCAGCCGGGTATTAGGGTTCTTCCTAAGGGAAAAGCCGTGAAAGCAGCCATGTTGTGGCACTTCTGCACTCCCTTTGGGATGCCTTTGGCAGATGAAGTAAGCCTGGAACTCAGGGCTTCCTGGTTAAAGAAATCCAAGCCCTAGGCTGAACCCTAACCCTAACCCTAGGCAGATAAATCAGCCTAGGTATAGGGATGGTGCCAAGGAAAAAGCTGTGAAAGCTGCCATGTTGTTGCACTTTTGTACTCCCCTTGGGATGCCTTGAACAGCTGCAGTGTGCCTGGAGCCCAGGGCTTCCTAGTTTTAAAAATCCTAGCCCTAGGCCTAAGCCTAACAGTAACCCTGGGAAGGTAAATCAGCCTGGTGTTAGGCTTCTTGCCAAGGAAAAAGCCGTGAAAGCAGCCATGTTGTGGCACTTTTGCACTCCCTTTTGGATGCCTTTCACAGCTGCAGTGTGCCTGGAACTCAGGGCTTCCTGATTTTAAAAATCCTAGCCCTAGGCCGAACCCCAACCCTAAGACGAGAAAGGCAAATCAGCCAGGAATTAGGCATGTCCCCAAGGAAAAAGCTGTGGAGGCAGGCATGTTGTGCTACTTTTGCGCTCTTCTTGGCTAGTCCTTCGCAGCTGCTGTGTTCTTGGAACTCAGGGCTTTCTGGTTAATAGAGCCCTTACGCTAGGCGTAACTCAAACCTTAACCCTAGGAAGGAAAATCAGCCTATGGTTCGGGATGGTCTCATGGAAATATCAGTGGTGGCAGCCAAGTTGCGTCACTTTTGCGCTCCCCTTTGGATGCCTTTTGCAGCTGCAGTGTGCCTGGAGCCCAGGGCTTCCTGGTTTTAAAAGTCCTAGGCCTAAGCCTAACAGTAACCCTAGGAAGGTAAATCAGCCAGGTATTAGGGTTCTTCCTAAGGGAAAAGCCGTGAAAGCAGCCATGTTGTGGCACTTCTGCACTCCCTTTGGGATGCCTTTGGCAGATGAAGTAAGCCTGGAACTCAGGGCTTCCTGGTTAAAGAAATCCAAGCCCTAGGCTGAACCCTAACCCTAACCCTAGGCAGATAAATCAGCCTAGGTATAGGGATGGTGCCAAGGAAAAAGCTGTGAAAGCTGCCATGTTGTTGCACTTTTGTACTCCCCTTGGGATGCCTTGAACAGCTGCAGTGTGCCTGGAGCCCAGGGCTTCCTTGTTTCAAAAATCCTAGCCCTAGGCCTAAGCCTAACAGTAACCCCAAGAAGGTAAATCAGCCTGGTGTTAGGCTTCTTGCCAAGGAAAAAGCCGTGAAAGCAGCCATGTTGTGGCACTTTTGCACTCCCTTTTGGATGCCTTTCACAGCTCCAGTGTGCCTGGAACTCAGGGCTTCCTGATTTTAAAAATCCTAGCCGTAGGCCGAACCCCAACCCTAAGACGAGAAAGGCAAATCAGCCAGGAATTAGGCATGTCCACAAGGAAAAAGCTGTGGAGGCAGGCATGTTGTGGTACTTTTGCGCTCTTCTTGGCTAGTCCTTCGCAGCTGCTGTGTTCTTGGAACTCAGGGCTTTCTGGTTAATAGAACCCTTACCCTAGGCGTAACTCAAACCTTAACCCTAGGAAGGAAAATCAGCCTATGGTTCGGGATGGTCTCATGGAAATATCAGTGGTGGCAGCCAAGTTGCGTCACTTTTGCGCTCCCCTTGGGATGCCTTTCGCAGCTGCAGTGTGCCTGGAGCCCAGGGCTTCCTGGTTTTAAAAGTCCTAGGCCTAAGCCTAACAGTAACCCTAGGAAGGTAAATCAGCCGGGTATTAGGGTTCTTCCTAAGGGAAAAGCCGTGAAAGCAGCCATGTTGTGGCACTTCTGCACTCCCTTTGGGATGCCTTTGGCAGATGAAGTAAGCCTGGAACTCAGGGCTTCCTGGTTAAAGAAATCCAAGCCCTAGGCTGAACCCTAACCCTAACCCTAGGCAGATAAATCAGCCTAGGTATAGGGATGGTGCCAAGGAAAAAGCTGTGAAAGCTGCCATGTTGTTGCACTTTTGTACTCCCCTTGGGATGCCTTGAACAGCTGCAGTGTGCCTGGAGCCCAGGGCTTCCTAGTTTTAAAAATCCTAGCCCTAGGCCTAAGCCTAACAGTAACCCTGGGAAGGTAAATCAGCCTGGTGTTAGGCTTCTTGCCAAGGAAAAAGCCGTGAAAGCAGCCATGTTGTGGCACTTTTGCACTCCCTTTTGGATGCCTTTCACAGCTGCAGTGTGCCTGGAACTCAGGGCTTCCTGATTTTAAAAATCCTAGCCCTAGGCCGAACCCCAACCCTAAGACGAGAAAGGCAAATCAGCCAGGAATTAGGCATGTCCCCAAGGAAAAAGCTGTGGAGGCAGGCATGTTGTGCTACTTTTGCGCTCTTCTTGGCTAGTCCTTCGCAGCTGCTGTGTTCTTGGAACTCAGGGCTTTCTGGTTAATAGAGCCCTTACGCTAGGCGTAACTCAAACCTTAACCCTAGGAAGGAAAATCAGCCTATGGTTCGGGATGGTCTCATGGAAATATCAGTGGTGGCAGCCAAGTTGCGTCACTTTTGCGCTCCCCTTTGGATGCCTTTTGCAGCTGCAGTGTGCCTGGAGCCCAGGGCTTCCTGGTTTTAAAAGTCCTAGGCCTAAGCCTAACAGTAACCCTAGGAAGGTAAATCAGCCAGGTATTAGGGTTCTTCCTAAGGGAAAAGCCGTGAAAGCAGCCATGTTGTGGCACTTCTGCACTCCCTTTGGGATGCCTTTGGCAGATGAAGTAAGCCTGGAACTCAGGGCTTCCTGGTTAAAGAAATCCAAGCCCTAGGCTGAACCCTAACCCTAACCCTAGGCAGATAAATCAGCCTAGGTATAGGGATGGTGCCAAGGAAAAAGCTGTGAAAGCTGCCATGTTGTTGCACTTTTGTACTCCCCTTGGGATGCCTTGAACAGCTGCAGTGTGCCTGGAGCTAAGGGCTTCCTAGTTTTAAAAATCCTAGCCCTAGGCCTAAGCCTAACAGTAACCCTGGGAAGGTAAATCAGCCTGGTGTTAGGCTTCTTGCCAAGGAAAAAGCCGTGAAAGCAGCCATGTTGTGGCACTTTTGCACTCCCTTTTGGATGCCTTTCACAGCTCCAGTGTGCCTGGAACTCAGGGCTTCCTGATTTTAAAAATCCTAGCCCTAGGCCGAACCCCAACCCTAAGACGAGAAAGGCAAATCAGCCAGGAATTAGGCATGTCCCCAAGGAAAAAGCTGTGGAGGCAGGCATGTTGTGGTACTTTTGCGCTCTTCTTGGCTAGTCCTTCGCAGCTGCTGTGTTCTTGGAACTCAGGGCTTTCTGGTTAATAGAACCCTTACCCTAGGCGTAACTCAAACCTTAACCCTAGGAAGGAAAATCAGCCTATGGTTCGGGATGGTCTCATGGAAATATCAGTGGTGGCAGCCAAGTTGCGTCACTTTTGCGCTCCCCTAGGGATGCCTTTCGCAGCTGCAGTGTGCCTGGAGCCCAGGGCTTCCTGGTTTTAAATGTCCTAGGCCTAAGCCTAACAGTAACCCTAGGAAGGTAAATCAGCCGGGTATTAGGGTTCTTCCTAAGGGAAAAGCCGTGAAAGCAGCCATGTTGTGGCACTTCTGCACTCCCTTTGGGATGCCTTTGGCAGATGAAGTAAGCCTGGAACTCAGGGCTTCCTGGTTAAAGAAATCCAAGCCCTAGGCTGAACCCTAACCCTAACCCTAGGCAGATAAATCAGCCTAGGTATAGGGATGGTGCCAAGGAAAAAGCTGTGAAAGCTGCCATGTTGTTGCACTTTTTTACTCCGCTTGGGATGCCTTGAACAGCTGCAGTGTGCCTGGAGCCCAGGGCTTCCTAGTTTTAAAAATCCTAGCCCTAGGCCTAAGCCTAACAGTAACCCTGGGAAGGTAAATCAGCCTGGTGTTAGGCTTCTTGCCAAGGAAAAAGCCGTGAAAGCAGCCATGTTGTGGCACTTTTGCACTCCCTTTTGGATGCCTTTCACAGCTCCAGTGTGCCTGGAACTCAGGGCTTCCTGATTTTAAAAATCCTAGCCCTAGGCCGAACCCCAACCCTAAGACGAGAAAGGCAAATCAGCCAGGAATTAGGCATGTCCCCAAGGAAAAAGCTGTGGAGGCAGGCATGTTGTGCTACTTTTGCGCTCTTCTTGGCTAGTCCTTCGCAGCTGCTGTGTTCTTGGAACTCAGGGCTTTCTGGTTAATAGAGCCCTTACCCTAGGCGTAACTCAAACCTTAACCCTAGGAAGGAAAATCAACCTATGGTTCGGGATGGTCTCATGGAAATATCAGTGGTGGCAGCCAAGTTGCGTCACTTTTGCGCTCCCCTAGGGATGCCTTTCGCAGCTGCAGTGTGCCTGGAGCCCAGGGCTTCCTGGTTTTAAAAGTCCTAGGCCTAAGCCTAACAGTAACCCTAGGAAGGTAAATCAGCCGGGTATTAGGGTTCTTCCTAAGGGAAAAGCCGTGAAAGCAGCCATGTTGTGGCACTTCTGCACTCCCTTTGGGATGCCTTTGGCAGATGAAGTAAGCCTGGAACTCAGGGCTTCCTGGTTAAAGAAATCCAAGCCCTAGGCTGAAGCCTAACCCTAACCCTAGGCAGATAAATCAGCCTAGGTATAGGGATGGTGCCAAGGAAAAAGCTGTGAAAGCTGCCATGTTGTTGCACTTTTGTACTCCCCTTGGGATGCCTTGAACAGCTGCAGTGTGCCTGGAGCTAAGGGCTTCCTAGTTTTAAAAATCCTAGCCCTAGGCCTAAGCCTAACAGTAACCCTGGGAAGGTAAATCAGCCTGGTGTTAGGCTTCTTGCCAAGGAAAAAGCCGTGAAAGCAGCCATGTTGTGGCACTTTTGCACTCCCTTTTGGATGCCTTTCACAGCTGCAGTGTGCCTGGAACTCAGGGCTTCCTGCTTTTAAAAATCCTAGCCCTAGGCCGAACCCCAACCCTAAGACAAGAAAGGCAAATCAGCCAGGAATTAGGCATGTCCCCAAGGAAAAAGCTGTGGAGGCAGGCATGTTGTGCTACTTTTGCGCTCTTCTTGGCTAGTCCTTCGCAGCTGCTGTGTTCTTGGAACTCAGGGCTTTCTGGTTAATAGAGCCCTTACCCTAGGCGTAACTCAAACCTTAACCCTAGGAAGGAAAATCAACCTATGGTTCGGGATGGTCTCATGGAAATATCAGTGGTGGCAGCCAAGTTGCGTCACTTTTGCGCTCCCCTAGGGATGCCTTTCGCAGCTGCAGTGTGCCTGGAGCCCAGGGCTTCCTGGTTTTAAAAGTCCTAGGCCTAAGCCTAACAGTAACCCTAGGAAGGTAAATCAGCCGGGTATTAGGGTTCTTCCTAAGGGAAAAGCCGTGAAAGCAGCCATGTTGTGGCACTTCTGCACTCCCTTTGGGATGCCTTTGGCAGATGAAGTAAGCCTGGAACTCAGGGCTTCCTGGTTAAAGAAATCCAAGCCCTAGGCTGAACCCTAACCCTAACCCTAGGCAGATAAATCAGCCTAGGTATAGGGATGGTGCCAAGGAAAAAGCTGTGAAAGCTGCCATGTTGTTGCACTTTTGTACTCCCCTTGGGATGCCTTGAACAGCTGCAGTGTGCCTGGAGCCCAGGGCTTCCTAGTTTTAAAAATCCTAGCCCTAGGCCTAAGCCTAACAGTAACCCTGGGAAGGTAAATCAGCCTGGTGTTAGGCTTCTTGCCAAGATAAAAGCCGTGAAAGCAGCCATGTTGTGGCACTTTTGCACTCCCTTTTGGATGCCTTTCACAGCTCCAGTGTGCCTGGAACTCAGGGCTTCCTGATTTTAAAAATCCTAGCCCTAGGCCGAACCCCAACACTAAGACGAGAAAGGCAAATCAGCCAGGAATTAGGCATGTCCACAAGGAAAAAGCTGTGGAGGCAGGCATGTTGTGGTACTTTTGCGCTCTTCTTGGCTAGTCCTTCGCAGCTGCTGTGTTCTTGGAACTCAGGGCTTTCTTGTTAATAGAGCCCATACCCTAGGCGTAACTCAAACCTTAACCCTAGGAAGGAAAATCAGCCTATGGTTCGGGATGGTCTCATGGAAATATCAGTGGTGGCAGCCAAGTTGCGTCACTTTTGCGCTCCCCTTGGGATGCCTTTCGCAGCTGCAGTGTGCCTGGAGCCCAGGGCTTCCTGGTTTTAAAAGTCCTAGGCCTAAGCCTAACAGTAACCCTAGGAAGGTAAATCAGCCGGGTATTAGGGTTCTTCCTAAGGGAAAAGCCGTGAAAGCAGCCATGTTGTGGCACTTCTGCACTCCCTTTGGGATGCCTTTGGCAGATGAAGTAAGCCTGGAACTCAGGGCTTCCTGGTTAAAGAAATCCAAGCCCTAGGCTGAACCCTAACCCTAACCCTAGGCAGATAAATCAGCCTAGGTATAGGGATGGTGCCAAGGAAAAAGCTGTGAAAGCTGCCATGTTGTTGCACTTTTGTACTCCCCTTGGGATGCCTTGAACAGCTGCAGTGTGCCTGGAGCTAAGGGCTTCCTAGTTTTAAAAATCCTAGCCCTAGGCCTAAGCCTAACAGTAACCCTGGGAAGGGAAATCAGCCTGGTGTTAGGCTTTTTGCCAAGGAAAAAGCCGTGAAAGCAGCCATGTTGTGGCACTTTTGCACTCCCTTTTGGATGCCTTTCACAGCTCCAGTGTGCCTGGAACTCAGGGCTTCCTGATTTTAAAAATCCTAGCCCTAGGCCGAACCCCAGCCCTAAGACGAGAAAGGCAAATCAGCCAGGAATTAGGCATGTCCACAAGGAAAAAGCTGTGGAGGCAGGCATGTTGTGGTACTTTTGCGCTCTTCTTGGCTAGTCCTTCGCAGCTGCTGTGTTCTTGGAACTCAGGGCTTTCTGGTTAATAGAACCCTTACCCTAGGCGTAACTCAAACCTTAACCCTAGGAAGGAAAATCAGCCTATGGTTCGGGATGGTCTCATGGAAATATCAGTGGTGGCAGCCAAGTTGCGTCACTTTTGCACTCCCCTAGGGATGCCTTTCGCAGCTGCAGTGTGCCTGGAGCCCAGGGCTTCCTGGTTTTAAAAGTCCTAGGCCTAAGCCTAACAGTAACCCTAGGAAGGTAAATCAGCCGGGTATTAGGGTTCTTCCTAAGGGAAAAGCCGTGAAAGCAGCCATGTTGTGGCACTTCTGCACTCCCTTTGGAATGCCTTTGGCAGATGAAGTAAGCCTGGAACTCAGGGCTTCCTGGTTAAAGAAATCCAAGCCCTAGGCTGAACCCTAACCCTAACCCTAGGCAGATAAATCAGCCTAGGTATAGGGATGGTGCCAAGGAAAAAGCTGTGAAAGCTGCCATGTTGTTGCACTTTTGTACTCCCCTTGGGATGCCTTGAACAGCTGCAGTGTGCCTGGAGCCCAGGGCTTCCTAGTTTTAAAAATCCTAGCCCTAGGCCTAAGCCTAACAGTAACCCTGGGAAGGTAAATCAGCCTGGTGTTAGGCTTCTTGCCAAGGAAAAAGCCGTGAAAGCAGCCATGTTGTGGCACTTTTGCACTCCCTTTTGGATGCCTTTCACAGCTGCAGTGTGCCTGGAACTCAGGGCTTCCTGATTTTAAAAATCCTAGCCCTAGGCCGAACCCCAACCCTAAGACGAGAAAGGCAAATCAGCCAGGAATTAGGCATGTCCCCAAGGAAAAAGCTGTGGAGGCAGGCATGTTGTGCTACTTTTGCGCTCTTCTTGGCTAGTCCTTCGCAGCTGCTGTGTTCTTGGAACTCAGGGCTTTCTGGTTAATAGAGCCCTTACCCTAGGCGTAACTCAAACCTTAACCCTAGGAAGGAAAATCAGCCTATGGTTCGGGATGGTCTCATGGAAATATCAGTGGTGGCAGCCAAGTTGCGTCACTTTTGCGCTCCCCTTGGGATGCCTTTCGCAGCTGCAGTGTGCCTGGAGCCCAGGGCTTCCTGGTTTTAAAAGTCCTAGGCCTAAGCCTAACAGTAACCCTAGGAAGGTAAATCAGCCGGGTATTAGGGTTCTTCCTAAGGGAAAAGCCGTGAAAGCAGCCATGTTGTGGCACTTCTGCACTCCCTTTGGGATGCCTTTGGCAGATGAAGTAAGCCTGGAACTCAGGGCTTCCTGGTTAAAGAAATCCAAGCCCTAGGCTGAACCCTAACCCTAACCCTAGGCAGATAAATCAGCCTAGGTATAGGGATGGTGCCAAGGAAAAAGCTGTGAAAGCTGCCATGTTGTTGCACTTTTGTACTCCCCTTGGGATGCCTTGAACAGCTGCAGTGTGCCTGGAGCCCAGGGCTTCCTAGTTTTAAAAATCCTAGCCCTAGGCCTAAGCCTAACAGTAACCCTGGGAAGGTAAATCAGCCTGGTGTTAGGCTTCTTGCCAAGGAAAAAGCCGTGAGAGCAGCCATGTTGTGGCACTTTTGCACTCCCTTTTGGATGCCTTTCACAGCTGCAGTGTGCCTGGAACTCAGGGCTTCCTGATTTTAAAAATCCTAGCCCTAGGCCGAACCCCAACCCTAAGACGAGAAAGGCAAATCAGCCAGGAATTAGGCATGTCCCCAAGGAAAAAGCTGTGGAGGCAGGCATGTTGTGCTACTTTTGCGCTCTTCTTGGCTAGTCCTTCGCAGCTGCTGTGTTCTTGGAACTCAGGGCTTTCTGGTTAATAGAGCCCTTACCCTAGGCGTAACTCAAACCTTAACCCTAGGAAGGAAAATCAGCCTATGGTTCGGGATGGTGGTTCGGGATGGTCTCATGGAAATATCAGTGGTGGCAGCCAAGTTGCGTCACTTTTGCGTTCCCCTTGGGATGCCTTTCGCAGCTGCAGTGTGCCTGGAGCCCAGGGCTTCCTGGTTTTAAAAGTCCTAGGCCTAAGCCTAACAGTAACCCTAGGAAGGTAAATCAGCCGGGTATTAGGGTTCTTCCAAAGGGAAAAGCCTTGAAAGCAGCCATGTTGTGGCACTTCTGCACTCCCTTTGGGATGCCTTTGGCAGATGAAGTAAGCCTGGAACTCAGGGCTTCCTGGTTAAAGATATCCAAGCCCTAGCTGAACCCTAACCCTAACCCTAGGCAGATAAATCAGCCTAGGTATAGGGATGGTGCCAAGGAAAAAGCTGTGAAAGCTGCCATGTTGTTGCACTTTTGTACTCCCCTTGGGATGCCTTGAACAGCTGCAGTGTGCCTGGAGCCCAGGGCTTCCTAGTTTTAAAAATCCTAGCCCTAGGCCTAAGCCTAACAGTAACCCTGGGAAGGCAAATCAGCCTGTGTTAGGCTTCTTGCCAAGGAAAAAGCCGTGAAAGCAGCCATGTTGTGGCACTTTTGCACTCCCTTTTGGGTGCCTTTCACAGCTGCAGTGTGCCTGGAACTCAGGGCTTCCTGATTTTAAAAATCCTAGCCCTAGGCCGAACCCCAACCCTAAGACGAGAAAGGCAAATCAGCCAGGAATTAGGCATGTCCCCAAGGAAAAAGCTGTGGAGGCAGGCATGTTGTGGTACTTTTGCGCTCTTCTTGGCTAGTCCTTCGCAGCTGCTGTGTTCTTGGAACTCAGGGCTTTCTGGTTAATAGAGCCCTTACCCTAGGCGTAACTCAAACCTTAACCCTAGGAAGGAAAATCAACCTATGGTTCGGGATGGTCTCATGGAAATATCAGTGGTGGCAGCCAAGTTGCGTCACTTTTGCGCTCCCCTTGGGATGCCTTTCGCAGCTGCAGTGTGCCTGGAGCCCAGGGCTTCCTGGTTTTAAAAGTCCTAGGCCTAAGCCTAACAGTAACCCTAGGAAGGTAAATCAGCCGGGTATTAGGGTTCTTCCTAAGGGAAAAGCCGTGAAAGCAGCCATGTTGTGGCACTTCTGCACTCCCTTTGGGATGCCTTTGGCAGATGAAGTAAGCCTGGAACTCAGGGCTTCCTGGTTAAAGAAATCCAAGCCCTAGGCTGAAGCCTAACCCTAACCCTAGGCAGATAAATCAGCCTAGGTATAGGGATGGTGCCAAGGAAAAAGCTGTGAAAGCTGCCATGTTGTTGCACTTTTGTACTCCCCTTGGGATGCCTTGAACAGCTGCAGTGTGCCTGGAGCTAAGGGCTTCCTAGTTTTAAAAATCCTAGCCCTAGGCCTAAGCCTAACAGTAACCCTGGGAAGGTAAATCAGCCTGGTGTTAGGCTTCTTGCCAAGGAAAAAGCCGTGAAAGCAGCCATGTTGTGGCACTTTTGCACTCCCTTTTGGATGCCTTTCACAGCTGCAGTGTGCCTGGAACTCAGGGCTTCCTGCTTTTAAAAATCCTAGCCCTAGGCCGAACCCCAACGCTAAGACGAGAAAGGCAAATCAGCCAGGAATTCGGCATGTCCCCAAGGAAAAAGCTGTGGAGGCAGGCATGTTGTGCTACTTTTGCGCTCTTCTTGGCTAGTCCTTCGCAGCTGCTGTGTTCTTGGAACTCAGGGCTTTCTGGTTAATAGAGCCCTTACCCTAGGCGTAACTCAAACCTTAACCCTAGGAAGGAAAATCAGCCTATGGTTCGGGATGCTCTCATGGAAATATCAGTTGTGGCAGCCAAGTTGCGTCACTTTTGCGCTCCCCTTGGGATGCCTTTCGCAGCTGCAGTGTGCCTGGAGCCCAGGGCTTCCTGGTTTTAAAAGTCCTAGGCCTAAGCCTAAGAGTAACCCTAGGAAGGTAAATCAGCCGGGTATTAGGGTTCTTCCTAAGGGAAAAGCCGTGAAAGCAGCCATGTTGTGGCACTTCTGCACTCCCTTTGGGATGCCTTTGGCAGATGAAGTAAGCCTGGAACTCAGGGCTTCCTGGTTAAAGAAATCCAAGCCCTAGGCTGAACCCTAACCCTAACCTTAGGCAGATAAATCAGCCTAGGTATAGGGATGGTGCCAAGGAAAAAGCTGTGAAAGCTGCCATGTTGTTGCACTTTTGTACTCCCCTTGGGATGCCTTGAACAGCTGCAGTGTGCCTGGAGCTAAGGGCTTCCTTGTTTCAAAAATCCTAGCCCTAGGCCTAAGCCTAACAGTAACCCTGGGAAGGTAAATCAGCCTGGTGTTAGGCTTCTTGCCAAGGAAAAAGCCGTGAAAGCAGCCATGTTGTGGCACTTTTGCACTCCCTTTTGGATGCCTTTCACAGCTCCAGTGTGCCTGGAACTCAGGGCTTCCTGATTTTAAAAATCCTAGCCCTAGGCCGAACCCCAACCCTAAGACGAGAAAGGCAAATCAGCCAGGAATTAGGCATGTCCCCAAGGAAAAAGCTGTGGAGGCAGGCATGTTGTGGTACTTTTGCGCTCTTCTTGGCTAGTCCTTCGCAGCTGCTGTGTTCTTGGAACTCAGGGCTTTCTGGTTAATAGAGCCCTTACCCTAGGCGTAACTCAAACCTTAACCCTAGGAAGGAAAATCAGCCTATGGTTCGGGATGGTCTCATGGAAATATCAGTGGTGGCAGCCAAGTTGCGTCACTTTTGCGCTCCCCTTGGGATGCCTTTCGCAGCTGCAGTGTGCCTGGAGCCCAGGGCTTCCTGGTTTTAAAAGTCCTAGGCCTAAGCCTAACAGTAACCCTAGGAAGGTAAATCAGCCGGGTATTAGGGTTCTTCCAAAGGGAAAAGCCGTGAAAGCAGCCATGTTGTGGCACTTCTGCACTCCCTTTGGGATGCCTTTGGCAGATGAAGTAAGCCTGGAACTCAGGGCTTCCTGGTTAAAGAAATCCAAGCCCTAGGCTGAACCCTAACCCTAACCCTAGGCAGATAAATCAGCCAAGGTATAGGGATGGTGCCAAGGAAAAAGCTGTGAAAGCTGCCATGTTGTTGCACTTTTGTACTCCCCTTGGGATGCCTTGAACAGCTGCAGTGTGCCTGGAGCCCAGGGCTTCCTAGTTTTAAAAATCCTAGCCCTAGGCCTAAGCCTAACAGTAACCCTGGGAAGGTAAATCAGCCTGGTGTTAGGCTTCTTGCCAAGGAAAAAGCCGTGAAAGCAGCCATGTTGTGGCACTTTTGCACTCCCTTTTGGATGCCTTTCACAGCTCCAGTGTGCCTGGAACTCAGGGCTTCCTGATTTTAAAAATCCTAGCCCTAGGCCGAACCCCAACCCTAAGACGAGAAAGGCAAATCAGCCAGGAATTAGGCATGTCCCCAAGGAAAAAGCTGTGGAGGCAGGCATGTTGTGCTACTTTTGCGCTCTTCTTGGCTAGTCCTTCGCAGCTGCTGTGTTCTTGGAACTCAGGGCTTTCTGGTTAATAGAGCCCTTACCCTAGGCGTAACTCAAACCTTAACCCTAGGAAGGAAAATCAGCCTATGGTTCGGGATGGTCTCATGGAAATATCAGTGGTGGCAGCCAAGTTGCGTCACTTTTGCGCTCCCCTTGGGATGCCTTTCGCAGCTGCAGTGTGCCTGGAGCCCAGGGCTTCCTGGTTTTAAAAGTCCTAGGCCTAAGCCTAACAGTAACCCTAGGAAGGTAAATCAGCCGGGTATTAGGGTTCTTCCAAAGGGAAAAGCCGTGAAAGCAGCCATGTTGTGGCACTTCTGCACTCCCTTTGGGATGCCTTTGGCAGATGAAGTAAGCCTGGAACTCAGGGCTTCCTGGTTAAAGAAATCCAAGACCTAGGCTGAAGCCTAACCCTAACCCTAGGCAGATAAATCAGCCAAGGTATAGGGATGGTGCCAAGGAAAAAGCTGTGAAAGCTGCCATGTTGTTGCACTTTTGTACTCCCCTTGGGATGCCTTGAACAGCTGCAGTGTGCCTGGAGCCCAGGGCTTCCTAGTTTTAAAAATCCTAGCCCTAGGCCTAAGCCTAACAGTAACCCTGGGAAGGTAAATCAGCCTGGTGTTAGGCTTCTTGCCAAGGAAAAAGCCGTGAAAGCAGCCATGTTGTGGCACTTTTGCACTCCCTTTTGGATGCCTTTCACAGCTCCAGTGTGCCTGGAACTCAGGGCTTCCTGATTTTAAAAATCCTAGCCCTAGGCCGAACCCCAACCCTAAGACGAGAAAGGCAAATCAGCCAGGAATTAGGCATGTCCCCAAGGAAAAAGCTGTGGAGGCAGGCATGTTGTGCTACTTTTGCGCTCTTCTTGGGTAGTCCTTCGCAGCTGCTGTGTTCTTGGAACTCAGGGCTTTCTGGTTAATAGAGCCCTTACCCTAGGCGTAACTCAAACCTTAACCCTAGGAAGGAAAATCAGCCTATGGTTCGGGATGGTCTCATGGAAATATCAGTGGTGGCAGCCAAGTTGCGTCACTTTTGCGCTCCCCTTGGGATGCCTTTCGCAGCTGCAGTGTGCCTGGAGCCCAGGGCTTCCTGGTTTTAAAAGTCCTAGGCCTAAGCCTAACAGTAACCCTAGGAAGGTAAATCAGCCGGGTATTAGGGTTCTTCCTAAGGGAAAAGCCGTGAAAGCAGCCATGTTGTGGCACTTCTGCACTCCCTTTGGGATGCCTTTGGCAGATGAAGTAAGCCTGGAACTCAGGGCTTCCTGGTTAAAGAAATCCAAGCCCTAGGCTGAACCCTAACCCTAACCCTAGGCAGATAAATCAGCCAAGGTATAGGGATGGTGCCAAGGAAAAAGCTGTGAAAGCTGCCATGTTGTTGCACTTTTGTACTCCCCTTGGGATGCCTTGAACAGCTGCAGTGTGCCTGGAGCTAAGGGCTTCCTAGTTTTAAAAATCCTAGCCCTAGGCCTAAGCCTAACAGTAACCCTGGGAAGGCAAATCAGCCTGGTGTTAGGCTTCTTGCCAAGGAAAAAGCCGTGAAAGCAGCCATGTTGTGGCACTTTTGCACTCCCTTTTGGATGCCTTTCACAGCTCCACTGTGCCTGGAACTCAGGGCTTCCTGATTTTAAAAATCCTAGCCCTAGGCCGAACCCCAACCCTAAGATGAGAAAGGCAAATCAGCCAGGAATTCGGCATGTCCCCAAGGAAAAAGCTGTGGAGGCAGGCATGTTGTGGTACTTTTGCGCTCTTCTTGGGTAGTCCTTCGCAGCTGCTGTGTTCTTGGAACTCAGGGCTTTCTGGTTAATAGAGCCCTTACCCTAGGCGTAACTCAAACCTTAACCCTAGGAAGGAAAATCAGCCTATGGTTCGGGATGGTCTCATGGAAATATCAGTGGTGGCAGCCAAGTTGCGTCACTTTTGCGCTCCCCTTGGGATGCCTTTCGCAGCTGCAGTGTGCCTGGAGCCCAGGGCTTCCTGGTTTTAAAAGTCCTAGGCCTAAGCCTAACAGTAACCCTAGGAAGGTAAATCAGCCGGGTATTAGGGTTCTTCCTAAGGGAAAGGCCGTGAAAGCAGCCATGTTGTGGCACTTCTGCCCTCCCTTTGGGATGCCTTTGGCAGATGAAGTAAGCCTGGAACTCAGGGCTTCCTGGTTAAAGAAATCCAAGCCCTAGGCTGAACCCTAACCCTAACCCTAGGCAGATAAATCAGCCTAGGTATAGGGATGGTGCCAAGGAAAAAGCTGTGAAAGCTGCCATGTTGTTGCACTTTTGTACTCCCCTTGGGATGCCTTGAACAGCTGCAGTGTGCCTGGAGCTAAGGGCTTCCTAGTTTGAAAAATCCTAGCCCTAGTCCTAAGCCTAACAGTAACCCTGGGAAGGCAAATCAGCCTGGTGTTAGGCTTCTTGCCAAGGAAAAAGCCGTGAAAGCAGCCATGTTGTGGCACTTTTGCACTCCCTTTTGGATGCCTTTCACAGCTCCAGTGTGCCTGGAACTCAGGGCTTCCTGCTTTTAAAAATCCTAGCCCTAGGCCGAACCCCAACCCTAAGACGAGAAAGGCAAATCAGCCAGGAATTAGGCATGTCCCCAAGGAAAAAGCTGTGGAGGCAGGCATGTTGTGCTACTTTTGCGCTCTTCTTGGCTAGTCCTTCGCAGCTGCTGTGTTCTTGGAACTCAGGGCTTTCTGGTTAATAGAGCCCTTACCCTAGGCGTAACTCAAACCTTAACCCTAGGAAGGAAAATCAACCTATGGTTCGGGATGGTCTCATGGAAATATCAGTGGTGGCAGCCAAGTTGCGTCACTTTTGCGCTCCCCTTGGGATGCCTTTCGCAGCTGCAGTGTGCCTGGAGCCCAGGGCTTCCTGGTTTTAAAAGTCCTAGGCCTAAGCCTAACAGTAACCCTAGGAAGGTAAATCAGCCGGGTATTAAGGTTCTTCCTAAGGGAAAAGCCGTGAAAGCAGCCATGTTGTGGCACTTCTGCACTCCCTTTGGGATGCCTTTGGCAGATGAAGTAAGCCTGGAACTCAGGGCTTCCTGGTTAAAGAAATCCAAGCCCTAGGCTGAAGCCTAACCCTAACCCTAGGCAGATAAATCAGCCTAGGTATAGGGATGGTGCCAAGGAAAAAGCTGTGAAAGCTGCCATGTTGTTGCACTTTTGTACTCCCCTTGGGATGCCTTGAACAGCTGCAGTGTGCCTGGAGCTAAGGGCTTCCTAGTTTTAAAAATCCTAGCCCTAGGCCTAAGCCTAACAGTAACCCTGGGAAGGTAAATCAGCCTGGTGTTAGGCTTCTTGCCAAGGAAAAAGCCGTGAAAGCAGCCATGTTGTGGCACTTTTGCACTCCCTTTTGGATGCCTTTCACAGCTGCAGTGTGCCTGGAACTCAGGGCTTCCTGCTTTTAAAAATCCTAGCCCTAGGCCGAACCCCAACACTAAGACGAGAAAGGCAAATCAGCCAGGAATTCGGCATGTCCCCAAGGAAAAAGCTGTGGAGGCAGGCATGTTGTGCTACTTTTGCGCTCTTCTTGGCTAGTCCTTCGCAGCTGCTGTGTTCTTGGAACTCAGGGCTTTCTGGTTAATAGAGCCCTTACCCTAGGCGTAACTCAAACCTTAACCCTAGGAATGAAAATCAACCTATGGTTCGGGATGGTCTCATGGAAATATCAGTGGTGGCAGCCAAGTTGCGTCACTTTTGCGCTCCCCTTGGGATGTCTTTCGCAGCTGCAGTGTGCCTGGAGCCCAGGGCTTCCTGGTTTTAAAAGTCCTAGGCCTAAGCCTAACAGTAACCCTAGGAAGGTAAATCAGCCGGGTATTAGGGTTCTTCCTAAGGGAAAAGCCGTGAAAGCAGCCATGTTGTGGCACTTCTGCACTCCCTTTGGGATGCCTTTGGCAGATGAAGTAAGCCTGGAACTCAGGGCTTCCTGGTTAAAGAAATCCAAGCCCTAGGCTGAACCCTAACCCTAACCCTAGGCAGATAAATCAGCCTAGGTATAGGGATGGTGCCAAGGAAAAAGCTGTGAAAGCTGCCATGTTGTTGCACTTTTGTACTCCCCTTGGGATGCCTTGAACAGCTGCAGTGTGCCTGGAGCTAAGGGCTTCCTTGTTTCAAAAATCCTAGCCCTAGGCCTAAGCCTAACAGTAACCCTGGGAAGGTAAATCAGCCTGGTGTTAGGCTTCTTGCCAAGGAAAAAGCCGTGAAAGCAGCCATGTTGTGGCACTTTTGCACTCCCTTTTGGATGCCTTTCACAGCTCCAGTGTGCCTGGAACTCAGGGCTTCCTGATTTTAAAAATCCTAGCCCTAGGCCGAACCCCAACCCTAAGACGAGAAAGGCAAATCAGCCAGGAATTAGGCATGTCCCCAAGGAAAAAGCTGTGGAGGCAGGCATGTTGTGCTACTTTTGCGCTCTTCTTGGCTAGTCCTTCGCAGCTGCTGTGTTCTTGGAACTCAGGGCTTTCTGGTTAATAGAGCCCTTACCCTAGGCGTAACTCAAACCTTAACCCTAGGAAGGAAAATCAACCTATGGTTCGGGATGGTCTCATGGAAATATCAGTGGTGGCAGCCAAGTTGCGTCACTTTTGCGCTCCCCTTGGGATGCCTTTCGCAGCTGCAGTGTGCCTGGAGCCCAGGGCTTCCTGGTTTTAAAAGTCCTAGGCCTAAGCCTAACAGTAACCCTAGGAAGGTAAATCAGCCGGGTATTAGGGTTCTTCCTAAGGGAAAAGCCGAGAAAGCAGCCATGTTGTGGCACTTCTGCACTCCCTTTGGGATGCCTTTGGCAGATGAAGTAAGCCTGGAACTCAGGGCTTCCTGGTTAAAGAAATCCAAGCCCTAGGCTGAAGCCTAACCCTAACCCTAGGCAGATAAATCAGCCTAGGTATAGGGATGGTGCCAAGGAAAAAGCTGTGAAAGCTGCCATGTTGTTGCACTTTTGTACTCCCCTTGGGATGCCTTGAACAGCTGCAGTGTGCCTGGAGCTAAGGGCTTCCTTGTTTCAAAAATCCTAGCCCTAGGCCTAAGCCTAACAGTAACCCTGGGAAGGTAAATCAGCCTGGTGTTAGGCTTCTTGCCAAGGAAAAAGCCGTGAAAGCAGCCATGTTGTGGCACTTTTGCACTCCCTTTTGGATGCCTTTCACAGCTGCAGTGTGCCTGGAACTCAGGGCTTCCTGATTTTAAAAATCCTAGCCCTAGGCCGAACCCCAACCCTAAGACGAGAAAGGCAAATCAGCCAGGAATTAGGCATGTCCCCAAGGAAAAAGCTGTGGAGGCAGGCATGTTGTGCTACTTTTGCGCTCTTCTTGGCTAGTCCTTCGCAGCTGCTGTGTTCTTGGAACTCAGGGCTTTCTGGTTAATAGAGCCCTTACCCTAGGCGTAACTCAAACCTTAACCCTAGGAAGGAAAATCAGCCTATGGTTCGGGATGGTCTCATGGAAATATCAGTGGTGGCAGCCAAGTTGCGTCACTTTTGCGCTCCCCTTGGGATGCCTTTTGCAGCTGCAGTGTGCCTGGAGCCCAGGGCTTCCTGGTTTTAAAAGTCCTAGGCCTAAGCCTAACAGTAACCCTAGGAAGGTAAATCAGCCGGGTATTAGGGTTCTTCCAAAGGGAAAAGCCGTGAAAGCAGCCATGTTGTGGCACTTCTGCACTCCCTTTGGGATGCCTTTGGCAGATGAAGTAAGCCTGGAACTCAGGGCTTCCTGGTTAAAGAAATCCAAGCCCTAGGCTGAAGCCTAACCCTAACCCTAGGCAGATAAATCAGCCTAGGTATAGGGATGGTGCCAAGGAAAAAGCTGTGAAAGCTGCCATGTTGTTGCACTTTTGTACTCCCCTTGGGATGCCTTGAACAGCTGCAGTGTGCCTGGAGCCCAGGGCTTCCTAGTTTTAAAAATCCTAGCCCTAGGCCTAAGCCTAACAGTAACCCTGGGAAGGTAAATCAGCCTGGTGTTAGGCTTCTTGCCAAGGAAAAAGCCGTGAAAGCAGCCATGTTGTGGCACTTTTGCACTCCCTTTTGGATGCCTTTCACAGCTCCAGTGTGCCTGCAACTCAGGGCTTCCTGATTTTAAAAATCCTAGCCCTAGGCCGAACCCCAACCCTAAGACGAGAAAGGCAAATCAGCCAGGAATTAGGCATGTCCCCAAGGAAAAAGCTGTGGAGGCAGGCATGTTGTGGTACTTTTGCGCTCTTCTTGGCTAGTCCTTCGCAGCTGCTGTGTTCTTGGAACTCAGGGCTTTCTGGTTAATAGAGCCCTTACCCTAGGCGTAACTCAAACCTTAACCCTAGGAAGGAAAATCAACCTATGGTTCGGGATGGTCTCATGGAAATATCAGTGGTGGCAGCCAAGTTGCGTCACTTTTGCGCTCCCCTTGGGATGCCTTTAGCAGCTGCAGTGTGCCTGGAGCCCAGGGCTTCCTGGTTTTAAAAGTCCTAGGCCTAAGCCTAACAGTAACCCTAGGAAGGTAAATCAGCCGGGTATTAGGGTTCTTCCTAAGGGAAAAGCCGTGAAAGCAGCCATGTTGTGGCACTTCTGCACTCCCTTTGGGATGCCTTTGGCAGATGAAGTAAGCCTGGAACTCAGGGCTTCCTGGTTAAAGAAATCCAAGCCCTAGGCTGAAGCCTAACCCTAACCCTAGGCAGATAAATCAGCCTAGGTATAGGGATGGTGCCAAGGAAAAAGCTGTGAAAGCTGCCATGTTGTTGCACTTTTGTACTCCCCTTGGGATGCCTTGAACAGCTGCAGTGTGCCTGGAGCTAAGGGCTTCCTAGTTTTAAAAATCCTAGCCCTAGGCCTAAGCCTAACAGTAACCCTGGGAAGGTAAATCAGCCGGGTATTAGGGTTCTTCCTAAGGGAAAAGCCGTGAAAGCAGCCATGTTGTGGCACTTCTGCACTCCCTTTGGGATGCCTTTGGCAGATGAAGTAAGCCTGGAACTCAGGGCTTCCTGGTTAAAGAAATCCAAGCCCTAGGCTGAACCCTAACCCTAACCCTAGGCAGATAAATCAGCCTAGCTATAGGGATGGTGCCAAGGAAAAAGCTGTGAAAGCTGCCATGTTTTTGCACTTTTGTACTCCCCTTGGGATGCCTTGAACAGCTGCAGTGTGCCTGGAGCTAAGGGCTTCCTAGTTTTAAAAATCCTAGCCCTAGGCCTAAGCCTAACAGTAACCCTGGGAAGGCAAATCAGCCTGGTGTTAGGCTTCTTGCCAAGGAAAAAGCCGTGAAAGCAGCCATGTTGTGGCACTTTTGCACTCCCTTTTGGATGCCTTTCACAGCTGCAGTGTGCCTGGAACTCAGGGCTTCCTGCTTTTAAAAATCCTAGCCCTAGGCCGAACCCCAACCCTAAGACGAGAAAGGCAAATCAGCCAGGAATTAGGCATGTCCCCAAGGAAAAAGCTGTGGAGGCAGGCATGTTGTGCTACTTTTGCGCTCTTCTTGGCTAGTCCTTCGCAGCTGCTGTGTTCTTGGAACTCAGGGCTTTCTGGTTAATAGAGCCCTTACCCTAGGCGTAACTCAAACCTTAAGCCTAGGAAGGAAAATCAGCCTATGGTTCGGGATGGTCTCATGGAAATATCAGTGGTGGCAGCCAAGTTGCGTCACTTTTGCGCTCCCCTTGGGATGCCTTTCGCAGCTGCAGTGTGCCTGGAGCCCAGGGCTTCCTGGTTTTAAAAGTCCTAGGCCTAAGCCTAACAGTAACCCTAGGAAGGTAAATCAGCCGGGTATTAGGGTTCTTCCTAAGGGAAAAGCTGTGAAAGCAGCCATGTTGTGGCACTTCTGCCCTCCCTTTGGGATGCCTTTGGCAGATGAAGTAAGCCTGGAACTCAGGGCTTCCTGGTTAAAGAAATCCAAGCCCTAGGCTGAAGCCTAACCCTAACCCTAGGCAGATAAATCAGCCTAGGTATAGGGATGGTGCCAAGGAAAAAGCTGTGAAAGCTGCCATGTTGTTGCACTTTTGTACTCCCCTTGGGATGCCTTGAACAGCTGCAGTGTGCCTGGAGCTAAGGGCTTCCTTGTTTCAAAAATCCTAGCCCTAGGCCGAAGCCTAACAGTAACCCTGGGAAGGTAAATCAGCCTGGTGTTAGGCTTCTTGCCAAGGAAAAAGCCGTGAAAGCAGCCATGTTGTGGCACTTTTGCACTCCCTTTTGGATGCCTTTCACAGCTCCAGTGTGCCTGGAACTCAGGGCTTCCTGATTTTAAAAATCCTAGCCCTAGGCCGAACCCCAACCCTAAGACGAGAAAGGCAAATCAGCCAGGAATTAGGCATGTCCCCAAGGAAAAAGCTGTGGAGGCAGGCATGTTGTGGTACTTTTGCGCTCTTCTTGGCTAGTCCTTCGCAGCTGCTGTGTTCTTGGAACTCAGGGCTTTCTGGTTAATAGAGCCCTTACCCTAGGCGTAACTCAAACCTTAACCCTAGGAAGGAAAATCAGCCTATGGTTCGGGATGGTCTCATGGAAATATCAGTGGTGGCAGCCAAGTTGCGTCACTTTTGCGCTCCCCTTGGGATGCCTTTTGCAGCTGCAGTGTGCCTGGAGCCCAGGGCTTCCTGGTTTTAAAAGTCCTAGGCCTAAGCCTAACAGTAACCCTAGGAAGGTAAATCAGCCGGGTATTAGGGTTCTTCCTAAGGGAAAAGCCGTGAAAGCAGCCATGTTGTGGCACTTCTGCACTCCCTTTGGGATGCCTTTGGCAGATGAAGTAAGCCTGGAACTCAGGGCTTCCTGGTTAAAGAAATCCAAGCCCTAGGCTGAAGCCTAACCCTAACCCTAGGCAGATAAATCAGCCTAGGTATAGGGATGGTGCCAAGGAAAAAGCTGTGAAAGCTGCCATGTTGTTGCACTTTTGTACTCCCCTTGGGATGCCTTGAACAGCTGCAGTGTGCCTGGAGCCCAGGGCTTCCTAGTTTTAAAAATCCTAGCCCTAGGCCTAAGCCTAACAGTAACCCTGGGAAGGTAAATCAGCCTGGTGTTAGGCTTCTTGCCAAGGAAAAAGCCGTGAAAGCAGCCATGTTGTGGCACTTTTGCACTCCCTTTTGGATGCCTTTCACAGCTCCAGTGTGCCTGGAACTCAGGGCTTCCTGATTTTAAAAATCCTAGCCCTAGGCCAAACCCCAACCCTAAGACGAGAAAGGCAAATCAGCCAGGAATTAGGCATGTCCCCAAGGAAAAAGCTGTGGAGGCAGGCATGTTGTGCTACTTTTGCGCTCTTCTTGGCTAGTCCTTCGCAGCTGCTGTGTTCTTGGAACTCAGGGCTTTCTGGTTAATAGAGCCCTTACCCTAGGCGTAACTCAAACCTTAAGCCTAGGAAGGAAAATCAGCCTATGGTTCGGGATGGTCTCATGGAAATATCAGTGGTGGCAGCCAAGTTGCGTCACTTTTGCGCTCCCCTTGGGATGCCTTTCGCAGCTGCAGTGTGCCTGGAGCCCAGGGCTTCCTGGTTTTAAAAGTCCTAGGCCTAAGCCTAACAGTAACCCTAGGAAGGTAAATCAGCCGGGTATTAGGGTTCTTCCTAAGGGAAAAGCCGTGAAAGCAGCCATGTTGTGGCACTTCTGCACTCCCTTTGGGATGCCTTTGGCAGATGAAGTAAGCCTGGAACTCAGGGCTTCCTGGTTAAAGAAATCCAAGCCCTAGGCTGAAGCCTAACCCTAACCCTAGGCAGATAAATCAGCCTAGGTATAGGGATGGTGCCAAGGAAAAAGCTGTGAAAGCTGCCATGTTGTTGCACTTTTGTACTCCCCTTGGGATGCCTTGAACAGCTGCAGTGTGCCTGGAGCCCAGGGCTTCCTAGTTTTAAAAATCCTAGCCCTAGGCCTAAGCCTAACAGTAACCCTGGGAAGGTAAATCAGCCTGGTGTTAGGCTTCTTGCCAAGGAAAAAGCCGTGAAAGCAGCCATGTTGTGGCACTTTTGCACTCCCTTTTGGATGCCTTTCACAGCTCCAGTGTGCCTGGAACTCAGGGCTTCCTGATTTTAAAAATCCTAGCCCTAGGCCAAACCCCAACCCTAAGACGAGAAAGGCAAATCAGCCAGGAATTAGGCATGTCCCCAAGGAAAAAGCTGTGGAGGCAGGCATGTTGTGCTACTTTTGCGCTCTTCTTGGCTAGTCCTTCGCAGCTGCTGTGTTCTTGGAACTCAGGGCTTTCTGGTTAATAGAGCCCTTACCCTAGGCGTAACTCAAACCTTAACCCTAGGAAGGAAAATCAACCTATGGTTCGGGATGGTCTCATGGAAATATCAGTGGTGGCAGCCAAGTTTCGTCACTTTTGCGCTCCCCTTGGGATGCCTTTCGCAGCTGCAGTGTGCCTGGAGCCCAGGGCTTCCTGGTTTTAAAAGTCCTAGGCCTAAGCCTAACAGTAACCCTAGGAAGGTAAATCAGCCGGGTATTAAGGTTCTTCCTAAGGGAAAAGCCGTGAAAGCAGCCATGTTGTGGCACTTCTGCACTCCCTTTGGGATGCCTTTGGCAGATGAAGTAAGCCTGGAACTCAGGGCTTCCTGGTTAAAGAAATCCAAGCCCTAGGCTGAAGCCTAACCCTAACCCTAGGCAGATAAATCAGCCTAGGTATAGGGATGGTGCCAAGGAAAAAGCTGTGAAAGCTGCCATGTTGTTGCACTTTTGTACTCCCCTTGGGATGCCTTGAACAGCTGCAGTGTGCCTGGAGCTAAGGGCTTCCTAGTTTTAAAAATCCTAGCCCTAGGCCTAAGCCTAACAGTAACCCTGGGAAGGTAAATCAGCCTGGTGTTAGGCTTCTTGCCAAGGAAAAAGCCGTGAAAGCAGCCATGTTGTGGCACTTTTGCACTCCCTTTTGGATGCCTTTCACAGCTGCAGTGTGCCTGGAACTCAGGGCTTCCTGCTTTTAAAAATCCTAGCCCTAGGCCGAACCCCAACACTAAGACGAGAAAGGCAAATCAGCCAGGAATTCGGCATGTCCCCAAGGAAAAAGCTGTGGAGGCAGGCATGTTGTGCTACTTTTGCGCTCTTCTTGGCTAGTCCTTCGCAGCTGCTGTGTTCTTGGAACTCAGGGCTTTCTGGTTAATAGAGCCCTTACCCTAGGCGTAACTCAAACCTTAACCCTAGGAATGAAAATCAACCTATGGTTCGGGATGGTCTCATGGAAATATCAGTGGTGGCAGCCAAGTTGCGTCACTTTTGCGCTCCCCTTGGGATGTCTTTCGCAGCTGCAGTGTGCCTGGAGCCCAGGGCTTCCTGGTTTTAAAAGTCCTAGGCATAAGCCTAACAGTAACCCTAGGAAGGTAAATCAGCCGGGTATTAGGGTTCTTCCTAAGGGAAAAGCCGTGAAAGCAGCCATGTTGTGGCACTTCTGCACTCCCTTTGGGATGCCTTTGGCAGATGAAGTAAGCCTGGAACTCAGGGCTTCCTGGTTAAAGAAATCCAAGCCCTAGGCTGAACCCTAACCCTAACCCTAGGCAGATAAATCAGCCTAGGTATAGGGATGGTGCCAAGGAAAAAGCTGTGAAAGCTGCCATGTTGTTGCACTTTTGTACTCCCCTTGGGATGCCTTGAACAGCTGCAGTGTGCCTGGAGCTAAGGGCTTCCTTGTTTCAAAAATCCTAGCCCTAGGCCTAAGCCTAACAGTAACCCTGGGAAGGTAAATCAGCCTGGTGTTAGGCTTCTTGCCAAGGAAAAAGCCGTGAAAGCAGCCATGTTGTGGCACTTTTGCACTCCCTTTTGGATGCCTTTCACAGCTCCAGTGTGCCTGGAACTCAGGGCTTCCTGATTTTAAAAATCCTAGCCCTAGGCCGAACCCCAACCCTAAGACGAGAAAGGCAAATCAGCCAGGAATTAGGCATGTCCCCAAGGAAAAAGCTGTGGAGGCAGGCATGTTGTGCTACTTTTGCGCTCTTCTTGGCTAGTCCTTCGCAGCTGCTGTGTTCTTGGAACTCAGGGCTTTCTGGTTAATAGAGCCCTTACCCTAGGCGTAACTCAAACCTTAACCCTAGGAAGGAAAATCAACCTATGGTTCGGGATGGTCTCATGGAAATATCAGTGGTGGCAGCCAAGTTGCGTCACTTTTGCGCTCCCCTTGGGATGCCTTTCGCAGCTGCAGTGTGCCTGGAGCCCAGGGCTTCCTGGTTTTAAAAGTCCTAGGCCTAAGCCTAACAGTAACCCTAGGAAGGTAAATCAGCCGGGTATTAGGGTTCTTCCTAAGGGAAAAGCCGAGAAAGCAGCCATGTTGTGGCACTTCTGCACTCCCTTTGGGATGCCTTTGGCAGATGAAGTAAGCCTGGAACTCAGGGCTTCCTGGTTAAAGAAATCCAAGCCCTAGGCTGAAGCCTAACCCTAACCCTAGGCAGATAAATCAGCCTAGGTATAGGGATGGTGCCAAGGAAAAAGCTGTGAAAGCTGCCATGTTGTTGCACTTTTGTACTCCCCTTGGGATGCCTTGAACAGCTGCAGTGTGCCTGGAGCTAAGGGCTTCCTTGTTTCAAAAATCCTAGCCCTAGGCCTAAGCCTAACAGTAACCCTGGGAAGGTAAATCAGCCTGGTGTTAGGCTTCTTGCCAAGGAAAAAGCCGTGAAAGCAGCCATGTTGTGGCACTTTTGCACTCCCTTTTGGATGCCTTTCACAGCTCCAGTGTGCCTGGAACTCAGGGCTTCCTGATTTTAAAAATCCTAGCCCTAGGCCGAACCCCAACCCTAAGACGAGAAAGGCAAATCAGCCAGGAATTAGGCATGTCCCCAAGGAAAAAGCTGTGGAGGCAGGCATGTTGTGGTACTTTTGCGCTCTTCTTGGCTAGTCCTTCGCAGCTGCTGTGTTCTTGGAACTCAGGGCTTTCTGGTTAATAGAGCCCTTACCCTAGGCGTAACTCAAACCTTAACCCTAGGAAGGAAAATCAGCCTATGGTTCGGGATGGTCTCATGGAAATATCAGTGGTGGCAGCCAAGTTGCGTCACTTTTGCGCTCCCCTTGGGATGCCTTTTGCAGCTGCAGTGTGCCTGGAGCCCAGGGCTTCCTGGTTTTAAAAGTCCTAGGCCTAAGCCTAACAGTAACCCTAGGAAGGTAAATCAGCCGGGTATTAGGGTTCTTCCTAAGGGAAAAGCCGTGAAAGCAGCCATGTTGTGGCACTTCTGCACTCCCTTTGGGATGCCTTTGGCAGATGAAGTAAGCCTGGAACTCAGGGCTTCCTGGTTAAAGAAATCCAAGCCCTAGGCTGAAGCCTAACCCTAACCCTAGGCAGATAAATCAGCCAAGGTATAGGGATGGTGCCAAGGAAAAAGCTGTGAAAGCTGCCATGTTGTTGCACTTTTGTACTCCCCTTGGGATGCCTTGAACAGCTGCAGTGTGCCTGGAGCCCAGGGCTTCCTAGTTTTAAAAATCCTAGCCCTAGGCCTAAGCCTAACAGTAACCCTGGGAAGGTAAATCAGCCTGGTGTTAGGCTTCTTGCCAAGGAAAAAGCCGTGAAAGCAGCCATGTTGTGGCACTTTTGCACTCCCTTTTGGATGCCTTTCACAGCTCCAGTGTGCCTGGAACTCAGGGCTTCCTGATTTTAAAAATCCTAGCCCTAGGCCGAACCCCAACCCTAAGACGAGAAAGGCAAATCAGCCAGGAATTAGGCATGTCCCCAAGGAAAAAGCTGTGGAGGCAGGCATGTTGTGGTACTTTTGCGCTCTTCTTGGCTAGTCCTTCGCAGCTGCTGTGTTCTTGGAACTCAGGGCTTTCTGGTTAATAGAGCCCTTACCCTAGGCGTAACTCAAACCTTAACCCTAGGAAGGAAAATCAACCTATGGTTCGGGATGGTCTCATGGAAATATCAGTGGTGGCAGCCAAGTTGCGTCACTTTTGCGCTCCCCTTGGGATGCCTTTCGCAGCTGCAGTGTGCCTGGAGCCCAGGGCTTCCTGGTTTTAAAAGTCCTAGGCCTAAGCCTAACAGTAACCCTAGGAAGGTAAATCAGCCGGGTATTAGGGTTCTTCCTAAGGGAAAAGCCGTGAAAGCAGCCATGTTGTGGCACTTCTGCACTCCCTTTGGGATGCCTTTGGCAGATGAAGTAAGCCTGGAACTCAGGGCTTCCTGGTTAAAGAAATCCAAGCCCTAGGCTGAACCCTAACCCTAACCCTAGGCAGATAAATCAGCCTAGGTATAGGGATGGTGCCAAGGAAAAAGCTGTGAAAGCTGCCATGTTGTGGCACTTTTGTACTCCCCTTGGGATGCCTTGAACAGCTGCAGTGTGCCTGGAGCTAAGGGCTTCCTAGTTTTAAAAATCCTAGCCCTAGGCCTAAGCCTAACAGTAACCCTGGGAAGGTAAATCAGCCGGGTATTAGGGTTCTTCCTAAGGGAAAAGCCGTGAAAGCAGCCATGTTGTGGCACTTCTGCACTCCCTTTGGGATGCCTTTGGCAGATGAAGTAAGCCTGGAACTCAGGGCTTCCTGGTTAAAGAAATCCAAGCCCTAGGCTGAACCCTCACCCTAACCCTAGGCAGATAAATCAGCCTAGCTATAGGGATGGTGCCAAGGAAAAAGCTGTGAAAGCTGCCATGTTTTTGCACTTTTGTACTCCCCTTGGGATGCCTTGAACAGCTGCAGTGTGCCTGGAGCTAAGGGCTTCCTAGTTTTAAAAATCCTAGCCCTAGGCCTAAGCCTAACAGTAACCCTGGGAAGGCAAATCAGCCTGGTGTTAGGCTTCTTGCCAAGGAAAAAGCCGTGAAAGCAGCCATGTTGTGGCACTTTTGCACTCCCTTTTGGATGCCTTTCACAGCTGCAGTGTGCGTGGAACTCAGGGCTTCCTGATTTTAAAAATCCTAGCCCTAGGCCGAACCCCAACCCTAAGACGAGAAAGGCAAATCAGCCAGGAATTAGGCATGTCCCCAAGGAAAAAGCTGTGGAGGCAGGCATGTTGTGCTACTTTTGCGCTCTTCTTGGCAAGTCCTTCGCAGCTGCTGTGTTCTTGGAACTCAGGGCTTTCTGGTTAATAGAGCCCTTACCCTAGGCGTAACTCAAACCTTAACCCTAGGAAGGAAAATCAGCCTATGGTTCGGGATGGTCTCATGGAAATATCAGTGGTGGCAGCCAAGTTGCGTCACTTTTGCGCTCCCCTTGGGATGCCTTTCGCAGCTGCAGTGTGCCTGGAGCCCAGGGCTTCCTGGTTTTAAAAGTCCTAGGCCTAAGCCTAACAGTAACCCTAGGAAGGTAAATCAGCCGGGTATTAGGGTTCTTCCTAAGGGAAAAGCTGTGAAAGCAGCCATGTTGTGGCACTTCTGCACTCCCTTTGGGATGCCTTTGGCAGATGAAGTAAGCCTGGAACTCAGGGCTTCCTGGTTAAAGAAATCCAAGCCCTAGGCTGAAGCCTAACCCTAACCCTAGGCAGATAAATCAGCCTAGGTATAGGGATGGTGCCAAGGAAAAAGCTGTGAAAGCTGCCATGTTGTTGCACTTTTGTACTCCCCTTGGGATGCCTTGAACAGCTGCAGTGTGCCTGGAGCTAAGGGCTTCCTTGTTTCAAAAATCCTAGCCCTAGGCCTAAGCCTAACAGTAACCCTGGGAAGGTAAATCAGCCTGGTGTTAGGCTTCTTGCCAAGGAAAAAGCCGTGAAAGCAGCCATGTTGTGGCACTTTTGCACTCCCTTTTGGATGCCTTTCACAGCTCCAGTGTGCCTGGAACTCAGGGCTTCCTGATTTTAAAAATCCTAGCCCTAGGCCGAACCCCAACCCTAAGACGAGAAAGGCAAATCAGCCAGGAATTAGGCATGTCCCCAAGGAAAAAGCTGTGGAGGCAGGCATGTTGTGGTACTTTTGCGCTCTTCTTGGCTAGTCCTTCGCAGCTGCTGTGTTCTTGGAACTCAGGGCTTTCTGGTTAATAGAGCCCTTACCCTAGGCGTAACTCAAACCTTAACCCTAGGAAGGAAAATCAGCCTATGGTTCGGGATGGTCTCATGGAAATATCAGTGGTGGCAGCCAAGTTGCGTCACTTTTGCGCTCCCCTTGGGATGCCTTTCGCAGCTGCAGTGTGCCTGGAGCCCAGGGCTTCCTGGTTTTAAAAGTCCTAGGCCTAAGCCTAACAGTAACCCTAGGAAGGTAAATCAGCCGGGTATTAGGGTTCTTCCTAAGGGAAAAGCCGTGAAAGCAGCCATGTTGTGGCACTTCTGCACTCCCTTTGGGATGCCTTTGGCAGATGAAGTAAGCCTGGAACTCAGGGCTTCCTGGTTAAAGAAATCCAAGCCCTAGGCTGAAGCCTAACCCTAACCCTAGGCAGATAAATCAGCCTAGGTATAGGGATGGTGCCAAGGAAAAAGCTGTGAAAGCTGCCATGTTGTTGCACTTTTGTACTCCCCTTGGGATGCCTTGAACAGCTGCAGTGTGCCTGGAGCCCAGGGCTTCCTAGTTTTAAAAATCCTAGCCCTAGGCCTAAGCCTAACAGTAACCCTGGGAAGGTAAATCAGCCTGGTGTTAGGCTTCTTGCCAAGGAAAAAGCCGTGAAAGCAGCCATGTTGTGGCACTTTTGCACTCCCTTTTGGATGCCTTTCACAGCTCCAGTGTGCCTGGAACTCAGGGCTTCCTGATTTTAAAAATCCTAGCCCTAGGCCAAACCCCAACCCTAAGACGAGAAAGGCAAATCAGCCAGGAATTAGGCATGTCCCCAAGGAAAAAGCTGTGGAGGCAGGCATGTTGTGGTACTTTTGCGCTCTTCTTGGCTAGTCCTTCGCAGCTGCTGTGTTCTTGGAACTCAGGGCTTTCTGGTTAATAGAGCCCTTACCCTAGGCGTAACTCAAACCTTAACCCTAGGAAGGAAAATCAGCCTATGGTTCGGGATGGTCTCATGGAAATATCAGTGGTGGCAGCCAAGTTGCGTCACTTTTGCGCTCCCCTTGGGATGCCTTTTGCAGCTGCAGTGTGCCTGGAGCCCAGGGCTTCCTGGTTTTAAAAGTCCTAGGCCTAAGCCTAACAGTAACCCTAGGAAGGTAAATCAGCCGGGTATTAGGGTTCTTCCTAAGGGAAAAGCCGTGAAAGCAGCCATGTTGTGGCACTTCTGCACTCCCTTTGGGATGCCTTTGGCAGATGAAGTAAGCCTGGAACTCAGGGCTTCCTGGTTAAAGAAATCCAAGCCCTAGGCTGAAGCCTAACCCTAACCCTAGGCAGATAAATCAGCCAAGGTATAGGGATGGTGCCAAGGAAAAAGCTGTGAAAGCTGCCATGTTGTTGCACTTTTGTACTCCCCTTGGGATGCCTTGAACAGCTGCAGTGTGCCTGGAGCCCAGGGCTTCCTAGTTTTAAAAATCCTAGCCCTAGGCCTAAGCCTAACAGTAACCCTGGGAAGGTAAATCAGCCTGGTGTTAGGCTTCTTGCCAAGGAAAAAGCCGTGAAAGCAGCCATGTTGTGGCACTTCTGCACTCCCTTTGGGATGCCTTTGGCAGATGAAGTAAGCCTGGAACTCAGGGCTTCCTGGTTAAAGAAATCCAAGCCCTAGGCTGAACCCTAACCCTAACCCTAGGCAGATAAATCAGCCTAGCTATAGGGATGGTGCCAAGGAAAAAGCTGTGAAAGCTGCCATGTTGTTGCACTTTTGTACTCCCCTTGGGATGCCTTGAACAGCTGCAGTGTGCCTGGAGCCCAGGGCTTCCTAGTTTTAAAAATCCTAGCCCTAGGCCTAAGCCTAACAGTAACCCTGGGAAGGTAAATCAGCCTGGTGTTAGGCTTCTTGCCAAGGAAAAAGCCGTGAAAGCAGCCATGTTGTGGCACTTTTGCACTCCCTTTTGGATGCCTTTCACAGCTCCAGTGTGCCTGGAACTCAGGGCTTCCTGATTTTAAAAATCCTAGCCCTAGGCCGAACCCCAACCCTAAGACGAGAAAGGCAAATCAGCCAGGAATTAGGCATGTCCCCAAGGAAAAAGCTGTGGAGGCAGGCATGTTGTGCTACTTTTGCGCTCTTCTTGGCTAGTCCTTCGCAGCTGCTGTGTTCTTGGAACTCAGGGCTTTCTGGTTAATAGAGCCCTTACCCTAGGCGTAACTCAAACCTTAACCCTAGGAAGGAAAATCAACCTATGGTTCGGGATGGTCTCATGGAAATATCAGTGGTGGCAGCCAAGTTGCGTCACTTTTGCGCTCCCCTTGGGATGCCTTTCGCAGCTGCAGTGTGCCTGGAGCCCAGGGCTTCCTGGTTTTAAAAGTCCTAGGCCTAAGCCTAACAGTAACCCTAGGAAGGTAAATCAGCCGGGTATTAGGGTTCTTCCTAAGGGAAAAGCCGTGAAAGAAGCCATGTTGTACCACTTCTGCACTCCCTTTGGGATGCCTTTGGCAGATGAAGTAAGCCTGGAACTCAGGGCTTCCTGGTTAAAGAAATCCAAGCCCTAGGCTGAAGCCTAACCCTAACCCTAGGCAGATAAATCAGCCTAGGTATAGGGATGGTGCCAAGGAAAAAGCTGTGAAAGCTGCCATGTTGTTGCACTTTTGTACTCCCCTTGGGATGCCTTGAACAGCTGCAGTGTGCCTGGAGCTAAGGGCTTCCTAGTTTTAAAAATCCTAGCCCTAGGCCTAAGCCTAACAGTAACCCTGGGAAGGTAAATCAGCCTGGTGTTAGGCTTCTTGCCAAGGAAAAAGCCGTGAAAGCAGCCATGTTGTGGCACTTCTGCACTCCCTTTGGGATGCCTTTGGCAGATGAAGTAAGCCTGGAACTCAGGGCTTCCTGGTTAAAGAAATCCAAGCCCTAGGCTGAACCCTAACCCTAACCCTAGGCAGATAAATCAGCCTAGGTATAGGGATGGTGCCAAGGAAAAAGCTGTGAAAGCTGCCATGTTGTTGCACTTTTGTACTCCCCTTGGGATGCCTTGAACAGCTGCAGTGTGCCTGGAGCTAAGGGCTTCCTTGTTTCAAAAATCCTAGCCCTAGGCCTCAGCCTAACAGTAACCCTGGGAAGGTAAATCAGCCTGGTGTTAGGCTTCTTGCCAAGGAAAAAGCCGTGAAAGCAGCCATGTTGTGGCACTTTTGCACTCCCTTTTGGATGCCTTTCACAGCTGCAGTGTGCCTGGAACTCAGGGCTTCCTGATTTTAAAAATCCTAGCCCTAGGCCGAACCCCAACCCTAAGACGAGAAAGGCAAATCAGCCAGGAATTAGGCATGTCCCCAAGGAAAAAGCTGTGGAGGCAGGCATGTTGTGCTACTTTTGCGCTCTTCTTGGCTAGTCCTTCGCAGCTGCTGTGTTCTTGGAACTCAGGGCTTTCTGGTTAATAGAGCCCTTACCCTAGGCGTAACTCAAACCTTAACCCTAGGAAGGAAAATCAGCCTATGGTTCGGGATGGTCTCATGGAAATATCAGTGGTGGCAGCCAAGTTGCGTCACTTTTGCGCTCCCCTTGGGATGCCTTTCGCAGCTGCAGTGTGCCTGGAGCCCAGGGCTTCCTGGTTTTAAAAGTCCTAGGCCTAAGCCTAACAGTAACCCTAGGAAGGTAAATCAGCCGGGTATTAGGGTTCTTCCTAAGGGAAAAGCCGTGAAAGCAGCCATGTTGTGGCACTTCTGCACTCCCTTTGGGATGCCTTTGGCAGATGAAGTAAGCCTGGAACTCAGGGCTTCCTGGTTAAAGAAATCCAAGCCCTAGGCTGAACCCTAACCCTAACCCTAGGCAGATAAATCAGCCTAGGTATAGGGATGGTGCCAAGGAAAAAGCTGTGAAAGCTGCCATGTTGTTGCACTTTTGTACTCCCCTTGGGATGCCTTGAACAGCTGCAGTGTGCCTGGAGCTAAGGGCTTCCTTGTTTCAAAAATCCTAGCCCTAGGCCTAAGCCTAACAGTAACCCTGGGAAGGTAAATCAGCCTGGTGTTAGGCTTCTTGCCAAGGAAAAAGCCGTGAAAGCAGCCATGTTGTGGCACTTTTGCACTCCCTTTTGGATGCCTTTCACAGCTGCAGTGTGCCTGGAACTCAGGGCTTCCTGATTTTAAAAATCCTAGCCCTAGGCCGAACCCCAACCCTAAGACGAGAAAGGCAAATCAGCCAGGAATTAGGCATGTCCCCAAGGAAAAAGCTGTGGAGGCAGGCATGTTGTGCTACTTTTGCGCTCTTCTTGGCTAGTCCTTCGCAGCTGCTGTGTTCTTGGAACTCAGGGCTTTCTGGTTAATAGAGCCCTTACCCTAGGCGTAACTCAAACCTTAACCCTAGGAAGGAAAATCAGCCTATGGTTCGGGATGGTCTCATGGAAATATCAGTGGTGGCAGCCAAGTTGCGTCACTTTTGCGCTCCCCTTGGGATGCCTTTCGCAGCTGCTGTGTGCCTGGAGCCCAGGGCTTCCTGGTTTTAAAAGTCCTAGGCCTAAGCCTAACAGTAACCCTAGGAAGGTAAATCAGCCGGGTATTAGGGTTCTTCCAAAGGGAAAAGCCGTGAAAGCAGCCATGTTGTGGCACTTCTGCACTCCCTTTGGGATGCCTTTGGCAGATGAAGTAAGCCTGGAACTCAGGGCTTCCTGGTTAAAGAAATCCAAGCCCTAGGCTGAACCCTAACCCTAACCCTAGGCAGATAAATCAGCCTAGGTATAGGGATGGTGCCAAGGAAAAAGCTGTGAAAGCTGCCATGTTGTTGCACTTTTGTACTCCCCTTGGGATGCCTTGAACAGCTGCAGTGTGCCTGGAGCTAAGGGCTTCCTTGTTTCAAAAATCCTAGCCCTAGGCCTCAGCCTAACAGTAACCCTGGGAAGGTAAATCAGCCTGGTGTTAGGCTTCTTGCCAAGGAAAAAGCCGTGAAAGCAGCCATGTTGTGGCACTTTTGCACTCCCTTTTGGATGCCTTTCACAGCTGCAGTGTGCCTGGAACTCAGGGCTTCCTGATTTTAAAAATCCTAGCCCTAGGCCGAACCCCAACCCTAAGACGAGAAAGGCAAATCAGCCAGGAATTAGGCATGTCCCCAAGGAAAAAGCTGTGGAGGCAGGCATGTTGTGGTACTTTTGCGCTCTTCTTGGCTAGTCCTTCGCAGCTGCTGTGTTCTTGGAACTCAGGGCTTTCTGGTTAATAGAGCCCTTACCCTAGGCGTAACTCAAACCTTAACCCTAGGAAGGAAAATCAGCCTATGGTTCGGGATGGTCTCATGGAAATATCAGTGGTGGCAGCCAAGTTGCGTCACTTTTGCGCTCCCCTTGGGATGCCTTTCGCAGCTGCAGTGTGCCTGGAGCCCAGGGCTTCCTGGTTTTAAAAGTCCTAGGCCTAAGCCTAACAGTAACCCTAGGAAGGTAAATCAGCCGGGTATTAGGGTTCTTCCTAAGGGAAAAGCCGTGAAAGCAGCCATGTTGTGGCACTTCTGCACTCCCTTTGGGATGCCTTTGGCAGATGAAGTAAGCCTGGAACTCAGGGCTTCCTGGTTAAAGAAATCCAAGCCCTAGGCTGAACCCTAACCCTAACCCTAGGCAGATAAATCAGCCTAGGTATAGGGATGGTGCCAAGGAAAAAGCTGTGAAAGCTGCCATGTTGTTGCACTTTTGTACTCCCCTTGGGATGCCTTGAACAGCTGCAGTGTGCCTGGAGCTAAGGGCTTCCTTGTTTCAAAAATCCTAGCCCTAGGCCTAAGCCTAACAGTAACCCTGGGAAGGTAAATCAGCCTGGTGTTAGGCTTCTTGCCAAGGAAAAAGCCGTGAAAGCAGCCATGTTGTGGCACTTTTGCACTCCCTTTTGGATGCCTTTCACAGCTCCAGTGTGCCTGGAACTCAGGGCTTCCTGATTTTAAAAATCCTAGCCCTAGGCCGAACCCCAACCCTAAGACGAGAAAGGCAAATCAGCCAGGAATTAGGCATGTCCCCAAGGAAAAAGCTGTGGAGGCAGGCATGTTGTGCTACTTTTGCGCTCTTCTTGGCTAGTCCTTCGCAGCTGCTGTGTTCTTGGAACTCAGGGCTTTCTGGTTAATAGAGCCCTTACCCTAGGCGTAACTCAAACCTTAACCCTAGGAAGGAAAATCAGCCTATGGTTCGGGATGGTCTCATGGAAATATCAGTGGTGGCAGCCAAGTTGCGTCACTTTTGCGCTCCCCTTGGGATGCCTTTCGCAGCTGCTGTGTGCCTGGAGCCCAGGGCTTCCTGGTTTTAAAAGTCCTAGGCCTAAGCCTAACAGTAACCCTAGGAAGGTAAATCAGCCGGGTATTAGGGTTCTTCCAAAGGGAAAAGCCGTGAAAGCAGCCATGTTGTGGCACTTCTGCACTCCCTTTGGGATGCCTTTGGCAGATGAAGTAAGCCTGGAACTCAGGGCTTCCTGGTTAAAGAAATCCAAGCCCTAGGCTGAACCCTAACCCTAACCCTAGGCAGATAAATCAGCCAAGGTATAGGGATGGTGCCAAGGAAAAAGCTGTGAAAGCTGCCATGTTGTTGCACTTTTGTACTCCCCTTGGGATGCCTTGAACAGCTGCAGTGTGCCTGGAGCCCAGGGCTTCCTAGTTTTAAAAATCCTAGCCCTAGGCCTAAGCCTAACAGTAACCCTGGGAAGGTAAATCAGCCTGGTGTTAGGCTTCTTGCCAAGGAAAAAGCCGTGAAAGCAGCCATGTTGTGGCACTTTTGCACTCCCTTTTGGATGCCTTTCACAGCTGCAGTGTGCCTGGAACTCAGGGCTTCCTGATTTTAAAAATCCTAGCCCTAGGCCGAACCCCAAGCCTAAGACGAGAAAGGCAAATCAGCCAGGAATTAGGCATGTCCCCAAGGAAAAAGCTGTGGAGGCAGGCATGTTGTGGTACTTTTGCGCTCTTCTTGGCTAGTCCTTCGCAGCTGCTGTGTTCTTGGAACTCAGGGCTTTCTGGTTAATAGAGCCCTTACCCTAGGCGTAACTCAAACCTTAACCCTAGGAAGGAAAATCAACCTATGGTTCGGGATGGTCTCATGGAAATATCAGTGGTGGCAGCCAAGTTGCGTCACTTTTGCGGTCCCCTTGGGATGCCTTTCGCAGCTGCAGTGTGCCTGGAGCCCAGGGCTTCCTGGTTTTAAAAGTCCTAGGCCTAAGCCTAACAGTAACCCTAGGAAGGTAAATCAGCCGGGTATTAGGGTTCTTCCTAAGGGAAAAGCCGTGAAAGCAGCCATGTTGTGGCACTTCTGCACTCCCTTTGGGATGCCTTTGGCAGATGAAGTAAGCCTGGAACTCAGGGCTTCCTGGTTAAAGAAATCCAAGCCCTAGGCTGAAGCCTAACCCTAACCCTAGGCAGATAAATCAGCCTAGGTATAGGGATGGTGCCAAGGAAAAAGCTGTGAAAGCTGCCATGTTGTTGCACTTTTGTACTCCCCTTGGGATGCCTTGAACAGCTGCAGTGTGCCTGGAGCCCAGGGCTTCCTAGTTTTAAAAATCCTAGCCCTAGGCCTAAGCCTAACAGTAACCCTGGGAAGGTAAATCAGCCTGGTGTTAGGCTTCTTGCCAAGGAAAAAGCCGTGAAAGCAGCCATGTTGTGGCACTTTTGCACTCCCTTTTGGATGCCTTTCACAGCTCCAGTGTGCCTGGAACTCAGGGCTTCCTGATTTTAAAAATCCTAGCCCTAGGCCGAACCCCAACCCTAAGACGAGAAAGGCAAATCAGCCAGGAATTAGGCATGTCCCCAAGGAAAAAGCTGTGGAGGCAGGCATGTTGTGGTACTTTTGCGCTCTTCTTGGCTAGTCCTTCGCAGCTGCTGTGTTCTTGGAACTCAGGGCTTTCTGGTTAATAGAGCCCTTACCCTAGGCGTAACTCAAACCTTAACCCTAGGAAGGAAAATCAGCCTATGGTTCGGGATGGTCTCATGGAAATATCAGTGGTGGCAGCCAAGTTGCGTCACTTTTGCGCTCCCCTTGGGATGCCTTTCGCAGCTGCAGTGTGCCTGGAGCCCAGGGCTTCCTGGTTTTAAAAGTCCTAGGCCTAAGCCTAACAGTAACCCTAGGAAGGTAAATCAGCCGGGTATTAGGGTTCTTCCAAAGGGAAAAGCCGTGAAAGCAGCCATGTTGTGGCACTTCTGCACTCCCTTTGGGATGCCTTTGGCAGATGAAGTAAGCCTGGAACTCAGGGCTTCCTGGTTAAAGAAATCCAAGCCCTAGGCTGAAGCCTAACCCTAACCCTAGGCAGATAAATCAGCCTAGGTATAGGGATGGTGCCAAGGAAAAAGCTGTGAAAGCTGCCATGTTGTTGCACTTTTGTACTCCCCTTGGGATGCCTTGAACAGCTGCAGTGTGCCTGGAGCCCAGGGCTTCCTAGTTTTAAAAATCCTAGCCCTAGGCCTAAGCCTAACAGTAACCCTGGGAAGGTAAATCAGCCTGGTGTTAGGCTTCTTGCCAAGGAAAAAGCCGTGAAAGCAGCCATGTTGTGGCACTTTTGCACTCCCTTTTGGATGCCTTTCACAGCTCCAGTGTGCCTGGAACTCAGGGCTTCCTGATTTTAAAAATCCTAGCCCTAGGCCGAACCCCAACCCTAAGACGAGAAAGGCAAATCAGCCAGGAATTAGGCATGTCCCCAAGGAAAAAGCTGTGGAGGCAGGCATGTTGTGGTACTTTTGCGCTCTTCTTGGCTAGTCCTTCGCAGCTGCTGTGTTCTTGGAACTCAGGGCTTTCTGGTTAATAGAGCCCTTACCCTAGGCGTAACTCAAACCTTAACCCTAGGAAGGAAAATCAGCCTATGGTTCGGGATGGTCTCATGGAAATATCAGTGGTGGCAGCCAAGTTGCGTCACTTTTGCGCTCCCCTTGGGATGCCTTTCGCAGCTGCTGTGTGCCTGGAGCCCAGGGCTTCCTGGTTTTAAAAGTCCTAGGCCTAAGCCTAACAGTAACCCTAGGAAGGTAAATCAGCCGGGTATTAGGGTTCTTCCTAAGGGAAAAGCCGTGAAAGCAGCCATGTTGTGGCACTTCTGCACTCCCTTTGGGATGCCTTTGGCAGATGAAGTAAGCCTGGAACTCAGGGCTTCCTGGTTAAAGAAATCCAAGCCCTAGGCTGAACCCTAACCCTAACCCTAGGCAGATAAATCAGCCAAGGTATAGGGATGGTGCCAAGGAAAAAGCTGTGAAAGCTGCCATGTTGTTGCACTTTTGTACTCCCCTTGGGATGCCTTGAACAGCTGCAGTGTGCCTGGAGCCCAGGGCTTCCTAGTTTTAAAAATCCTAGCCCTAGGCCTAAGCCTAACAGTAACCCTGGGAAGGTAAATCAGCCTGGTGTTAGGCTTCTTGCCAAGGAAAAAGCCGTGAAAGCAGCCATGTTGTGGCACTTTTGCACTCCCTTTTGGATGCCTTTCACAGCTGCAGTGTGCCTGGAACTCAGGGCTTCCTGATTTTAAAAATCCTAGCCCTAGGCCGAACCCCAAGCCTAAGACGAGAAAGGCAAATCAGCCAGGAATTAGGCATGTCCCCAAGGAAAAAGCTGTGGAGGCAGGCATGTTGTGGTACTTTTGCGCTCTTCTTGGCTAGTCCTTCGCAGCTGCTGTGTTCTTGGAACTCAGGGCTTTCTGGTTAATAGAGCCCTTACCCTAGGCGTAACTCAAACCTTAACCCTAGGAAGGAAAATCAACCTATGGTTCGGGATGGTCTCATGGAAATATCAGTGGTGGCAGCCAAGTTGCGTCACTTTTGCGGTCCCCTTGGGATGCCTTTCGCAGCTGCAGTGTGCCTGGAGCCCAGGGCTTCCTGGTTTTAAAAGTCCTAGGCCTAAGCCTAACAGTAACCCTAGGAAGGTAAATCAGCCGGGTATTAGGGTTCTTCCTAAGGGAAAAGCCGTGAAAGCAGCCATGTTGTGGCACTTCTGCACTCCCTTTGGGATGCCTTTGGCAGATGAAGTAAGCCTGGAACTCAGGGCTTCCTGGTTAAAGAAATCCAAGCCCTAGGCTGAAGCCTAACCCTAACCCTAGGCAGATAAATCAGCCTAGGTATAGGGATGGTGCCAAGGAAAAAGCTGTGAAAGCTGCCATGTTGTTGCACTTTTGTACTCCCCTTGGGATGCCTTGAACAGCTGCAGTGTGCCTGGAGCCCAGGGCTTCCTAGTTTTAAAAATCCTAGCCCTAGGCCTAAGCCTAACAGTAACCCTGGGAAGGTAAATCAGCCTGGTGTTAGGCTTCTTGCCAAGGAAAAAGCCGTGAAAGCAGCCATGTTGTGGCACTTTTGCACTCCCTTTTGGATGCCTTTCACAGCTCCAGTGTGCCTGGAACTCAGGGCTTCCTGATTTTAAAAATCCTAGCCCTAGGCCGAACCCCAACCCTAAGACGAGAAAGGCAAATCAGCCAGGAATTAGGCATGTCCCCAAGGAAAAAGCTGTGGAGGCAGGCATGTTGTGGTACTTTTGCGCTCTTCTTGGCTAGTCCTTCGCAGCTGCTGTGTTCTTGGAACTCAGGGCTTTCTGGTTAATAGAGCCCTTACCCTAGGCGTAACTCAAACCTTAACCCTAGGAAGGAAAATCAGCCTATGGTTCGGGATGGTCTCATGGAAATATCAGTGGTGGCAGCCAAGTTGCGTCACTTTTGCGCTCCCCTTGGGATGCCTTTCGCAGCTGCAGTGTGCCTGGAGCCCAGGGCTTCCTGGTTTTAAAAGTCCTAGGCCTAAGCCTAACAGTAACCCTAGGAAGGTAAATCAGCCGGGTATTAGGGTTCTTCCAAAGGGAAAAGCCGTGAAAGCAGCCATGTTGTGGCACTTCTGCACTCCCTTTGGGATGCCTTTGGCAGATGAAGTAAGCCTGGAACTCAGGGCTTCCTGGTTAAAGAAATCCAAGCCCTAGGCTGAAGCCTAACCCTAACCCTAGGCAGATAAATCAGCCTAGGTATAGGGATGGTGCCAAGGAAAAAGCTGTGAAAGCTGCCATGTTGTTGCACTTTTGTACTCCCCTTGGGATGCCTTGAACAGCTGCAGTGTGCCTGGAGCCCAGGGCTTCCTAGTTTTAAAAATCCTAGCCCTAGGCCTAAGCCTAACAGTAACCCTGGGAAGGTAAATCAGCCTGGTGTTAGGCTTCTTGCCAAGGAAAAAGCCGTGAAAGCAGCCATGTTGTGGCACTTTTGCACTCCCTTTTGGATGCCTTTCACAGCTCCAGTGTGCCTGGAACTCAGGGCTTCCTGATTTTAAAAATCCTAGCCCTAGGCCGAACCCCAACCCTAAGACGAGAAAGGCAAATCAGCCAGGAATTAGGCATGTCCCCAAGGAAAAAGCTGTGGAGGCAGGCATGTTGTGGTACTTTTGCGCTCTTCTTGGCTAGTCCTTCGCAGCTGCTGTGTTCTTGGAACTCAGGGCTTTCTGGTTAATAGAGCCCTTACCCTAGGCGTAACTCAAACCTTAACCCTAGGAAGGAAAATCAACCTATGGTTCGGGATGGTCTCATGGAAATATCAGTGGTGGCAGCCAAGTTGCGTCACTTTTGCGCTCCCCTTGGGATGCCTTTCGCAGCTGCAGTGTGCCTGGAGCCCAGGGCTTCCTGGTTTTAAAAGTCCTAGGCCTAAGCCTAACAGTAACCCTAGGAAGGTAAATCAGCCGGGTATTAGGGTTCTTCCTAAGGGAAAAGCCGTGAAAGCAGCCATGTTGTGGCACTTCTGCACTCCCTTTGGGATGCCTTTGGCAGATGAAGTAAGCCTGGAACTCAGGGCTTCCTGGTTAAAGAAATCCAAGCCCTAGGCTGAAGCCTAACCCTAACCCTAGGCAGATAAATCAGCCTAGGTATAGGGATGGTGCCAAGGAAAAAGCTGTGAAAGCTGCCATGTTGTTGCACTTTTGTACTCCCCTTGGGATGCCTTGAACAGCTGCAGTGTGCCTGGAGCTAAGGGCTTCCTAGTTTTAAAAATCCTAGCCCTAGGCCTAAGCCTAACAGTAACCCTGGGAAGGTAAATCAGCCGGGTATTAGGGTTCTTCCTAAGGGAAAAGCCGTGAAAGCAGCCATGTTGTGGCACTTCTGCACTCCCTTTGGGATGCCTTTGGCAGATGAAGTAAGCCTGGAACTCAGGGCTTCCTGGTTAAAGAAATCCAAGCCCTAGGCTGAACCCTAACCCTAACCCTAGGCAGATAAATCAGCCTAGCTATAGGGATGGTGCCAAGGAAAAAGCTGTGAAAGCTGCCATGTTTTTGCACTTTTGTACTCCCCTTGGGATGCCTTGAACAGCTGCAGTGTGCCTGGAGCTAAGGGCTTCCTAGTTTTAAAAATCCTAGCCCTAGGCCTAAGCCTAACAGTAACCCTGGGAAGGCAAATCAGCCTGGTGTTAGGCTTCTTGCCAAGGAAAAAGCCGTGAAAGCAGCCATGTTGTGGCACTTTTGCACTCCCTTTTGGATGCCTTTCACAGCTGCAGTGTGCCTGGAACTCAGGGCTTCCTGATTTTAAAAATCCTAGCCCTAGGCCGAACCCCAACCCTAAGACGAGAAAGGCAAATCAGCCAGGAATTAGGCATGTCCCCAAGGAAAAAGCTGTGGAGGCAGGCATGTTGTGCTACTTTTGCGCTCTTCTTGGCTAGTCCTTCGCAGCTGCTGTGTTCTTGGAACTCAGGGCTTTCTGGTTAATAGAGCCCTTACCCTAGGCGTAACTCAAACCTTAACCCTAGGAAGGAAAATCAGCCTATGGTTCGGGATGGTCTCATGGAAATATCAGTGGTGGCAGCCAAGTTGCGTCACTTTTGCGCTCCCCTTGGGATGCCTTTTGCAGCTGCAGTGTGCCTGGAGCCCAGGGCTTCCTGGTTTTAAAAGTCCTAGGCCTAAGCCTAACAGTAACCCTAGGAAGGTAAATCAGCCGGGTATTAGGGTTCTTCCTAAGGGAAAAGCCGTGAAAGCAGCCATGTTGTGGCACTTCTGCACTCCCTTTGGGATGCCTTTGGCAGATGAAGTAAGCCTGGAACTCAGGGCTTCCTGGTTAAAGAAATCCAAGCCCTAGGCTGAACCCTAACCCTAACCCTAGGCAGATAAATCAGCCTAGGTATAGGGATGGTGCCAAGGAAAAAGCTGTGAAAGCTGCCATGTTGTTGCACTTTTGTACTCCCCTTGGGATGCCTTGAACAGCTGCAGTGTGCCTGGAGCTAAGGGCTTCCTAGTTTTAAAAATCCTAGCCCTAGGCCTAAGCCTAACAGTAACCCTGGGAAGGTAAATCAGCCTGGTGTTAGGCTTCTTGCCAAGGAAAAAGCCGTGAAAGCAGCCATGTTGTGGCACTTTTGCACTCCCTTTTGGATGCCTTTCACAGCTCCAGTGTGCCTGGAACTCAGGGCTTCCTGATTTTAAAAATCCTAGCCCTAGGCCGAACCCCAACCCTAAGACGAGAAAGGCAAATCAGCCAGGAATTAGGCATGTCCCCAAGGAAAAAGCTGTGGAGGCAGGCATGTTGTGGTACTTTTGCGCTCTTCTTGGCTAGTCCTTCGCAGCTGCTGTGTTCTTGGAACTCAGGGCTTTCTGGTTAATAGAGCCCTTACCCTAGGCGTAACTCAAACCTTAAGCCTAGGAAGGAAAATCAGCCTATGGTTCGGGATGGTCTCATGGAAATATCAGTGGTGGCAGCCAAGTTGCGTCACTTTTGCGCTCCCCTTGGGATGCCTTTCGCAGCTGCTGTGTGCCTGGAGCCCAGGGCTTCCTGGTTTTAAAAGTCCTAGGCCTAAGCCTAACAGTAACCCTAGGAAGGTAAATCAGCCGGGTATTAGGGTTCTTCCAAAGGGAAAAGCCGTGAAAGCAGCCATGTTGTGGCACTTCTGCACTCCCTTTGGGATGCCTTTGGCAGATGAAGTAAGCCTGGAACTCAGGGCTTCCTGGTTAAAGAAATCCAAGCCCTAGGCTGAAGCCTAACCCTAACCCTAGGCAGATAAATCAGCCAAGGTATAGGGATGGTGCCAAGGAAAAAGCTGTGAAAGCTGCCATGTTGTTGCACTTTTGTACTCCCCTTGGGATGCCTTGAACAGCTGCAGTGTGCCTGGAGCCCAGGGCTTCCTAGTTTTAAAAATCCTAGCCCTAGGCCTAAGCCTAACAGTAACCCTGGGAAGGTAAATCAGCCTGGTGTTAGGCTTCTTGCCAAGGAAAAAGCCGTGAAAGCAGCCATGTTGTGGCACTTTTGCACTCCCTTTTGGATGCCTTTCACAGCTCCAGTGTGCCTGGAACTCAGGGCTTCCTGATTTTAAAAATCCTAGCCCTAGGCCGAACCCCAAGCCTAAGACGAGAAAGGCAAATCAGCCAGGAATTAGGCATGTCCCCAAGGAAAAAGCTGTGGAGGCAGGCATGTTGTGGTACTTTTGCGCTCTTCTTGGCTAGTCCTTCGCAGCTGCTGTGTTCTTGGAACTCAGGGCTTTCTGGTTAATAGAGCCCTTACCCTAGGCGTAACTCAAACCTTAACCCTAGGAAGGAAAATCAACCTATGGTTCCGGATGGTCTCATGGAAATATCAGTGGTGGCAGCCAAGTTGCGTCACTTTTGCGGTCCCCTTGGGATGCCTTTCGCAGCTGCAGTGTGCCTGGAGCCCAGGGCTTCCTGGTTTTAAAAGTCCTAGGCCTAAGCCTAACAGTAACCCTAGGAAGGTAAATCAGCCGGGTATTAGGGTTCTTCCTAAGGGAAAAGCCGTGAAAGCAGCCATGTTGTGGCACTTCTGCACTCCCTTTGGGATGCCTTTGGCAGATGAAGTAAGCCTGGAACTCAGGGCTTCCTGGTTAAAGAAATCCAAGCCCTAGGCTGAACCCTAACCCTAACCCTAGGCAGATAAATCAGCCTAGGTATAGGGATGGTGCCAAGGAAAAGCTGTGAAAGCTGCCATGTTGTTGCACTTTTGTACTCCCCTTGGGATGCCTTGAACAGCTGCAGTGTGCCTGGAGCCCAGGGCTTCCTAGTTTTAAAAATCCTAGCCCTAGGCCTAAGCCTAACAGTAACCCTGGGAAGGCAAATCAGCCTGGTGTTAGGCTTCTTGCCAAGGAAAAAGCCGTGAAAGCAGCCATGTTGTGGCACTTTTGCACTCCCTTTTGGATGCCTTTCACAGCTCCAGTGTGCCTGGAACTCAGGGCTTCCTGATTTTAAAAATCCTAGCCCTAGGCCGAACCCCAACCCTAAGACGAGAAAGGCAAATCAGCCAGGAATTAGGCATGTCCCCAAGGAAAAAGCTGTGGAGGCAGGCATGTTGTGGTACTTTTGCGCTCTTCTTGGCTAGTCCTTCGCAGCTGCTGTGTTCTTGGAACTCAGGGCTTTCTGGTTAATAGAGCCCTTACCCTAGGCGTAACTCAAACCTTAACCCTAGGAAGGAAAATCAACCTATGGTTCGGGATGGTCTCATGGAAATATCAGTGGTGGCAGCCAAGTTGCGTCACTTTTGCGCTCCCCTTGGGATGCCTTTCGCAGCTGCAGTGTGCCTGGAGCCCAGGGCTTCCTGGTTTTAAAAGTCCTAGGCCTAAGCCTAACAGTAACCCTAGGAAGGTAAATCAGCCGGGTATTAGGGTTCTTCCTAAGGGAAAAGCCGTGAAAGCAGCCATGTTGTGGCACTTCTGCACTCCCTTTGGGATGCCTTTGGCAGATGAAGTAAGCCTGGAACTCAGGGCTTCCTGGTTAAAGAAATCCAAGCCCTAGGCTGAAGCCTAACCCTAACCCTAGGCAGATAAATCAGCCTAGCTATAGGGATGGTGCCAAGGAAAAAGCTGTGAAAGCTGCCATGTTGTTGCACTTTTGTACTCCCCTTGGGATGCCTTGAACAGCTGCAGTGTGCCTGGAGCTAAGGGCTTCCTAGTTTTAAAAATCCTAGCCCTAGGCCTAAGCCTAACAGTAACCCTGGGAAGGTAAATCAGCCTGGTGTTAGGCTTCTTGCCAAGGAAAAAGCCGTGAAAGCAGCCATGTTGTGGCACTTTTGCACTCCCTTTTGGATGCCTTTCACAGCTCCAGTGTGCCTGGAACTCAGGGCTTCCTGCTTTTAAAAATCCTAGCCCTAGGCCGAACACCAACACTAAGACGAGAAAGGCAAATCAGCCAGGAATTCGGCATGTCCCCAAGGAAAAAGCTGTGGAGGCAGGCATGTTGTGGTACTTTTGCGCTCTTCTTGGCTAGTCCTTCGCAGCTGCTGTGTTCTTGGAACTCAGGGCTTTCTGGTTAATAGAGCCCTTACCCTAGGCGTAACTCAAACCTTAACCCTAGGAAGGAAAATCAGCCTATGGTTCGGGATGGTCTCATGGAAATATCAGTGGTGGCAGCCAAGTTGCGTCACTTTTGCGCTCCCCTTGGGATGCCTTTCGCAGCTGCAGTGTGCCTGGAGCCCAGGGCTTCCTGGTTTTAAAAGTCCTAGGCCTAAGCCTAACAGTAACCCTAGGAAGGTAAATCAGCCGGGTATTAGGGTTCTTCCTAAGGGAAAAGCCGTGAAAGCAGCCATGTTGTGGCACTTCTGCCCTCCCTTTGGGATGCCTTTGGCAGATGAAGTAAGCCTGGAACTCAGGGCTTCCTGGTTAAAGAAATCCAAGCCCTAGGCTGAACCCTAACCCTAACCCTAGGCAGATAAATCAGCCTAGGTATAGGGATGGTGCCAAGGAAAAAGCTGTGAAAGCTGCCATGTTGTTGCACTTTTGTACTCCCCTTGGGATGCCTTGAACAGCTGCAGTGTGCCTGGAGCCCAGGGCTTCCTAGTTTTAAAAATCCTAGCCCTAGTCCTAAGCCTAACAGTAACCCTGGGAAGGCAAATCAGCCTGGTGTTAGGCTTCTTGCCAAGGAAAAAGCCGTGAAAGCAGCCATGTTGTGGCACTTTTGCACTCCCTTTTGGATGCCTTTCACAGCTCCAGTGTGCCTGGAACTCAGGGCTTCCTGCTTTTAAAAATCCTAGCCCTAGGCCGAACCCCAACCCTAAGACGAGAAAGGCAAATCAGCCAGGAATTAGGCATGTCCCCAAGGAAAAAGCTGTGGAGGCAGGCATGTTGTGCTACTTTTGCGCTCTTCTTGGCTAGTCCTTCGCAGCTGCTGTGTTCTTGGAACTCAGGGCTTTCTGGTTAATAGAGCCCTTACCCTAGGCGTAACTCAAACCTTAACCCTAGGAAGGAAAATCAACCTATGGTTCGGGATGGTCTCATGGAAATATCAGTGGTGGCAGCCAAGTTTCGTCACTTTTGCGCTCCCCTTGGGATGCCTTTCGCAGCTGCAGTGTGCCTGGAGCCCAGGGCTTCCTGGTTTTAAAAGTCCTAGGCCTAAGCCTAACAGTAACCCTAGGAAGGTAAATCAGCCGGGTATTAAGGTTCTTCCTAAGGGAAAAGCCGTGAAAGCAGCCATGTTGTGGCACTTCTGCACTCCCTTTGGGATGCCTTTGGCAGATGAAGTAAGCCTGGAAGTCAGGGCTTCCTGGTTAAAGAAATCCAAGCCCTAGGCTGAACCCTAACCCTAACCCTAGGCAGATAAATCAGCCTAGGTATAGGGATGGTGCCAAGGAAAAAGCTGTGAAAGCTGCCATGTTGTTGCACTTTTGTACTCCCCTTGGGATGCCTTGAACAGCTGCAGTGTGCCTGGAGCTAAGGGCTTCCTAGTTTTAAAAATCCTAGCCCTAGGCCTAAGCCTAACAGTAACCCTGGGAAGGTAAATCAGCCTGGTGTTAGGCTTCTTGCCAAGGAAAAAGCCGTGAAAGCAGCCATGTTGTGGCACTTTTGCACTCCCTTTTGGATGCCTTTCACAGCTCCAGTGTGCCTGGAACTCAGGGCTTCCTGCTTTTAAAAATCCTAGCCCTAGGCCGAACCCCAACACTAAGACGAGAAAGGCAAATCAGCCAGGAATTCGGCATGTCCCCAAGGAAAAAGCTGTGGAGGCAGGCATGTTGTGCTACTTTTGCGCTCTTCTTGGCTAGTCCTTCGCAGCTGCTGTGTTCTTGGAACTCAGGGCTTTCTGGTTAATAGAACCCTTACCCTAGGCGTAACTCAAACCTTAACCCTAGGAAGGAAAATCAACCTATGGTTCGGGATGGTCTCATGGAAATATCAGTGGTGGCAGCCAAGTTGCGTCACTTTTGCGCTCCCCTTGGGATGTCTTTCGCAGCTGCAGTGTGCCTGGAGCCCAGGGCTTCCTGGTTTTAAAAGTCCTAGGCATAAGCCTAACAGTAACCCTAGGAAGGTAAATCAGCCGGGTATTAGGGTTCTTCCTAAGGGAAAAGCCGTGAAAGCAGCCATGTTGTGGCACTTCTGCACTCCCTTTGGGATGCCTTTGGCAGATGAAGTAAGCCTGGAACTCAGGGCTTCCTGGTTAAAGAAATCCAAGCCCTAGGCTGAACCCTAACCCTAACCCTAGGCAGATAAATCAGCCTAGGTATAGGGATGGTGCCAAGGAAAAAGCTGTGAAAGCTGCCATGTTGTTGCACTTTTGTACTCCCCTTGGGATGCCTTGAACAGCTGCAGTGTGCCTGGAGCTAAGGGCTTCCTTGTTTCAAAAATCCTAGCCCTAGGCCTAAGCCTAACAGTAACCCTGGGAAGGTAAATCAGCCTGGTGTTAGGCTTCTTGCCAAGGAAAAAGCCGTGAAAGCAGCCATGTTGTGGCACTTTTGCACTCCCTTTTGGATGCCTTTCACAGCTCCAGTGTGCCTGGAACTCAGGGCTTCCTGATTTTAAAAATCCTAGCCCTAGGCCGAACCCCAACCCTAAGACGAGAAAGGCAAATCAGCCAGGAATTAGGCATGTCCCCAAGGAAAAAGCTGTGGAGGCAGGCATGTTGTGCTACTTTTGCGCTCTTCTTGGCTAGTCCTTCGCAGCTGCTGTGTTCTTGGAACTCAGGGCTTTCTGGTTAATAGAGCCCTTACCCTAGGCGTAACTCAAACCTTAACCCTAGGAAGGAAAATCAACCTATGGTTCGGGATGGTCTCATGGAAATATCAGTGGTGGCAGCCAAGTTGCGTCACTTTTGCGCTCCCCTTGGGATGCCTTTCGCAGCTGCAGTGTGCCTGGAGCCCAGGGCTTCCTGGTTTTAAAAGTCCTAGGCCTAAGCCTAACAGTAACCCTAGGAAGGTAAATCAGCCGGGTATTAGGGTTCTTCCTAAGGGAAAAGCCGTGAAAGCAGCCATGTTGTGGCACTTCTGCACTCCCTTTGGGATGCCTTTGGCAGATGAAGTAAGCCTGGAAGTCAGGGCTTCCTGGTTAAAGAAATCCAAGCCCTAGGCTGAACCCTAACCCTAACCCTAGGCAGATAAATCAGCCTAGGTATAGGGATGGTGCCAAGGAAAAAGCTGTGAAAGCTGCCATGTTGTTGCACTTTTGTACTCCCCTTGGGATGCCTTGAACAGCTGCAGTGTGCCTGGAGCTAAGGGCTTCCTAGTTTTAAAAATCCTAGCCCTAGGCCTAAGCCTAACAGTAACCCTGGGAAGGTAAATCAGCCTGGTGTTAGGCTTCTTGCCAAGGAAAAAGCCGTGAAAGCAGCCATGTTGTGGCACTTTTGCACTCCCTTTTGGATGCCTTTCACAGCTCCAGTGTGCCTGGAACTCAGGGCTTCCTGCTTTTAAAAATCCTAGCCCTAGGCCGAACCCCAACACTAAGACGAGAAAGGCAAATCAGCCAGGAATTCGGCATGTCCCCAAGGAAAAAGCTGTGGAGGCAGGCATGTTGTGGTACTTTTGCGCTCTTCTTGGCTAGTCCTTCGCAGCTGCTGTGTTCTTGGAACTCAGGGCTTTCTGGTTAATAGAGCCCTTACCCTAGGCGTAACTCAAACCTTAACCCTAGGAAGGAAAATCAACCTATGGTTCGGGATGGTCTCATGGAAATATCAGTGGTGGCAGCCAAGTTGCGTCACTTTTGCGCTCCCCTTGGGATGTCTTTCGCAGCTGCAGTGTGCCTGGAGCCCAGGGCTTCCTGGTTTTAAAAGTCCTAGGCATAAGCCTAACAGTAACCCTAGGAAGGTAAATCAGCCGGGTATTAGGGTTCTTCCTAAGGGAAAAGCTGTGAAAGCAGCCATGTTGTGGCACTTCTGCACTCCCTTTGGGATGCCTTTGGCAGATGAAGTAAGCCTGGAACTCAGGGCTTCCTGGTTAAAGAAATCCAAGCCCTAGGCTGAACCCTAACCCTAACCCTAGGCAGATAAATCAGCCTAGGTATAGGGATGGTGCCAAGGAAAAAGCTGTGAAAGCTGCCATGTTGTTGCACTTTTGTACTCCCCTTGGGATGCCTTGAACAGCTGCAGTGTGCCTGGAGCTAAGGGCTTCCTTGTTTCAAAAATCCTAGCCCTAGGCCTAAGCCTAACAGTAACCCTGGGAAGGTAAATCAGCCTGGTGTTAGGCTTCTTGCCAAGGAAAAAGCCGTGAAAGCAGCCATGTTGTGGCACTTTTGCACTCCCTTTTGGATGCCTTTCACAGCTCCAGTGTGCCTGGAACTCAGGGCTTCCTGATTTTAAAAATCCTAGCCCTAGGCCGAACCCCAACCCTAAGACGAGAAAGGCAAATCAGCCAGGAATTAGGCATGTCCCCAAGGAAAAAGCTGTGGAGGCAGGCATGTTGTGCTACTTTTGCGCTCTTCTTGGCTAGTCCTTCGCAGCTGCTGTGTTCTTGGAACTCAGGGCTTTCTGGTTAATAGAGCCCTTACCCTAGGCGTAACTCAAACCTTAACCCTAGGAAGGAAAATCAGCCTATGGTTCGGGATGGTCTCATGGAAATATCAGTGGTGGCAGCCAAGTTGCGTCACTTTTGCGCTCCCCTTGGGATGCCTTTCGCAGCTGCAGTGTGCCTGGAGCCCAGGGCTTCCTGGTTTTAAAAGTCCTAGGCCTAAGCCTAACAGTAACCCTAGGAAGGTAAATCAGCCGGGTATTAGGGTTCTTCCTAAGGGAAAAGCCGTGAAAGCAGCCATGTTGTGGCACTTCTGCACTCCCTTTGGGATGCCTTTGGCAGATGAAGTAAGCCTGGAACTCAGGGCTTCCTGGTTAAAGAAATCCAAGCCCTAGGCTGAAGCCTAACCCTAACCCTAGGCAGATAAATCAGCCTAGGTATAGGGATGGTGCCAAGGAAAAAGCTGTGAAAGCTGCCATGTTGTTGCACTTTTGTACTCCCCTTGGGATGCCTTGAACAGCTGCAGTGTGCCTGGAGCTAAGGGCTTCCTTGTTTCAAAAATCCTAGCCCTAGGCCTAAGCCTAACAGTAACCCTGGGAAGGTAAATCAGCCTGGTGTTAGGCTTCTTGCCAAGGAAAAAGCCGTGAAAGCAGCCATGTTGTGGCACTTTTGCACTCCCTTTTGGATGCCTTTCACAGCTCCAGTGTGCCTGGAACTCAGGGCTTCCTGATTTTAAAAATCCTAGCCCTAGGCCGAACCCCAACCCTAAGACGAGAAAGGCAAATCAGCCAGGAATTAGGCATGTCCCCAAGGAAAAAGCTGTGGAGGCAGGCATGTTGTGGTACTTTTGCGCTCTTCTTGGCTAGTCCTTCGCAGCTGCTGTGTTCTTGGAACTCAGGGCTTTCTGGTTAATAGAGCCCTTACCCTAGGCGTAACTCAAACCTTAACCCTAGGAAGGAAAATCAGCCTATGGTTCGGGATGGTCTCATGGAAATATCAGTGGTGGCAGCCAAGTTGCGTCACTTTTGCGCTCCCCTTGGGATGCCTTTTGCAGCTGCAGTGTGCCTGGAGCCCAGGGCTTCCTGGTTTTAAAAGTCCTAGGCCTAAGCCTAACAGTAACCCTAGGAAGGTAAATCAGCCGGGTATTAGGGTTCTTCCAAAGGGAAAAGCCGTGAAAGCAGCCATGTTGTGGCACTTCTGCACTCCCTTTGGGATGCCTTTGGCAGATGAAGTAAGCCTGGAACTCAGGGCTTCCTGGTTAAAGAAATCCAAGCCCTAGGCTGAAGCCTAACCCTAACCCTAGGCAGATAAATCAGCCAAGGTATAGGGATGGTGCCAAGGAAAAAGCTGTGAAAGCTGCCATGTTGTTGCACTTTTGTACTCCCCTTGGGATGCCTTGAACAGCTGCAGTGTGCCTGGAGCCCAGGGCTTCCTAGTTTTAAAAATCCTAGCCCTAGGCCTAAGCCTAACAGTAACCCTGGGAAGGTAAATCAGCCTGGTGTTAGGCTTCTTGCCAAGGAAAAAGCCGTGAAAGCAGCCATGTTGTGGCACTTTTGCACTCCCTTTTGGATGCCTTTCACAGCTCCAGTGTGCCTGGAACTCAGGGCTTCCTGATTTTAAAAATCCTAGCCCTAGGCCGAACCCCAACCCTAAGACGAGAAAGGCAAATCAGCCAGGAATTAGGCATGTCCCCAAGGAAAAAGCTGTGGAGGCAGGCATGTTGTGGTACTTTTGCGCTCTTCTTGGCTAGTCCTTCGCAGCTGCTGTGTTCTTGGAACTCAGGGCTTTCTGGTTAATAGAGCCCTTACCCTAGGCGTAACTCAAACCTTAACCCTAGGAAGGAAAATCAACCTATGGTTCGGGATGGTCTCATGGAAATATCAGTGGTGGCAGCCAAGTTGCGTCACTTTTGCGCTCCCCTTGGGATGCCTTTCGCAGCTGCAGTGTGCCTGGAGCCCAGGGCTTCCTGGTTTTAAAAGTCCTAGGCCTAAGCCTAACAGTAACCCTAGGAAGGTAAATCAGCCGGGTATTAGGGTTCTTCCTAAGGGAAAAGCCGTGAAAGCAGCCATGTTGTGGCACTTCTGCACTCCCTTTGGGATGCCTTTGGCAGATGAAGTAAGCCTGGAACTCAGGGCTTCCTGGTTAAAGAAATCCAAGCCCTAGGCTGAAGCCTAACCCTAACCCTAGGCAGATAAATCAGCCTAGGTATAGGGATGGTGCCAAGGAAAAAGCTGTGAAAGCTGCCATGTTGTTGCACTTTTGTACTCCCCTTGGGATGCCTTGAACAGCTGCAGTGTGCCTGGAGCTAAGGGCTTCCTAGTTTTAAAAATCCTAGCCCTAGGCCTAAGCCTAACAGTAACCCTGGGAAGGTAAATCAGCCGGGTATTAGGGTTCTTCCTAAGGGAAAAGCCGTGAAAGCAGCCATGTTGTGGCACTTCTGCACTCCCTTTGGGATGCCTTTGGCAGATGAAGTAAGCCTGGAACTCAGGGCTTCCTGGTTAAAGAAATCCAAGCCCTAGGCTGAACCCTAACCCTAACCCTAGGCAGATAAATCAGCCTAGCTATAGGGATGGTGCCAAGGAAAAAGCTGTGAAAGCTGCCATGTTTTTGCACTTTTGTACTCCCCTTGGGATGCCTTGAACAGCTGCAGTGTGCCTGGAGCTAAGGGCTTCCTAGTTTTAAAAATCCTAGCCCTAGGCCTAAGCCTAACAGTAACCCTGGGAAGGCAAATCAGCCTGGTGTTAGGCTTCTTGCCAAGGAAAAAGCCGTGAAAGCAGCCATGTTGTGGCACTTTTGCACTCCCTTTTGGATGCCTTTCACAGCTGCAGTGTGCCTGGAACTCAGGGCTTCCTGATTTTAAAAATCCTAGCCCTAGGCCGAACCCCAAGCCTAAGACGAGAAAGGCAAATCAGCCAGGAATTAGGCATGTCCCCAAGGAAAAAGCTGTGGAGGCAGGCATGTTGTGCTACTTTTGCGCTCTTCTTGGCTAGTCCTTCGCAGCTGCTGTGTTCTTGGAACTCAGGGCTTTCTGGTTAATAGAGCCCTTACCCTAGGCGTAACTCAAACCTTAACCCTAGGAAGGAAAATCAGCCTATGGTTCGGGATGGTCTCATGGAAATATCAGTGGTGGCAGCCAAGTTGCGTCACTTTTGCGCTCCCCTTGGGATGCCTTTCGCAGCTGCAGTGTGCCTGGAGCCCAGGGCTTCCTGGTTTTAAAAGTCCTAGGCCTAAGCCTAACAGTAACCCTAGGAAGGTAAATCAGCCGGGTATTAGGGTTCTTCCTAAGGGAAAAGCTGTGAAAGCAGCCATGTTGTGGCACTTCTGCACTCCCTTTGGGATGCCTTTGGCAGATGAAGTAAGCCTGGAACTCAGGGCTTCCTGGTTAAAGAAATCCAAGCCCTAGGCTGAAGCCTAACCCTAACCCTAGGCAGATAAATCAGCCTAGGTATAGGGATGGTGCCAAGGAAAAAGCTGTGAAAGCTGCCATGTTGTTGCACTTTTGTACTCCCCTTGGGATGCCTTGAACAGCTGCAGTGTGCCTGGAGCTAAGGGCTTCCTTGTTTCAAAAATCCTAGCCCTAGGCCTAAGCCTAACAGTAACCCTGGGAAGGTAAATCAGCCTGGTGTTAGGCTTCTTGCCAAGGAAAAAGCCGTGAAAGCAGCCATGTTGTGGCACTTTTGCACTCCCTTTTGGATGCCTTTCACAGCTCCAGTGTGCCTGGAACTCAGGGCTTCCTGATTTTAAAAATCCTAGCCCTAGGCCGAACCCCAACCCTAAGACGAGAAAGGCAAATCAGCCAGGAATTAGGCATGTCCCCAAGGAAAAAGCTGTGGAGGCAGGCATGTTGTGGTACTTTTGCGCTCTTCTTGGCTAGTCCTTCGCAGCTGCTGTGTTCTTGGAACTCAGGGCTTTCTGGTTAATAGAGCCCTTACCCTAGGCGTAACTCAAACCTTAACCCTAGGAAGGAAAATCAGCCTATGGTTCGGGATGGTCTCATGGAAATATCAGTGGTGGCAGCCAAGTTGCGTCACTTTTGCGCTCCCCTTGGGATGCCTTTCGCAGCTGCAGTGTGCCTGGAGCCCAGGGCTTCCTGGTTTTAAAAGTCCTAGGCCTAAGCCTAACAGTAACCCTAGGAAGGTAAATCAGCCGGGTATTAGGGTTCTTCCTAAGGGAAAAGCCGTGAAAGCAGCCATGTTGTGGCACTTCTGCACTCCCTTTGGGATGCCTTTGGCAGATGAAGTAAGCCTGGAACTCAGGGCTTCCTGGTTAAAGAAATCCAAGCCCTAGGCTGAACCCTAACCCTAACCCTAGGCAGATAAATCAGCCTAGGTATAGGGATGGTGCCAAGGAAAAAGCTGTGAAAGCTGCCATGTTGTTGCACTTTTGTACTCCCCTTGGGATGCCTTGAACAGCTGCAGTGTGCCTGGAGCCCAGGGCTTCCTAGTTTTAAAAATCCTAGCCCTAGGCCTAAGCCTAACAGTAACCCTGGGAAGGTAAATCAGCCTGGTGTTAGGCTTCTTGCCAAGGAAAAAGCCGTGAAAGCAGCCATGTTGTGGCACTTTTGCACTCCCTTTTGGATGCCTTTCACAGCTGCAGTGTGCCTGGAACTCAGGGCTTCCTGATTTTAAAAATCCTAGCCCTAGGCCGAACCCCAACCCTAAGACGAGAAAGGCAAATCAGCCAGGAATTCGGCATGTCCCCAAGGAAAAAGCTGTGGAGGCAGGCATGTTGTGGTACTTTTGCGCTCTTCTTGGCTAGTCCTTCGCAGCTGCTGTGTTCTTGGAACTCAGGGCTTTCTGGTTAATAGAGCCCTTACCCTAGGCGTAACTCAAACCTTAAGCCTAGGAAGGAAAATCAGCCTATGGTTCGGGATGGTCTCATGGAAATATCAGTGGTGGCAGCCAAGTTGCGTCACTTTTGCGCTCCCCTTGGGATGCCTTTCGCAGCTGCAGTGTGCCTGGAGCCCAGGGCTTCCTGGTTTTAAAAGTCCTAGGCCTAAGCCTAACAGTAACCCTAGGAAGGTAAATCAGCCGGGTATTAGGGTTCTTCCTAAGGGAAAAGCCGTGAAAGCAGCCATGTTGTGGCACTTCTGCACTCCCTTTGGGATGCCTTTGGCAGATGAAGTAAGCCTGGAACTCAGGGCTTCCTGGTTAAAGAAATCCAAGCCCTAGGCTGAAGCCTAACCCTAACCCTAGGCAGATAAATCAGCCTAGGTATAGGGATGGTGCCAAGGAAAAAGCTGTGAAAGCTGCCATGTTGTGGCACTTTTGTACTCCCCTTGGGATGCCTTGAACAGCTGCAGTGTGCCTGGAGCCCAGGGCTTCCTAGTTTTAAAAATCCTAGCCCTAGGCCTAAGCCTAACAGTAACCCTGGGAAGGTAAATCAGCCTGGTGTTAGGCTTCTTGCCAAGGAAAAAGCCGTGAAAGCAGCCATGTTGTGGCACTTTTGCACTCCCTTTTGGATGCCTTTCACAGCTCCAGTGTGCCTGGAACTCAGGGCTTCCTGATTTTAAAAATCCTAGCCCTAGGACAAACCCCAACCCTAAGACGAGAAAGGCAAATCAGCCAGGAATTAGGCATGTCCCCAAGGAAAAAGCTGTGGAGGCAGGCATGTTGTGCTACTTTTGCGCTCTTCTTGGCTAGTCCTTCGCAGCTGCTGTGTTCTTGGAACTCAGGGCTTTCTGGTTAATAGAGCCCTTACCCTAGGCGTAACTCAAACCTTAACCCTAGGAAGGAAAATCAACCTATGGTTCGGGATGGTCTCATGGAAATATCAGTGGTGGCAGCCAAGTTGCATCACTTTTGCGCTCCCCTTGGGATGCCTTTCGCAGCTGCAGTGTGCCTGGAGCCCAGGGCTTCCTGGTTTTAAAAGTCCTAGGCCTAAGCCTAACAGTAACCCTAGGAAGGTAAATCAGCCGGGTATTAGGGTTCTTCCTAAGGGAAAAGCCGTGAAAGCAGCCATGTTGTGGCACTTCTGCACTCCCTTTGGGATGCCTTTGGCAGATGAAGTAAGCCTGGAACTCAGGGCTTCCTGGTTAAAGAAATCCAAGCCCTAGGCTGAACCCTAACCCTAACCCTAGGCAGATAAATCAGCCTAGGTATAGGGATGGTGCCAAGGAAAAAGCTGTGAAAGCTGCCATGTTGTTGCACTTTTGTACTCCCCTTGGGATGCCTTGAACAGCTGCAGTGTGCCTGGAGCTAAGGGCTTCCTAGTTTTAAAAATCCTAGCCCTAGGCCTAAGCCTAACAGTAACCCTGAGAAGGTAAATCAGCCTGGTGTTAGGCTTCTTGCCAAGGAAAAAGCCGTGAAAGCAGCCATGTTGTGGCACTTCTGCACTCCCTTTGGGATGCCTTTGGCAGATGAAGTAAGCCTGGAACTCAGGGCTTCCTGGTTAAAGAAATCCAAGCCCTAGGCTGAAGCCTAACCCTAACCCTAGGCAGATAAATCAGCCTAGGTATAGGGATGGTGCCAAGGAAAAAGCTGTGAAAGCTGCCATGTTGTTGCACTTTTGTACTCCCCTTGGGATGCCTTGAACAGCTGCAGTGTGCCTGGAGCCCAGGGCTTCCTAGTTTTAAAAATCCTAGCCCTAGGCCTAAGCCTAACAGTAACCCTGGGAAGGTAAATCAGCCTGGTGTTAGGCTTCTTGCCAAGGATAAAGCCGTGAAAGCAGCCTTGTTGTGGCACTTTTGCACTCCCTTTTGGATGCCTTTCACAGCTCCAGTGTGCCTGGAACTCAGGGCTTCCTGATTTTAAAAATCCTAGCCCTAGGCCAAACCCCAACCCTAAGACGAGAAAGGCAAATCAGCCAGGAATTAGGCATGTCCCCAAGGAAAAAGCTGTGGAGGCAGGCATGTTGTGGTACTTTTGCGCTCTTCTTGGCTAGTCCTTCGCAGCTGCTGTGTTCTTGGAACTCAGGGCTTTCTGGTTAATAGAGCCCTTACCCTAGGCGTAACTCAAACCTTAACCCTAGGAAGGAAAATCAACCTATGGTTCGGGATGGTCTCATGGAAATATCAGTGGTGGCAGCCAAGTTGCGTCACTTTTGCGCTCCCCTTGGGATGCCTTTCGCAGCTGCAGTGTGCCTGGAGCCCAGGGCTTCCTGGTTTTAAAAGTCCTAGGCCTAAGCCTAACAGTAACCCTAGGAAGGTAAATCAGCCGGGTATTAGGGTTCTTCCTAAGGGAAAAGCCGTGAAAGAAGCCATGTTGTACCACTTCTGCACTCCCTTTGGGATGCCTTTGGCAGATGAAGTAAGCCTGGAACTCAGGGCTTCCTGGTTAAAGAAATCCAAGCCATAGGCTGAACCCTAACCCTAACCCTAGGCAGATAAATCAGCCTAGGTATAGGGATGGTGCCAAGGAAAAAGCTGTGAAAGCTGCCATGTTGTTGCACTTTTGTACTCCCCTTGGGATGCCTTGAACAGCTGCAGTGTGCCTGGAGCTAAGGGCTTCCTAGTTTTAAAAATCCTAGCCCTAGGCCTAAGCCTAACAGTAACCCTGGGAAGGTAAATCAGCCTGGTGTTAGGCTTCTTGCCAAGGAAAAAGCCGTGAAAGCAGCCATGTTGTGGCACTTCTGCACTCCCTTTGGGATGCCTTTGGCAGATGAAGTAAGCCTGGAACTCAGGGCTTCCTGGTTAAAGAAATCCAAGCCCTAGGCTGAAGCCTAACCCTAACCCTAGGCAGATAAATCAGCCTAGGTATAGGGATGGTGCCAAGGAAAAAGCTGTGAAAGCTGCCATGTTGTTGCACTTTTGTACTCCCCTTGGGATGCCTTGAACAGCTGCAGTGTGCCTGGAGCTAAGGGCTTCCTTGTTTCAAAAATCCTAGCCCTAGGCCTCAGCCTAACAGTAACCCTGGGAAGGTAAATCAGCCTGGTGTTAGGCTTCTTGCCAAGGAAAAAGCCGTGAAAGCAGCCATGTTGTGGCACTTTTGCACTCCCTTTTGGATGCCTTTCACAGCTGCAGTGTGCCTGGAACTCAGGGCTTCCTGATTTTAAAAATCCTAGCCCTAGGCCGAACCCCAACCCTAAGACGAGAAAGGCAAATCAGCCAGGAATTAGGCATGTCCCCAAGGAAAAAGCTGTGGAGGCAGGCATGTTGTGGTACTTTTGCGCTCTTCTTGGCTAGTCCTTCGCAGCTGCTGTGTTCTTGGAACTCAGGGCTTTCTGGTTAATAGAGCCCTTACCCTAGGCGTAACTCAAACCTTAACCCTAGGAAGGAAAATCAGCCTATGGTTCGGGATGGTCTCATGGAAATATCAGTGGTGGCAGCCAAGTTGCGTCACTTTTGCGCTCCCCTTGGGATGCCTTTCGCAGCTGCAGTGTGCCTGGAGCCCAGGGCTTCCTGGTTTTAAAAGTCCTAGGCCTAAGCCTAACAGTAACCCTAGGAAGGTAAATCAGCCGGGTATTAGGGTTCTTCCTAAGGGAAAAGCCGTGAAAGCAGCCATGTTGTGGCACTTCTGCACTCCCTTTGGGATGCCTTTGGCAGATGAAGTAAGCCTGGAACTCAGGGCTTCCTGGTTAAAGAAATCCAAGCCCTAGGCTGAACCCTAACCCTAACCCTAGGCAGATAAATCAGCCAAGGTATAGGGATGGTGCCAAGGAAAAAGCTGTGAAAGCTGCCATGTTGTTGCACTTTTGTACTCCCCTTGGGATGCCTTGAACAGCTGCAGTGTGCCTGGAGCCCAGGGCTTCCTAGTTTTAAAAATCCTAGCCCTAGGCCTAAGCCTAACAGTAACCCTGGGAAGGTAAATCAGCCTGGTGTTAGGCTTCTTGCCAAGGAAAAAGCCGTGAAAGCAGCCATGTTGTGGCACTTTTGCACTCCCTTTTGGATGCCTTTCACAGCTCCAGTGTGCCTGGAACTCAGGGCTTCCTGATTTTAAAAATCCTAGCCCTAGGCCGAACCCCAAGCCTAAGACGAGAAAGGCAAATCAGCCAGGAATTAGGCATGTCCCCAAGGAAAAAGCTGTGGAGGCAGGCATGTTGTGGTACTTTTGCGCTCTTCTTGGCTAGTCCTTCGCAGCTGCTGTGTTCTTGGAACTCAGGGCTTTCTGGTTAATAGAGCCCTTACCCTAGGCGTAACTCAAACCTTAACCCTAGGAAGGAAAATCAACCTATGGTTCGGGATGGTCTCATGGAAATATCAGTGGTGGCAGCCAAGTTGCGTCACTTTTGCGCTCCCCTTGGGATGCCTTTCGCAGCTGCAGTGTGCCTGGAGCCCAGGGCTTCCTGGTTTTAAAAGTCCTAGGCCTAAGCCTAACAGTAACCCTAGGAAGGTAAATCAGCCGGGTATTAGGGTTCTTCCAAAGGGAAAAGCCGTGAAAGCAGCCATGTTGTGGCACTTCTGCACTCCCTTTGGGATGCCTTTGGCAGATGAAGTAAGCCTGGAACTCAGGGCTTCCTGGTTAAAGAAATCCAAGCCCTAGGCTGAACCCTAACCCTAACCCTAGGCAGATAAATCAGCCTAGGTATAGGGATGGTGCCAAGGAAAAAGCTGTGAAAGCTGCCATGTTGTTGCACTTTTGTACTCCCCTTGGGATGCCTTGAACAGCTGCAGTGTGCCTGGAGCTAAGGGCTTCCTAGTTTTAAAAATCCTAGCCCTAGGCCTAAGCCTAACAGTAACCCTGGGAAGGTAAATCAGCCTGGTGTTAGGCTTCTTGCCAAGGAAAAAGCCGTGAAAGCAACCATGTTGTGGCACTTTTGCACTCCCTTTTGGATGCCTTTCACAGCTCCAGTGTGCCTGGAACTCAGGGCTTCCTGATTTTAAAAATCCTAGCCCTAGGCCGAACCCCAACCCTAAGACGAGAAAGGCAAATCAGCCAGGAATTAGGCATGTCCCCAAGGAAAAAGCTGTGGAGGCAGGCATGTTGTGGTACTTTTGCGCTCTTCTTGGGTAGTCCTTCGCAGCTGCTGTGTTCTTGGAACTCAGGGCTTTCTGGTTAATAGAGCCCTTACCCTAGGCGTAACTCAAACCTTAACCCTAGGAAGGAAAATCAACCTATGGTTCGGGATGGTCTCATGGAAATATCAGTGGTGGCAGCCAAGTTGCGTCACTTTTGCGCTCCCCTTGGGATGCCTTTCGCAGCTGCAGTGTGCCTGGAGCCCAGGGCTTCCTGGTTTTAAAAGTCCTAGGCCTAAGCCTAACAGTAACCCTAGGAAGGTAAATCAGCCGGGTATTAGGGTTCTTCCTAAGGGAAAAGCCGTGAAAGCAGCCATGTTGTGGCACTTCTGCACTCCCTTTGGGATGCCTTTGGCAGATGAAGTAAGCCTGGAACTCAGGGCTTCCTGGTTAAAGAAATCCAAGCCCTAGGCTGAACCCTAACCCTAACCCTAGGTAGATAAATCAGCCTAGGTATAGGGATGGTGCCAAGGAAAAAGCTGTGAAAGCTGCCATGTTGTTGCACTTTTGTACTCCCCTTGGGATGCCTTGAACAGCTGCAGTGTGCCTGGAGCCCAGGGCTTCCTAGTTTTAAAAATCCTAGCCCTAGGCCTAAGCCTAACAGTAACCCTGGGAAGGGAAATCAGCCTGGTGTTAGGCTTTTTGCCAAGGAAAAAGCCGTGAAAGCAGCCATGTTGTGGCACTTTTGCACTCCCTTTTGGATGCCTTTCACAGCTCCAGTGTGCCTGGAACTCAGGGCTTCCTGATTTTAAAAATCCTAGCCCTAGGCCGAACCCCAACCCTAAGACGAGAAAGGCAAATCAGCCAGGAATTAGGCATGTCCCCAAGGAAAAAGCTGTGGAGGCAGGCATGTTGTGGTACTTTTGCGCTCTTCTTGGCTAGTCCTTCGCAGCTGCTGTGTTCTTGGAACTCAGGGCTTTCTGGTTAATAGAGCCCTTACCCTAGGCGTAACTCAAACCTTAACCCTAGGAAGGAAAATCAGCCTATGGTTCGGGATGGTCTCATGGAAATATCAGTGGTGGCAGCCAAGTTGCGTCACTTTTGCGCTCCCCTTGGGATGCCTTTCGCAGCTGCAGTGTGCCTGGAGCCCAGGGCTTCCTGGTTTTAAAAGTCCTAGGCCTAAGCCTAACAGTAACCCTAGGAAGGTAAATCAGCCGGGTATTAGGGTTCTTCCTAAGGGAAAAGCCGTGAAAGCAGCCATGTTGTGGCACTTCTGCACTCCTTTTGGGATGCCTTTGGCAGATGAAGTAAGCCTGGAACTCAGGGCTTCCTGGTTAAAGAAATCCAAGCCCTAGGCTGAACCCTAACCCTAACCCTAGGTAGATAAATCAGCCTAGGTATAGGGATGGTGCCAAGGAAAAAGCTGTGAAAGCTGCCATGTTGTTGCACTTTTGTACTCCCCTTGGGATGCCTTGAACAGCTGCAGTGTGCCTGGAGCCCAGGGCTTCCTAGTTTTAAAAATCCTAGCCCTAGGCCTAAGCCTAACAGTAACCCTGGGAAGGTAAATCAGCCTGGTGTTAGGCTTTTTGCCAAGGAAAAAGCCGTGAAAGCAGCCATGTTGTGGCACTTTTGCACTCCCTTTTGGATGCCTTTCACAGCTCCAGTGTGCCTGGAACTCAGGGCTTCCTGATTTTAAAAATCCTAGCCCTAGGCCGAACCCCAACCCTAAGACGAGAAAGGCAAATCAGCCAGGAATTAAGCATGTCCCCAAGGAAAAAGCTGTGGAGGCAGGCATGTTGTGCTACTTTTGCGCTCTTCTTGGCTAGTCCTTTGCAGCTGCTATTTTCTTGGAACTCAGGGCTTTCTGGTTAATAGAGCCCTTACCCTAGGCGTAACTCAAACCTTAACCCTAGGAAGGAAAATCAACCTATGGTTTGGGATGGTCTCATGGAAATATCAGTGGTGGCAGCCAAGTTGCGTCACTTTTGCGCTCCCCTTGGGATGCCTTTCGCAGCTGCAGTGTGCCTGGAGCCCAGGGCTTCCTGGTTTTAAAAGTCCTAGGCATAAGCCTAACAGTAACCCTAGGAAGGTAAATCAGCCGGGTATTAGGGTTCTTCCTAAGGGAAAAGCCGTGAAAGCAGCCATGTTGTGGCACTTCTGCACTCCCTTTGGGATGCCTTTGGCAGATGAAGTAAGCCTGGAACTCAGGGCTTCCTGGTTAAAGAAATCCAAGCCCTAGGCTGAACCCTAACCCTAACCCTAGGCAGATAAATCAGCCTAGGTATAGGGATGGTGCCAAGGAAAAAGCTGTGAAAGCTGCCATGTTGTTGCACTTTTGTACTCCCCTTGGGATGCCTTGAACAGCTGCAGTGTGCCTGGAGCTAAGGGCTTCCTTGTTTCAAAAATCCTAGCCCTAGGCCTAAGCCTAACAGTAACCCTGGGAAGGTAAATCAGCCTGGTGTTAGGCTTCTTGCCAAGGAAAAAGCCGTGAAAGCAGCCATGTTGTGGCACTTTTGCACTCCCTTTTGGATGCCTTTCACAGCTGCAATGTACCTGGAACTCAGGGCTTCCTGATTTTAAAAATCCTAGCCCTAGGCCGAACCCCAACCCTAAGACGAGAAAGGCAAATCAGCCAGGAATTAGGCATGTCCCCAAGGAAAAAGCTGTGGAGGCAGGCATGTTGTGGTACTTTTGCGCTCTTCTTGGCTAGTCCTTCGCAGCTGCTGTGTTCTTGGAACTCAGGGCTTTCTGGTTAATAGACCCTTAACCTAGGCGTAACTCAAACCTTAACCCTAGGAAGGAAAATCAACCTATGGTTCGGGATGGTCTCATGGAAATATCAGTGGTGGCAGCCAAGTTGCGTCACTTTTGCGCTCCCCTTGGGATGCCTTTCGCAGCTGCAGTGTGCCTGGAGCCCAGGGCTTCCTGGTTTTAAAAGTCCTAGGCCTAAGCCTAACAGTAACCATAGGAAGGTAAATCAGCCGGGTATTAGGGTTCTTCCTAAGGGAAAAGCCGTGAAAGCAGCCATGTTGTGGCACTTCTGCACTCCCTTTGGGATGCCTTGGCACATGAAGTAAGCCTGGAACTCAGGGCTTCCTGGTTAAAGAAATCCAAGCCCTAGGCTGAACCCTAACCCTAACCCTAGGTAGATAAATCAGCCTAGGTATAGGGATGGTGCCAAGGAAAAAGCTGTGAAAGCTGCCATGTTGTTGCACTTTTGTACTCCCCTTGGGATGCCTTGAACAGCTGCAGTGTGCCTGGAGCTAAGGGCTTCCTAGTTTTAAAAATCCTAGCCCTAGGCCTAAGCCTAACAGTAACCCTGGGAAGGTAAATCAGCCTGGTGTTAGGCTTCTTGCCAAGGAAAAAGCCGTGAAAGCAGCCATGTTGTGGCACTTTTGCACTCCCTTTTGGATGCCTTTCACAGCTGCAGTGTGCCTGGAACTCAGGGCTTCCTGATTTTAAAAATCCTAGCCCTAGGCCGAACCCCAACCCTAAGACGAGAAAGGCAAATCAGCCAGGAATTTGGCATGTCCCCAAGGAAAAAGCTGTGGAGGCAGGCATGTTGTGCTACTTTTGCGCTCTTCTTGGCTAGTACTTCGCAGGTGCTGTGTTCTTGGAACTCAGGGCTTTCTGGTTAATAGAGCCCTTACCCTAGGCGTAACTCAAACCTTAACCCTAGGAAGGAAAATCAGCCTATGGTTCGGGATGGTCTCATGGAAATATCAGTGGTGGCAGCCAAGTTGCGTCACTTTTGCGCTCCCCTTGGGATGCCTTTCGCAGCTGCAGTGTGCCTGGAGCCCAGGGCTTCCTGGTTTTAAAAGTCCTAGGCCTAAGCCTAACAGTAACCCTAGGAAGGTAAATCAGCCGGGTATTAGGGTTCTTCCTAAGGGAAAAGCCGTGAAAGCAGCCATGTTGTGGCACTTCTGCACTCCCTTTGGGATGCCTTTGGCAGATGAAGTAAGCCTGGAACTCAGGGCTTCCTGGTTAAAGAAATCCAAGCCCTAGGCTGAAGCCTAACCCTAACCCTAGGCAGATAAATCAGCCTAGGTATAGGGATGGTGCCAAGGAAAAAGCTGTGAAAGCTGCCATGTTGTTGCACTTTTGTACTCCCCTTGGGATGCCTTGAACAGCTGCAGTGTGCCTGGAGCCCAGGGCTATCTAATTGCAAAAATCCTAGCCCTAGGCTTAAGCCTAACAGTAACCCTGGGAAGGGAAATCAGCCTGGTGTTAGGCTTCTTGCCAAGGAAAAAGCCGTGAAAGCAGCCATGTTGTGGCACTTTTGCACTCCCTTTTGGATGCCTTTCACAGCTCCAGTGTGCCTGGAACTCAGGGCTTCCTGATTTTAAAAATCCTAGCCCTAGGCCGAACCCCAACCCTAAGACGAGAAAGGCAAATCAGCCAGGAATTAGGCATGTCGCCAAGGAAAAAGCTGTGGAGGCAGGCATGTTGTGGTACTTTTGCGCTCTTCTTGGCTAGTCCTTCGCAGCTGCTGTGTTCTTGGAACTCAGGGCTTTCTGGTTAATAGAACCCTTACCCTAGGCGTAACTCAAACCTTAACCCTAGGAAGGAAAATCAGCCTATGGTTCGGGATGGTCTCATGGAAATATCAGTGGTGGCAGCCAAGTTGCGTCACTTTTGCGCTCCCCTTGGGATGCCTTTCGCAGCTGCAGTGTGCCTGGAGCCCAGGGCTTCCTGGTTTTAAAAGTCCTAGGCCTAAGCCTAACAGTAACCCTAGGAAGGTAAATCAGCCGGGTATTAGGGTTCTTCCTAAGGGAAAAGCCGTGAAAGCAGCCATGTTGTGGCACTTCTGCACTCCCTTTGGGATGCCTTTGGCAGATGAAGTAAGCCTGGAACTCAGGGCTTCCTGGTTAAAGAAATCCAAGCCCTAGGCTGAACCCTAACCCTAGGCAGATAAATCAGCCTAGGTATAGGGATGGTGCCAAGGAAAAAGCTGTGAAAGCTGCCATGTTGTTGCACTTTTGTACTCCCCTTGGGATGCCTTGAACAGCTGCAGTGTGCCTGGAGCTAAGGGCTTCCTAGTTTCAAAAATCCTAGCCCTAGGCCTAAGCCTAACAGTAACCCTGGGAAGGTAAATCAGCCTGGTGTTAGGCTTCTTGCCAAGGAAAAAGCCGTGAAAGCAGCCATGTTGTGGCACTTTTGCACTCCCTTTTGGATGCCTTTCACAGCTCCAGTGTGCCTGGAACTCAGGGCTTCCTGATTTTAAAAAATCCTAGCCCTAGGCCGAACCCCAACCCTAAGACGAGAAAGGCAAATCAGCCAGGAATTAGGCATGTCGCCAAGGAAAAAGCTGTGGAGGCAGGCATGTTGTGGTACTTTTGCGCTCTTCTTGGCTAGTCCTTCGCAGCTGCTGTGTTCTTGGAACTCAGGGCTTTCTGGTTAATAGAGCCCTTACCCTAGGCATAACTCAAACCTTAACCCTAGGAAGGAAAATCAACCTATGGTTCGGGATGGTCTCATGGAAATATCAGTGGTGGCAGCCAAGTTGCGTCACTTTTGCGCTCCCCTTGGGATGCCTTTCGCAGCTGCAGTGTGCCTGGAGCCCAGGGCTTCCTGGTTTTAAAAGTCCTAGGCCTAAGCCTAACAGTAACCCTAGGAAGGTAAATCAGCCGGGTATTAGGGTTCTTCCTAAGGGAAAAGCCGTGAAAGCAGCCATGTTGTGGCACTTCTGCACTCCCTTTGGGATGCCTTTGGCAGATGAAGTAAGCCTGGAACTCAGGGCTTCCTGGTTAAAGAAATCCAAGCCCTAGGCTGAAGCCTAACCCTAACCCTAGGCAGATAAATCAGCCTAGGTATAGGGATGGTGCCAAGGAAAAAGCTGTGAAAGCTGCCATGTTGTTGCACTTTTGTACTCCCCTTGGGATGCCTTGAACAGCTGCAGTGTGCCTGGAGCTAAGGGCTTCCTAGTTTTAAAAATCCTAGCCCTAGGCCTAAGCCTAACAGTAACCCTGGGAAGGTAAATCAGCCTGGTGTTAGGCTTCTTGCCAAGGAAAAAGCCGTGAAAGCAGCCATGTTGTGGCACTTTTGCACTCCCTTTTGGATGCCTTTCCCAGCTGCACTGTGCCTGGAACTCAGGGCTTCCTGATTTTAAAAAATCCTAGCCCTAGGCCGAACCCCAACCCTAAGACGAGAAAGGCAAATCAGCCAGGAATTAGGCATGTCGCCAAGGAAAAAGCTGTGGAGGCAGGCATGTTGTGCTACTTTTGCGCTCTTCTTGGCTAGTCCTTCGCAGCTGCTGTGTTCTTGGAACTCAGGGCTTTCTGGTTAATAGAGCCCTTACCCTAGGCGTAACTCAAACCTTAACCCTAGGAAGGAAAATCAACCTATGGTTCGGGATGGTCTCATGGAAATATCAGTGGTGGCAGCCAAGTTGCGTCACTTTTGCGCTCCCCTTGGGATGCCTTTCGCAGCTGCAGTGTGCCTGGAGCCCAGGGCTTCCTGGTTTTAAAAGTCCTAGGCCTAAGCCTAAGAGTAACCCTAGGAAGGTAAATCAGCCGGGTATTAGGGTTCTTCCTAAGGGAAAAGCCGTGAAAGCAGCCATGTTGTGGCACTTCTGCACTCCCTTTGGGATGCCTTTGGCAGATGAAGTAAGCCTGGAACTCAGGGCTTCCTGGTTAAAGAAATCCAAGCCCTAGGCTGAACCCTAACCCTAACCCTAGGCAGATAAATCAGCCTAGGTATAGGGATGGTGCCAAGGAAAAAGCTGTGAAAGCTGCCATGTTGTTGCACTTTTGTACTCCCCTTGGGATGCCTTGAACAGCTGCAGTGTGCCTGGAGCCCAGGGCTTCCTAGTTTTAAAAATCCTAGCCCTAGGCCTAAGCCTAACAGTAACCCTGGGAAGGTAAATCAGCCTGGTGTTAGGCTTCTTGCCAAGGAAAAAGCCGTGAAAGCAGCCATGTTGTGGCACTTTTGCACTCCCTTTTGGATGCCTTTCACAGCTCCAGTGTGCCTGGAACTCAGGGCTTCCTGATTTTAAAAATCCTAGCCCTAGGCCGGACCCCAACCCTAAGACGAGAAAGGCAAATCAGCCAGGAATTAGGCATGTCCCCAAGGAAAAAGCTGTGGAGGCAGGCATGTTGTGGTACTTTTGCGCTCTTCTTGGCTAGTCCTTCGCAGCTGCTGTGTTCTTGGAACTCAGGGCTTTCTGGTTAATAGAGCCCTTACCCTAGGCGTAACTCAAACCTTAACCCTAGGAAGGAAAATCAACCTATGTTTCGGGATGGTCTCATGGAAATAACAGTGGTGGCAGCCAAGTTGCGTCACTTTTGCGCTCCCCTTGGGATGCCTTTCGCAGCTGCAGTGTGCCTGGAGCCCAGGGCTTCCTGGTTTTAAAAGTCCTAGGCCTAAGCCTAACAGTAACCCTAGGAAGGTAAATCAGCCGGGTATTAGGGTTCTTCCTAAGGGAAAAGCCGTGAAAGCAGCCATGTTGTGGCACTTCTGCACTCCCTTTGGGATGCCTTTGGCAGATGAAGTAAGCCTGGAACTCAGGGCTTCCTGGTTAAAGAAATCCAAGCCCTAGGCTGAACCCTAACCCTAACCCTAGGCAGATAAATCAGCCTAGGTATAGGGATGGTGCCAAGGAAAAAGCTGTGAAAGCTGCCATGTTGTTGCACTTTTGTACTCCCCTTGGGATGCCTTGAACAGCTGCAGTGTGCCTGGAGCTAAGGGCTTCCTAGTTTTAAAAATCCTAGCCCTAGGCCTAAGCCTAACAGTAACCCTGGGAAGGTAAATCAGCCTGGTGTTAGGCTTCTTGCCAAGGAAAAAGCCGTGAAAGCAGCCATGTTGTGGCACTTTTACACTCCCTTTTGGATGCCTTTCACAGCTCCAGTGTGCCTGGAACTCAGGGCTTCCTGATTTTAAAAATCCTAGCCCTAGGCCGAACCCCAACCCTAAGACGAGAAAGGCAAATCAGCCAGGAATTAGGCATGTCCCCAAGGAAAAAGCTGTGGAGGCAGGCATGTTGTGGTACTTTTGCGCTCTTCTTGGCTAGTCCTTCGCAGCTGCTGTGTTCTTGGAACTCAGGGCTTTCTGGTTAATAGAGCCCTTACCCTAGGCGTAACTCAAACCTTAACCCTAGGAAGGAAAATCAACCTATGGGTCAGGATGGTCTCATGGAAATATCAGTGGTGGCAGCCAAGTTGCGTCACTTTTGCGCTCCCCTTGGGATGCCTTTCGCAGCTGCAGTGTGCCTGGAGCCCAGGGCTTCCTGGTTTTAAAAGTCCTAGGCCTAAGCCTAACAGTAACCCTAGGAAGGTAAATCAGCCGGGTATTAGGGTTCTTCCTAAGGGAAAAGCCGTGAAAGCAGCCATGTTGTGGCACTTCTGCACTCCCTTTGGGATGCCTTTGGCAGATGAAGTAAGCCTGGAACTCAGGGCTTCCTGGTTAAAGAAATCCAAGCCCTAGGCTGAACCCTAACCCTAACCCTAGGCAGATAAATCAGCCTAGGTATAGGGATGGTGCCAAGGAAAAAGCTGTGAAAGCTGCCATGTTGTTGCACTTTTGTACTCCCCTTGGGATGCCTTGAACAGCTGCAGTGTGCCTGGAGCCCAGGGCTTCCTAGTTTTAAAAATCCTAGCCCTAGGCCTAAGCCTAACAGTAACCCTGGGAAGGTAAATCAGCCTGGTGTTAGGCTTCTTGCCAAGGAAAAAGCCGTGAAAGCAGCCATGTTGTGGCACTTTTGCACTCCCTTTTGGATGCCTTTCACAGCTGCAGTGTGCCTGGAACTCAGGGCTTCCTGATTTTAAAAATCCTAGCCCTAGGCCGAACCCCAACCCTAAGACGAGAAAGGCAAATCAGCCAGGAATTAGGCATGTCCCCAAGGAAAAAGCTGTGGAGGCAGGCATGTTGTGGTACTTTTGCGCTCTTCTTGGCTAGTCCTTCGCAGCTGCTGTGTTCTTGAAACTCAGGGCTTTCTGGTTAATAGAGCCCTTACCCTAGGCGTAACTCAAACCTTAACCCTAGGAAGGAAAATCAACCTTTGGTTCGGGATGGTCTCATGGAAATATCAGTGGTGGCAGCCAAGTTGCGTCACTTTTGCGCTCCCCTTGGGATGCCTTTCGCAGCTGCAGTGTGCCTGGACCCCAGGGCTTCCTGGTTTTAAAAGTCCTAGGCCTAAGCCTAACAGTAACCCTAGGAAGGTAAATCAGCCAGGTATTAGGGTTCTTCCTAAGGGAAAAGCCGTGAAAGCAGCCATGTTGTGGCACTTCTGCACTCCCTTTGGGATGCCTTTGGCAAATGAAGTAAGCCTGGAACTCAGGGCTTCCTGGTTAAAGAAATCCAAGCCCTAGGCTGAACCCTAACCCTAACCCTAGGCAGATAAATCAGCCTAGGTATAGGGATGGTGCCAAGGAAAAAGCTGTGAAAGCTGCCATGTTGTTGCACTTTTGTACTCCTCTTGGGATGCCTTCAACAGCTGCAGTGTGCCTGGAGCCCAGGGCTTCCTAGTTTTAAAAATCCTAGCCCTAGGCCTAAGCCTAACAGTAACCCTGGGAAGGTAAATCAGCCTGGTTTTAGGCTTCTTGCCAAGGAAAAAGCCGTGAAAGCAGCCATGTTGTGGCACTTTTGCACTCCCTTTTGGATGCCTTTCACAGCTCCAGTGTGCCTGGAACTCAGGGCTTCCTGATTTTAGAAATCCTAGCCCAAGGCCAAACCCCAACCCTAAGACGAGAAAGGCAAATCAGCCAGGAATTAGGCATGTCCCCAAGGAAAAAGCTGTGGAGGCAGGCATGTTGTGGTACTTTTGCGCTCTTCTTGGCTAGTCCTTCGCAGCTGCTGTGTTCTTGGAACTCAGGGCTTTCTGGTAAATAGAGCCCTTACCCTAGGCGTAACTCAAACCTTAACCCTAGGAAGGAAAATCAGCCTATGGTTCGGGATGGTCTCATGGAAATATCAGTGGTGGCAGCCAAGTTGCGTCACTTTTGCGCTCCCCTTGGGATGCCTTTTGCAGCTGCAGTGTGCCTGGAGCCCAGGGCTTCCTGGTTTTAAAAGTCCTAGGCCTAAGCCTAACAGTAACCCTAGGAAGGTAAATCAGCCGGGTATTAGGGTTCTTCCTAAGGGAAAAGCCGTGAAAGCAGCCATGTTGTGGCACTTCTGCACTCCCTTTGGGATGCCTTTGGCAGATGAAGTAAGCCTGGAACTCAGGGCTTCCTGGTTAAAGAAATCCAAGCCCTAGGCTGAACCCTAACCCTAACCCTAGGCAGATAAATCAGCCTAGGTATAGGGATGGTGCCAAGGAAAAAGCTGTGAAAGCTGCCATGTTGTTGCACTTTTGTACTCCCCTTGGGATGCCTTGAACAGCTGCAGTGTGCCTGGAGCCCAGGGCTTCCTAGTTTTAAAAATCCTAGCCCTAGGCCTAAGCCTAACAGTAACCCTGGGAAGGTAAATCAGCCTGGTGTTAGGCTTCTTGCCAAGGAAAAAGCCGTGAAAGCAGCCATGTTGTGGCACTTTTGCACTCCCTTTTGGATGCCTTTCACAGCTCCAGTGTGCCTGGAACTCAGGGCTTCCTGATTTTAAAAATCCTAGCCCTAGGCCGAACCCCAACACTAAGACGAGAAAGGCAAATCAGCCAGGAATTAGGCATGTCCCCAAGGAAAAAGCTGTGGAGGCAGGCATGTTGTGGTACTTTTGCGCTCTTCTTGGCTAGTCCTTCGCAGCTGCTGTGTTCTTGGAACTCAGGGCTTTCTGGTTAATAGAGCCCTTACCCTAGGCGTAACTCAAACCTTAACCCTAGGAAGGAAAATCAGCCTATGGTTCGGGATGGTCTCATGGAAATATCAGTGGTGGCAGCCAAGTTGCGTCACTTTTGCGCTCCCCTTGGGATGCCTTTCGCAGCTGCAGTGTGCCTGGAGCCCAGGGCTTCCTGGTTTTAAAAGTCCTAGGCCTAAGCCTAACAGTAACCCTAGGAAGGTAAATCAGCCGGGTATTAGGGTTCTTCCTAAGGGAAAAGCCGTGAAAGCAGCCATGTTGTGGCACTTCTGCACTCCCTTTGGGATGCCTTTGGCAGATGAAGTAAGCCTGGAACTCAGGGCTTCCTGGTTAAAGAAATCCAAGCCCTAGGCTGAACCCTAACCCTAACCCTAGGCAGATAAATCAGCATATGTATAGGGATGGTGCCAAAGAAAAAGCTGTGAAAGCTGCCATGTTGTTGCACTTTTGTACTCCCCTTGGGATGCCTTGAACAGCTGCAGTGTGCCTGGAGCTAAGGGCTTCCTAGTTTTAAAAATCCTAGCCCTAGGCCTAAGCCTAACAGTAACCCTGGGAAGGTAAATCAGCCTGGTGTTAGGCTTCTTGCCAAGGAAAAAGCCGTGAAAGCAGCCATGTTGTGGCACTTTTGCACTCCCTTTTGGATGCCTTTCACAGCTCCAGTGTGCCTGGAACTCAGGGCTTCCTGCTTTTAAAAATCCTAGCCCTAGGCCGAACCCCAACACTAAGACGAGAAAGGCAAATCAGCCAGGAATTAGGCATGTCCCCAAGGAAAAAGCTGTGGAGGCAGGCATGTTGTGCTACTTTTGCACTCTTCTTGGCTAGTCCTTCGCAGCTGCTGTGTTCTTGGAACTCAGGGCTTTCTGGTTAATAGAGCCCTTACCCTAGGCGTAACTCAAACCTTAACCCTAGGAAGGAAAATCAGCCTATGGTTCGGGATGGTCTCATGGAAATATCAGTGGTGGCAGCCAAGTTGCGTCACTTTTGCGCTCCCCTTGGGATGCCTTTTGCAGCTGCAGTGTGCCTGGAGCCCAGGGCTTCCTGGTTTTAAAAGTCCTAGGCCTAAGCCTAACAGTAACCCTAGGAAGGTAAATCAGCCGGGTATTAGGGTTCTTCCTAAGGGAAAAGCCATGAAAGCAGCCATGTTGTGGCACTTCTGCACTCCCTTTGGGATGCCTTTGGCAGATGAAGTAAGCCTGGAACTCAGGGCTTCCTGGTTAAAGAAATCCAAGCCCTAGGCTGAACCCTAACCCTAACCCTAGGCAGATAAATCAGCCTAGGTATAGGGATGGTGCCAAGGAAAAAGCTGTGAAAGCTGCCATGTTGTTGCACTTTTGTACTCCCCTTGGGATGCCTTGAACAGCTGCAGTGTGCCTGGAGCCCAGGGCTTCCTAGTTTTAAAAATCCTAGCCCTAGGCCTAAGCCTAACAGTAACCCTGGGAAGGGAAATCAGCCTGGTGTTAGGCTTCTTGCCAAGGAAAAAGCCGTGAAAGCAGCCATGTTGTGGCACTTTTGCACTCCCTTTTGGATGCCTTTCACAGCTCCAGTGTGCCTGGAACTCAGGGCTTCCTGATTTTAAAAATCCTAGCCCTAGGCCGAACCCCAACCCTAAGACGAGAAAGGCAAATCAGCCAGGAATTAGGCATGTCCCCAAGGAAAAAGCTGTGGAGGCAGGCATGTTGTGGTACTTTTGCGCTCTTCTTGGCTAGTCCTTCGCAGCTGCTGTGTTCTTGGAACTCAGGGCTTTCTGGTTAATATAGCCCTTACCCTAGGCGTAACTCAAACCTTAACCCTAGGAAGGAAAATCAACCTATGGTTCGGGATGGTCTCATGGAAATATCAGTGGTGGCAGCCAAGTTGCGTCACTTTTGCGCTCCCCTTGGGATGCCTTTCGCAGCTGCAGTGTGCCTGGAGCCCAGGGCTTCCTGGTTTTAAAAGTCCTAGGCCTAAGCCTAACAGTAACCCTAGGAAGGTAAATCAGCCGGGTATTAGGGTTCTTCCTAAGGGAAAAGCCGTGAAAGCAGCCATGTTGTGGCACTTCTGCACTCCCTTTGGGATGCCTTTGGCAGATGAAGTAAGCCTGGAACTCAGGGCTTCCTGGTTAAAGAAATCCAAGCCCTAGGCTGAACCCTAACCCTAACCCTAGGCAGATAAATCAGCCTAGGTATAGGGATGGTGCCAAGGAAAAAGCTGTGAAAGCTGCCATGTTGTTGCACTTTTGTAGTCCCCTTGGGATGCCTTGAACAGCTGCAGTGTGCCTGGAGCCCAGGGCTTCCTAGTTTTAAAAATCCTAGCCCTAGGCCTAAGCCTAACAGTAACCCTGGGAAGGTAAATCAGCCTGGTGTTAGGCTTCTTGCCAAGGAAAAAGCCGTGAAAGCAGCCATGTTGTGGCACTTTTGCACTCGCTTTTGGATGCCTTTCACAGCTGCAGTGTGCCTGGAACTCAGGGCTTCCTGATTTTAAAAATCCTAGCCCTAGGCCGAACCCCAACCCTAAGACGAGAAAGGCAAATCAGCCAGGAATTAGGCATGTCCCCAAGGAAAAAGCTGTGGAGGCAGGCATGTTGTGGTACTTTTGCGCTCTTCTTGGGTAGTCCTTCGCAGCTGCTGTGTTCTTGAAACTCAGGGCTTTCTGGTTAATAGAGCCCTTACCCTAGGCGTAACTCAAACCTTAACCCTAGGAAGGAAAATCAACCTATGGTTCGGGATGGTCTCATGGAAATATCAGTGGTGGCAGCCAAGTTGCGTCACTTTTGCGCTCCCCTTGGGATGCCTTTTGCAGCTGCAGTGTGCCTGGAGCCCAGGGCTTCCTGGTTTTAAAAGTCCTAGGCCTAAGCCTAACAGTAACCCTAGGAAGGTAAATCAGCCGGGTATTAGGGTCCTTCCTAAGGGAAAAGCCGTGAAAGCAGCCATGTTGTGGCACTTCTGCACTCCCTTTGGGATGCCTTTGGCAGATGAAGTAAGCCTGGAACTCAGGGCTTCCTGGTTAAAGAAATCCAAGCCCTAGGCTGAACCCTAACCCTAACCCTAGGCAGATAAATCAGCCTAGGTATAGGGATGGTGCCAAGGAAAAAGCTGTGAAAGCTGCCATGTTGTTGCACTTTTGTACTCCCCTAGGGATGCCTTGAACAGCTGCAGTGTGCCTGGAGCCCAGGGCTTCCTAGTTTTAAAAATCCTAGCCCTAGGCCTAAGCCTAACAGTAACCCTGGGAAGGGAAATCAGCCTGGTGTTAGGCTTCTTGCCAAGGAAAAAGCCGTGAAAGCAGCCATGTTGTGGCACTTTTGCACTCCCTTTTGGATGCCTTTCACAGCTCCAGTGTGCCTGGAACTCAGGGCTTCCTGATTTTAAAAATCCTAGCCCTAGGCCGAACCCCAACCCTAAGACGAGAAAGGCAAATCAGCCAGGAATTAGGCATGTCCCCAAGGAAAAAGCTGTGGAGGCAGGCATGTTGTGGTACTTTTGCGCTCTTCTTGGCTAGTCCTTCGCAGCTGCTGTGTTCTTGGAACTCAGGGCTTTCTGGTTAATATAGCCCTTACCCTAGGCGTAACTCAAACCTTAACCCTAGGAAGGAAAATCAACCTATGGTTCGGGATGGTCTCATGGAAATATCAGTGGTGGCAGCCAAGTTGCGTCACTTTTGCGCTCCCCTTGGGATGCCTTTCGCAGCTGCAGTGTGCCTGGAGCCCAGGGCTTCCTGGTTTTAAAAGTCCTAGGCCTAAGCCTAACAGTAACCCTAGGAAGGTAAATCAGCCGGGTATTAGGGTTCTTCCTAAGGGAAAAGCCGTGAAAGCAGCCATGTTGTGGCACTTCTGCACTCCCTTTGGGATGCCTTTGGCAGATGAAGTAAGCCTGGAACTCAGGGCTTCCTGGTTAAAGAAATCCAAGCCCTAGGCTGAACCCTAACCCTAACCCTAGGCAGATAAATCAGCCTAGGTATAGGGATGGTGCCAAGGAAAAAGCTGTGAAAGCTGCCATGTTGTTGCACTTTTGTACTCCCCTTGGGATGCCTTGAACAGCTGCAGTGTGCCTGGAGCTAAGGGCTTCCTAGTTTCAAAAATCCTAGCCCTAGGCCTAAGCCTAACAGTAACCCTGGGAAGGTAAATCAGCCTGGTTTTAGGCTTCTTGCCAAGGAAAAAGCCGTGAAAGCAGCCATGTTGTGGCACTTTTGCACTCCCTTTTGGATGCCTTTCACAGCTCCAGTGTGCCTGGAACTCAGGGCTTCCTGATTTTAAAAATCCTAGCCCTAGGCCGAACCCCAACACTAAGACGAGAAAGGCAAATCAGCCAGGAATTAGGCATGTCCCCAAGGAAAAAGCTGTGGAGGCAGGCATGTTGTGGTACTTTTGCGCTCTTCTTGGCTAGTCCTTCGCAGCTGCTGTGTTCTTGGAACTCAGGGCTTTCTGGTTAATAGAGCCCTTACCCTAGGCGTAACTCAAACCTTAAGCCTAGGAAGGAAAATCAGCCTATGGTTCGGGATGGTCTCATGGAAATATCAGTGGTGGCAGCCAAGTTGCGTCACTTTTGCGCTCCCCTTGGGATGCCTTTCGCAGCTGCAGTGTGCCTGGAGCCCAGGGCTTCCTGGTTTTAAAAGTCCTAGGCCTAAGCCTAACAGTAACCCTAGGAAGGTAAATCAGCCGGGTATTAGGGTTCTTCCTAAGGGAAAAGCCGTGAAAGCAGCCATGTTGTGGCACTTCTGCACTCCCTTTGGGATGCCTTTGGCAGATGAAGTAAGCCTGGAACTCAGGGCTTCCTGGTTAAAGAAATCCAAGCCCTAGGCTGAACCCTAACCCTAACCCTAGGCAGATAAATCAGCCTAGGTATAGGGATGGTGCCAAGGAAAAAGCTGTGAAAGCTGCCATGTTGTTGCACTTTTGTAGTCCCCTTGGGATGCCTTGAACAGCTGCAGTGTGCCTGGAGCCCAGGGCTTCCTAGTTTTAAAAATCCTAGCCCTAGGCCTAAGCCTAACAGTAACCCTGGGAAGGTAAATCAGCCTGGTTTTAGGCTTCTTGCCAAGGAAAAAGCCGTGAAAGCAGCCATGTTGTGGCACTTTTGCACTCCCTTTTGGATGCCTTTCACAGCTCCAGTGTGCCTGGAACTCAGGGCTTCCTGATTTTAAAAATCCTAGCCCTAGGCCGAACCCCAACCCTAAGACGAGAAAGGCAAATCAGCCAGGAATTAGGCATGTCCCCAAGGAAAAAGCTGTGGAGGCAGGCATGTTGTGGTACTTTTGCGCTCTTCTTGGGTAGTCCTTCGCAGCTGCTGTGTTCTTGGAACTCAGGGCTTTTTGGTTAATAGAGCCCTTACCCTAGGCGTAACTCAAACCTTAACCCTAGGAAGGAAAATCAGCCTATGGTTCGGGATGGTCTCATGGAAATATCAGTGGTGGCAGCCAAGTTGCGTCACTTTTGCGCTCCCCTTGGGATGCCTTTTGCAGCTGCAGTGTGCCTGGAGCCCAGGGCTTCCTGGTTTTAAAAGTCCTAGGCCTAAGCCTAACAGTAACCCTAGGAAGGTAAATCAGCCGGGTATTAGGGTTCTTCCTAAGGGAAAAGCCGTGAAAGCAGCCATGTTGTGGCACTTCTGCACTCCCTTTGGGATGCCTTTGGCAGATGAAGTAAGCCTGGAACTCAGGGCTTCCTGGTTAAAGAAATCCAAGCCCTAGGCTGAACCCTAACCCTAACCCTAGGCAGATAAATCAGCCTAGGTATAGGGATGGTGCCAAGGAAAAAGCTGTGAAAGCTGCCATGTTGTTGCACTTTTGTACTCCCCTAGGGATGCCTTGAACAGCTGCAGTGTGCCTGGAGCCCAGGGCTTCCTAGTTTTAAAAATCCTAGCCCTAGGCCTAAGCCTAACAGTAACCCTGGGAAGGTAAATCAGCCTGGTGTTAGGCTTCTTGCCAAGGAAAAAGCCGTGAAAGCAGCCATGTTGTGGCACTTTTGCACTCCCTTTTGGATGCCTTTCACAGCTCCACTGTGCCTGGAACTCAGGGCTTCCTGATTTTAAAAATCCTAGCCCTAGGCCGAACCCCAACCCTAAGACGAGAAAGGCAAATCAGCCAGGAATTAGGCATGTCCCCAAGGAAAAAGCTGTGGAGGCAGGCATGTTGTGGTACTTTTGCGCTCTTCTTGGCTAGTCCTTCGCAGCTGCTGTGTTCTTGGAACTCAGGGCTTTCTGGTTAATATAGCCCTTACCCTAGGCGTAACTCAAACCTTAACCCTAGGAAGGAAAATCAACCTATGGTTCGGGATGGTCTCATGGAAATATCAGTGGTGGCAGCCAAGTTGCGTCACTTTTGCGCTCCCCTTGGGATGCCTTTCGCAGCTGCAGTGTGCCTGGAGCCCAGGGCTTCCTGGTTTTAAAAGTCCTAGGCCTAAGCCTAACAGTAACCCTAGGAAGGTAAATCAGCCGGGTATTAGGGTTCTTCCTAAGGGAAAAGCCGTGAAAGCAGCCATGTTGTGGCACTTCTGCACTCCCTTTGGGATGCCTTTGGCAGATGAAGTAAGCCTGGAACTCAGGGCTTCCTGGTTAAAGAAATCCAAGCCCTAGGCTGAACCCTAACCCTAACCCTAGGCAGATAAATCAGCCTAGCTATAGGGATGGTGCCAAGGAAAAAGCTGTGAAAGCTGCCATGTTGTTGCACTTTTGTACTCCCCTTGGGATGCCTTGAACAGCTGCAGTGTGCCTGGAGCTAAGGGCTTCCTAGTTTCAAAAATCCTAGCCCTAGGCCTAAGCCTAACAGTAACCCTGGGAAGGTAAATCAGCCTGGTTTTAGGCTTCTTGCCAAGGAAAAAGCCGTGAAAGCAGCCATGTTGTGGCACTTTTGCACTCGCTTTTGGATGCCTTTCACAGCTCCAGTGTGCCTGGAACTCAGGGCTTCCTGCTTTTAAAAATCCTAGCCCTAGGCCGAACCCCAACACTAAGACGAGAAAGGCAAATCAGCCAGGAATTAGGCATGTCCCCAAGGAAAAAGCTGTGGAGGCAGGCATGTTGTGGTACTTTTGCGCTCTTCTTGGCTAGTCCTTCGCAGCTGCTGTGTTCTTGGAACTCAGGGCTTTCTGGTTAATAGAGCCCTTACCCTAGGCGTAACTCAAACCTTAACCCTAGGAAGGAAAATCAGCCTATGGTTCGGGATGGTCTCATGGAAATATCAGTGGTGGCAGCCAAGTTGCGTCACTTTTGCGCTCCCCTAGGGATGCCTTTCGCAGCTGCAGTGTGCCTGGAGCCCAGGGCTTCCTGGTTTTAAAAGTCCTAGGCCTAAGCCTAACAGTAACTCTAGGAAGGTAAATCAGCCGGGTATTAGGGTTCTTCCTAAGGGAAAAGCCGTGAAAGCAGCCATGTTGTGGCACTTCTGCACTCCCTTTGGGATGCCTTTGGCAGATGAAGTAAGCCTGGAACTCAGGGCTTCCTGGTTAAAGAAATCACAGCCCTAGGCTGAACCCTAACCCTAACCCTAGGCAGATAAATCAGCCTAGCTATAGGGATGGTGCCAAGGAAAAAGCTGTGAAAGCTGCCATGTTGTTGCACTTTTGTACTCCCCTTGGGATGCCTTGAACAGCTGCAGTGTGCCTGGAGCCCAGGGCTTCCTAGTTTTAAAAATCCTAGCCCTAGGCCTAAGCCTAACAGTAACCCTGGGAAGGGAAATCAGCCTGGTGTTAGGCTTCTTGCCAAGGAAAAAGCCGTGAAAGCAGCCATGTTGTGGCACTTTTGCACTCGCTTTTGGATGCCTTTCACAGCTGCAGTGTGCCTGGAACTCAGGGCTTCCTGATTTTAAAAATCCTAGCCCTAGGCCGAACCCCAACCCTAAGACGAGAAAGGCAAATCAGCCAGGAATTAGGCATGTCCCCAAGGAAAAAGCTGTGGAGGCAGGCATGTTGTGGTACTTTTGCGCTCTTCTTGGCTAGTCCTTCGCAGCTGCTGTGTTCTTGGAACTCAGGGCTTTCTGGTTAATATAGCCCTTACCCTAGGCGTAACTCAAACCTTAACCCTAGGAAGGAAAATCAGCCTATGTTTCGGGATGGTCTCATGGAAATATCAGTGGTGGCAGCCAAGTTGCGTCACTTTTGCGCTCCCCTTGGGATGCCTTTCGCAGCTGCAGTGTGCCTGGAGCCCAGGGCTTCCTGGTTTTAAAAGTCCTAGGCCTAAGCCTAAAAGTAACCCTAGGAAGGTAAATCAGCCGGGTATTAGGGTTCTTCCTAAGGGAAAAGCCGTGAAAGCAGCCATGTTGTGGCACTTCTGCACTCCCTTTGGGATGCCTTTGGCAGATGAAGTAAGCCTGGAACTCAGGGCTTCCTGGTTAAAGAAATCCAAGCCCTAGGCTGAACCCTAACCCTAACCCTAGGCAGATAAATCAGCCTAGGTATAGGGATGGTGCCAAGGAAAAAGCTGTGAAAGCTGCCATGTTGTTGCACTTTTGTACTCCCCTTGGGATGCCTTGAACAGCTGCAGTGTGCCTGGAGCTAAGGGCTTCCTAGTTTCAAAAATCCTAGCCCTAGGCCTAAGCCTAACAGTAACCCTGGGAAGGTAAATCAGCCTGGTTTTAGGCTTCTTGCCAAGGAAAAAGCCGTGAAAGCAGCCATGTTGTGGCACTTTTGCACTCGCTTTTGGATGCCTTTCACAGCTCCAGTGTGCCTGGAACTCAGGACTTCCTGATTTTAAAAATCCTAGCCCTAGGCCGAACCCCAACACTAAGACGAGAAAGGCAAATCAGCCAGGAATTAGGCATGTCCCCAAGGAAAAAGCTGTGGAGGCAGGCATGTTGTGCTACTTTTGCGCTCTTCTTGGCTAGTCCTTCGCAGCTGCTGTGTTCTTGGAACTCAGGGCTTTCTGGTTAATAGAGCCCTTACCCTAGGCGTAACTCAAACCTTAACCCTAGGAAGGAAAATCAGCCTATGGTTCGGGATGGTCTCATGGAAATATCAGTGGTGGCAGCCAAGTTGCGTCACTTTTGCGCTCCCCTTGGGATGCCTTTCGCAGCTGCAGTGTGCCTGGAGCCCAGGGCTTCCTGGTTTTAAAAGTCCTAGGCCTAAGCCTAACAGTAACCCTAGGAAGGTAAATCAGCCGGGTATTAGGGTTCTTCCTAAGGGAAAAGCCGTGAAAGCAGCCATGTTGTGGCACTTCTGCACTCCCTTTGGGATGCCTTTGGCAGATGAAGTAAGCCTGGAACTCAGGGCTTCCTGGTTAAAGAAATCCAAGCCCTAGGCTGAACCCTAACCCTAAACCTAGGCAGATAAATCAGCCTAGGTATAGGGATGGTGCCAAGGAAAAAGCTGTGAAAGCTGCCATGTTGTTGCACTTTTGTACTCCCCTTGGGATGCCTTGAACAGCTGCAGTGTGCCTGGAGCCCAGGGCTTCCTAGTTTTAAAAATCCTAGCCCTAGGCCTAAGCCTAACAGTAACCCTGGGAAGGTAAATCAGCCTGGTGTTAGGCTTCTTGCCAAGGAAAAAGCCGTGAAAGCAGCCATGTTGTGGCACTTTTGCACTCGCTTTTGGATGCCTTTCACAGCTGCAGTGTGCCTGGAACTCAGGGCTTCCTGATTTTAAAAATCCTAGCCCTAGGCCGAACCCCAACCCTAAGACGAGAAAGGCAAATCAGCCAGGAATTTGGCATGTCCCCAAGGAAAATGCTGTGGAGGCAGGCATGTTGTGGTACTTTTGCGCTCTTCTTGGCTAGTTGATCGCAGCTGCTGTGTTCTTGGAACTCAGGGCTTTCTGGTTAATAGAACCCTTACCCTAGGTGTAACTCAAACCTTAACCCTAGGAAGGAAAATCAGCCTATGGTTCGGGATGGTCTCATGGAAATATCAGTGGTGGCAGCCAAGTTGCGTCACTTTTGCGCTCCCCTTGGGATGCCTTTCGCAGCTGCAGTGTGCCTGGAGCCCAGAGCTTCCTGGTTTTAAAAGTCCTAGGCCTAAGCCTAACAGTAACCCTAGGAAGGTAAATCAGCCGGGTATTAGGGTTCTTCCTAAGGGAAAAGCCGTGAAAGCAGCCATGTTGTGGCACTTCTGCACTCCCTTTGGGATGCCTTTGGCAGATGAAGTAAGCCTGGAACTCAGGGCTTCCTGGTTAAAGAAATCCAAGCCCTAGGCTGAACCCTAACCCTAACCCTAGGCAGATAAATCAGCCTAGGTATAGGGATGGTGCCAAGGAAAAAGCTGTGAAAGCTGCCATGTTGTTGCACTTTTGTACTCCCCTTGGGATGCCTTGAACAGCTGCAGTGTGCCTGGAGCCCAGGGCTTCCTAGTTTTAAAAATCCTAGCCCTAGGCCTAAGCCTAACAGTAACCCTGGGAAGGTAAATCAGCCTGGTGTTAGGCTTCTTGCCAAGGAAAAAGCCGTGAAAGCAGCCATGTTGTGGCACTTTTGCACTCCCTTTTGGATGCCTTTCACAGCTCCAGTGTGCGTGGAACTCAGGGCTTCCTGATTTTAAAAATCCTAGCCCTAGGCCGAACCCCAACCCTAAGACGAGAAAGGCAAATCAGCCAGGAATTAGGCATGTCCCCAAGGAAAAAGCTGTGGAGGCAGGCATGTTGTGGTACTTTTGCGCTCTTCTTGGGTAGTCCTTCGCAGCTGCTGTGTTCTTGAAACTCAGGGCTTTCTGGTTAATAGAGCCCTTACCCTAGGCGTAACTCAAAGCTTAACCCTAGGAAGGAAAATCAACCTATGGTTCGGGATGGTCTCATGGAAATATCAGTGGTGGCAGCCAAGTTGCGTCACTTTTGCGCTCCCCTTGGGATGCCTTTTGCAGCTGCAGTGTGCCTGGAGCCCAGGGCTTCCTGGTTTTAAAAGTCCTAGGCCTAAGCCTAACAGTAACCCTAGGAAGGTAAATCAGCCGGGTATTAGGGTCCTTCCTAAGGGAAAAGCCGTGAAAGCAGCCATGTTGTGGCACTTCTGCACTCCCTTTGGGATGCCTTTGGCAGATGAAGTAAGCCTGGAACTCAGGGCTTCCTGGTTAAAGAAATCCAAGCCCTAGGCTGAACCCTAACCCTAACCCTAGGCAGATAAATCAGCCTAGGTATAGGGATGGTGCCAAGGAAAAAGCTGTGAAAGCTGCCATGTTGTTGCACTTTTGTACTCCCCTAGGGATGCCTTGAACAGCTGCAGTGTGCCTGGAGCCCAGGGCTTCCTAGTTTTAAAAATCCTAGCCCTAGGCCTAAGCCTAACAGTAACCCTGGGAAGGGAAATCAGCCTGGTGTTAGGCTTCTTGCCAAGGAAAAAGCCGTGAAAGCAGCCATGTTGTGGCACTTTTGCACTCCCTTTTGGATGCCTTTCACAGCTCCAGTGTGCCTGGAACTCAGGGCTTCCTGATTTTAAAAATCCTAGCCCTAGGCCGAACCCCAACCCTAAGACGAGAAAGGCAAATCAGCCAGGAATTAGGCATGTCCCCAAGGAAAAAGCTGTGGAGGCAGGCATGTTGTGGTACTTTTGCGCTCTTCTTGGCTAGTCCTTCGCAGCTGCTGTGTTCTTGGAACTCAGGGCTTTCTGGTTAATATAGCCCTTACCCTAGGCATAACTCAAACCTTAACCCTAGGAAGGAAAATCAACCTATGGTTCGGGATGGTCTCATGGAAATATCAGTGGTGGCAGCCAAGTTGCGTCACTTTTGCGCTCCCCTTGGGATGCCTTTCGCAGCTGCAGTGTGCCTGGAGCCCAGGGCTTCCTGGTTTTAAAAGTCCTAGGCCTAAGCCTAACAGTAACCCTAGGAAGGTAAATCAGCCGGGTATTAGGGTTCTTCCTAAGGGAAAAGCCGTGAAAGCAGCCATGTTGTGGCACTTCTGCACTCCCTTTGGGATGCCTTTGGCAGATGAAGTAAGCCTGGAACTCAGGGCTTCCTGGTTAAAGAAATCCAAGCCCTAGGCTGAACCCTAACCCTAACCCTAGGCAGATAAATCAGCCTAGGTATAGGGATGGTGCCAAGGAAAAAGCTGTGAAAGCTGCCATGTTGTTGCACTTTTGTACTCCCCTTGGGATGCCTTGAACAGCTGCAGTGTGCCTGGAGCTAAGGGCTTCCTAGTTTCAAAAATCCTAGCCCTAGGCCTAAGCCTAACAGTAACCCTGGGAAGGTAAATCAGCCTGGTTTTAGGCTTCTTGCCAAGGAAAAAGCCGTGAAAGCAGCCATGTTGTGGCACTTTTGCACTCCCTTTTGGATGCCTTTCACAGCTCCAGTGTGCCTGGAACTCAGGGCTTCCTGATTTTAAAAATCCTAGCCCTAGGCCGAACCCCAACACTAAGACGAGAAAGGCAAATCAGCCAGGAATTAGGCATGTCCCCAAGGAAAAAGCTGTGGAGGCAGGCATGTTGTGGTACTTTTGCGCTCTTCTTGGCTAGTCCTTCGCAGCTGCTGTGTTCTTGGAACTCAGGGCTTTCTGGTTAATAGAGCCCTTACCCTAGGCGTAACTCAAACCTTAAGCCTAGGAAGGAAAATCAGCCTATGGTTCGGGATGGTCTCATGGAAATATCAGTGGTGGCAGCCAAGTTGCGTCACTTTTGCGCTCCCCTTGGGATGCCTTTCGCAGCTGCAGTGTGCCTGGAGCCCAGGGCTTCCTGGTTTTAAAAGTCCTAGGCCTAAGCCTAACAGTAACCCTAGGAAGGTAAATCAGCCGGGTATTAGGGTTCTTCCTAAGGGAAAAGCCGTGAAAGCAGCCATGTTGTGGCACTTCTGCACTCCCTTTGGGATGCCTTTGGCAGATGAAGTAAGCCTGGAACTCAGGGCTTCCTGGTTAAAGAAATCCAAGCCCTAGGCTGAACCCTAACCCTAACCCTAGGCAGATAAATCAGCCTAGGTATAGGGATGGTGCCAAGGAAAAAGCTGTGAAAGCTGCCATGTTGTTGCACTTTTGTACTCCCCTTGGGATGCCTTGAACAGCTGCAGTGTGCCTGGAGCCCAGGGCTTCCTAGTTTTAAAAATCCTAGCCCTAGGCCTAAGCCTAACAGTAACCCTGGGAAGGTAAATCAGCCTGGTGTTAGGCTTCTTGCCAAGGAAAAAGCCGTGAAAGCAGCCATGTTGTGGCACTTTTGCACTCGCTTTTGGATGCCTTTCACAGCTGCAGTGTGCCTGGAACTCAGGGCTTCCTGATTTTAAAAATCCTAGCCCTAGGCCGAACCCCAACCCTAAGACGAGAAAGGCAAATCAGCCAGGAATTAGGCATGTCCCCAAGGAAAAAGCTGTGGAGGCAGGCATGTTGTGCTACTTTTGCGCTCTTCTTGGCTAGTCCTTCGCAGCTGCTGTGTTCTTGAAACTCAGGGCTTTTTGGTTAATAGAGCCCTTACCCTAGGCGTAACTCAAACCTTAACCCTAGGAAGGAAAATCAGCCTATGGTTCGGGATGGTCTCATGGAAATATCAGTGGTGGCAGCCAAGTTGCGTCACTTTTGCGCTCCCCTTGGGATGCCTTTTGCAGCTGCAGTGTGCCTGGAGCCCAGGGCTTCCTGGTTTTAAAAGTCCTAGGCCTAAGCCTAACAGTAACCCTAGGAAGGTAAATCAGCCGGGTATTAGGGTTCTTCCTAAGGGAAAAGCCGTGAAAGCAGCCATGTTGTGGCACTTCTGCACTCCCTTTGGGATGCCTTTGGCAGATGAAGTAAGCCTGGAACTCAGGGCTTCCTGGTTAAAGAAATCCAAGCCCTAGGCTGAACCCTAACCCTAACCCTAGGCAGATAAATCAGCCTAGGTATAGGGATGGTGCCAAGGAAAAAGCTGTGAAAGCTGCCATGTTGTTGCACTTTTGTACTCCCCTAGGGATGCCTTGAACAGCTGCAGTGTGCCTGGAGCCCAGGGCTTCCTAGTTTTAAAAATCCTAGCCCTAGGCCTAAGCCTAACAGTAACCCTGGGAAGGTAAATCAGCCTGGTGTTAGGCTTCTTGCCAAGGAAAAAGCCGTGAAAGCAGCCATGTTGTGGCACTTTTGCACTCCCTTTTGGATGCCTTTCACAGCTCCACTGTGCCTGGAACTCAGGGCTTCCTGATTTTAAAAATCCTAGCCCTAGGCCGAACCCCAACCCTAAGACGAGAAAGGCAAATCAGCCAGGAATTAGGCATGTCCCCAAGGAAAAAGCTGTGGAGGCAGGCATGTTGTGGTACTTTTGCGCTCTTCTTGGCTAGTCCTTCGCAGCTGCTGTGTTCTTGGAACTCAGGGCTTTCTGGTTAATATAGCCCTTACCCTAGGCGTAACTCAAACCTTAACCCTAGGAAGGAAAATCAACCTATGGTTCGGGATGGTCTCATGGAAATATCAGTGGTGGCAGCCAAGTTGCGTCACTTTTGCGCTCCCCTTGGGATGCCTTTCGCAGCTGCAGTGTGCCTGGAGCCCAGGGCTTCCTGGTTTTAAAAGTCCTAGGCCTAAGCCTAACAGTAACCCTAGGAAGGTAAATCAGCCGGGTATTAGGGTTCTTCCTAAGGGAAAAGCCGTGAAAGCAGCCATGTTGTGGCACTTCTGCACTCCCTTTGGGATGCCTTTGGCAGATGAAGTAAGCCTGGAACTCAGGGCTTCCTGGTTAAAGAAATCCAAGCCCTAGGCTGAACCCTAACCCTAACCCTAGGCAGATAAATCAGCCTAGGTATAGGGATGGTGCCAAGGAAAAAGCTGTGAAAGCTGCCATGTTGTTGCACTTTTGTACTCCCCTTGGGATGCCTTGAACAGCTGCAGTGTGCCTGGAGCTAAGGGCTTCCTAGTTTCAAAAATCCTAGCCCTAGGCCTAAGCCTAACAGTAACCCTGGGAAGGTAAATCAGCCTGGTTTTAGGCTTCTTGCCAAGGAAAAAGCCGTGAAAGCAGCCATGTTGTGGCACTTTTGCACTCGCTTTTGGATGCCTTTCACAGCTCCAGTGTGCCTGGAACTCAGGGCTTCCTGATTTTAAAAATCCTAGCCCTAGGCCGAACCCCAACACTAAGACGAGAAAGGCAAATCAGCCAGGAATTAGGCATGTCCCCAAGGAAAAAGCTGTGGAGGCAGGCATGTTGTGGTACTTTTGCGCTCTTCTTGGCTAGTCCTTCGCAGCTGCTGTGTTCTTGGAACTCAGGGCTTTCTGGTTAATAGAGCCCTTACCCTAGGCGTAACTCAAACCTTAACCCTAGGAAGGAAAATCAGCCTATGGTTCGGGATGGTCTCATGGAAATATCAGTGGTGGCAGCCAAGTTGCGTCACTTTTGCGCTCCCCTAGGGATGCCTTTCGCAGCTGCAGTGTGCCTGGAGCCCAGGGCTTCCTGGTTTTAAAAGTCCTAGGCCTAAGCCTAACAGTAACTCTAGGAAGGTAAATCAGCCGGGTATTAGGGTTCTTCCTAAGGGAAAAGCCGTGAAAGCAGCCATGTTGTGGCACTTCTGCACTCCCTTTGGGATGCCTTTGGCAGATGAAGTAAGCCTGGAACTCAGGGCTTCCTGGTTAAAGAAATCCAAGCCCTAGGCTGAACCCTAACCCTAACCCTAGGCAGATAAATCAGCCTAGGTATAGGGATGGTGCCAAGGAAAAAGCTGTGAAAGCTGCCATGTTGTTGCACTTTTGTACTCCCCTTGGGATGCCTTGAACAGCTGCAGTGTGCCTGGAGCCCAGGGCTTCCTAGTTTTAAAAATCCTAGCCCTAGGCCTAAGCCTAACAGTAACCCTGGGAAGGGAAATCAGCCTGGTGTTAGGCTTCTTGCCAAGGAAAAAGCCGTGAAAGCAGCCATGTTGTGGCACTTTTGCACTCGCTTTTGGATGCCTTTCACAGCTGCAGTGTGCCTGGAACTCAGGGCTTCCTGATTTTAAAAATCCTAGCCCTAGGCCGAACCCCAACCCTAAGACGAGAAAGGCAAATCAGCCAGGAATTAGGCATGTCCCCAAGGAAAAAGCTGTGGAGGCAGGCATGTTGTGGTACTTTTGCGCTCTTCTTGGCTAGTCCTTCGCAGCTGCTGTGTTCTTGGAACTCAGGGCTTTCTGGTTAATATAGCCCTTACCCTAGGCGTAACTCAAACCTTAACCCTAGGAAGGAAAATCAACCTATGGTTCGGGATGGTCTCATGGAAATATCAGTGGTGGCAGCCAAGTTGCGTCACTTTTGCGCTCCCCTTGGGATGCCTTTCGCAGCTGCAGTGTGCCTGGAGCCCAGGGCTTCCTGGTTTTAAAAGTCCTAGGCCTAAGCCTAACAGTAACCCTAGGAAGGTAAATCAGCCGGGTATTAGGGTTCTTCCTAAGGGAAAAGCCGTGAAAGCAGCCATGTTGTGGCACTTCTGCACTCCCTTTGGGATGCCTTTGGCAGATGAAGTAAGCCTGGAACTCAGGGCTTCCTGGTTAAAGAAATCCAAGCCCTAGGCTGAACCCTAACCCTAACCCTAGGCAGATAAATCAGCCTAGCTATAGGGATGGTGCCAAGGAAAAAGCTGTGAAAGCTGCCATGTTGTTGCACTTTTGTACTCCCCTTGGGATGCCTTGAACAGCTGCAGTGTGCCTGGAGCCCAGGGCTTCCTAGTTTTAAAAATCCTAGCCCTAGGCCTAAGCCTAACAGTAACCCTGGGAAGGTAAATCAGCCTGGTGTTAGGCTTCTTGCCAAGGAAAAAGCCGTGAAAGCAGCCATGTTGTGGCACTTTTGCACTCGCTTTTGGATGCCTTTCACAGCTGCAGTGTGCCTGGAACTCAGGGCTTCCTGATTTTAAAAATCCTAGCCCTAGGCCGAACCCCAACCCTAAGACGAGAAAGGCAAATCAGCCAGGAATTTGGCATGTCCCCAAGGAAAATGCTGTGGAGGCAGGCATGTTGTGGTACTTTTGCGCTCTTCTTGGCTAGTTGATCGCAGCTGCTGTGTTCTTGGAACTCAGGGCTTTCTGGTTAATAGAACCCTTACCCTAGGTGTAACTCAAACCTTAACCCTAGGAAGGAAAATCAGCCTATGGTTCGGGATGGTCTCATGGAAATATCAGTGGTGGCAGCCAAGTTGCGTCACTTTTGCGCTCCCCTTGGGATGCCTTTCGCAGCTGCAGTGTGCCTGGAGCCCAGAGCTTCCTGGTTTTAAAAGTCCTAGGCCTAAGCCTAACAGTAACCCTAGGAAGGTAAATCAGCCGGGTATTAGGGTTCTTCCTAAGGGAAAAGCCGTGAAAGCAGCCATGTTGTGGCACTTCTGCACTCCCTTTGGGATGCCTTTGGCAGATGAAGTAAGCCTGGAACTCAGGGCTTCCTGGTTAAAGAAATCCAAGCCCTAGGCTGAACCCTAACCCTAACCCTAGGCAGATAAATCAGCCTAGGTATAGGGATGGTGCCAAGGAAAAAGCTGTGAAAGCTGCCATGTTGTTGCACTTTTGTACTCCCCTTGGGATGCCTTGAACAGCTGCAGTGTGCCTGGAGCCCAGGGCTTCCTAGTTTTAAAAATCCTAGCCCTAGGCCTAAGCCTAACAGTAACCCTGGGAAGGTAAATCAGCCTGGTGTTAGGCTTCTTGCCAAGGAAAAAGCCGTGAAAGCAGCCATGTTGTGGCACTTTTGCACTCCCTTTTGGATGCCTTTCACAGCTCCAGTGTGCCTGGAACTCAGGGCTTCCTGATTTTAAAAATCCTAGCCCTAGGCCGAACCCCAAGCCTAAGACGAGAAAGGCAAATCAGCCAGGAATTAGGCATGTCCCCAAGGAAAAAGCTGTGGAGGCAGGCATGTTGTGGTACTTTTGCGCTCTTCTTGGGTAGTCCTTCGCAGCTGCTGTGTTCTTGGAACTCAGGGCTTTCTGGTTAATAGAACCCTTACCCTAGGCGTAACTCAAACCTTAAGCCTAGGAAGGAAAATCAGCCTATGGTTCGGGATGGTCTCATGGAAATATCAGTGGTGGCAGCCAAGTTGCGTCACTTTTGCGCTCCCCTTGGAATGCCTTTCGCAGCTGCAGTGTGCCTGGAGCCCAGGGCTTCCTGGTTTTAAAAGTCCTAGGCCTAAGCCTAACAGTAACCCTAGGAAGGTAAATCAGCCGGGTATTAGGGTTCTTTCTAAGGGAAAAGCCGTGAAAGCAGCCATGTTGTGGCACTTCTGCACTCCCTTTGGGATGCCTTTGGCAGATGAAGTAAGCCTGGAACTCAGGGCTTCCTGGTTAAAGAAATCCAAGCCCTAGGCTGAAGCCTAACCCTAACCCTAGGCAGATAAATCAGCCTAGGTATAGGGATGGTGCCAAGGAAAAAGCTGTGAAAGCTGCCATGTTGTTGCACTTTTGTACTCCCCTTGGGATGCCTTCAACAGCTGCAGTGTGCCTGGAGCCCAGGGCTTCCTAGTTTTAAAAATCCTAGCCCTAGGCCTAAGCCTAACATTAACCCTGGGAAGGGAAATCAGCCTGGTGTTAGGCTTCTTGCCAAGGAAAAAGCCGTGAAAGCAGCCATGTTGTGGCACTTTTGCACTCCCTTTTGGATGCCTTTCACAGCTCCAGTGTGCCTGGAACTCAGGGCTTCCTGATTTTAAAAATCCTAGCCCTAGGCCGAACCCCAACCCTAAGACGAGAAAGGCAAATCAGCCAGGAATTAGGCATGTCCCCAAGGAAAAAGCTGTGGAGGCAGGCATGTTGTGGTACTTTTGCGCTCTTCTTGGCTAGTCCTTCGCAGCTGCTGTGTTCTTGGAACTCAGGGCTTTCTGGTTAATAGAGCCATTACCCTAGGCGTAACTCAAACCTTAACCCTAGGAAGGAAAATCAACCTATGGTTCGGGATGGTCTCATGGAAATATCAGTGGTGGCAGCCAAGTTGCGTCACTTTTGCGCTCCCCTTGGGATGCTATTTGCAGCTGCAGTGTGCCTGGAGCTAAGGGCTTCCTGGTTTTAAAAGTCCTAGGCCTAAGCCTAACAGTAACCCTAGGAAGGTAAATCAGCCGGGTATTAGGGTTCTTCCTAAGGGAAAAGCCGTGAAAGCAGCCATGTTGTGGCACTTCTGCACTCCCTTTGGGATGCCTTTGGCAGATGAAGTAAGCCTGGAACTCAGGGCTTCCTGGTTAAAGAAATCCAAGCCCTAGGCTGAACCCTAACCCTAACCCTAGGCAGATAAATCAGCCTAGGTATAGGGATGGTGCCAAGGAAAAAGCTGTGAAAGCTGCCATGTTGTTGCACTTTTGTACTCCCCTTGGGATGCCTTGAACAGCTGCAGTGTGCCTGGAGCTAAGGGCTTCCTTGTTTCAAAAGTCCTAGCCCTAGGCCTAAGCCTAACAGTAACCCTGGGAAGGTAAATCAGCCTGGTGTTAGGCTTCTTGCCAAGGAAAAAGCCGTGAAAGCAGCCATGTTGTGGCACTTTTGCACTCCCTTTTGGATGCCTTTCACAGCTCCAGTGTGCCTGGAACTCAGGGCTTCCTGATTTTAAAAATCCTAGCCCTAGGCCGAACCCCAACCCTAAGACGAGAAAGGCAAATCAGCCAGGAATTAGGCATGTCCCCAAGGAAAAAGCTGTGGAGGCAGGCATGTTGTGGTACTTTTGCGCTCTTCTTGGCTAGTCCTTTGCAGCTGCTGTGTTCTTGGAACTCAGGGCTTTCTGGTTAATAGAACCCTTACCCTAGGCGTAACTCAAACCTTAACCCTAGGAAGGAAAATCAGCCTATGGTTCGGGATGGTCTCATGGAAATATCAGTGGTGGCAGCCAAGTTGCGTCACTTTTGCGCTCCCCTTGGGATGCCTTTCGCAGCTGCAGTGTGCCTGGAGCCCAGGGCTTCCTGGTTTTAAAAGTCCTAGGCCTAAGCCTAACAGTAACCCTAGGAAGGTAAATCAGCCGGGTATTAGGGTTCTTTCTAAGGGAAAAGCCCTGAAAGCAGCCATGTTGTGGCACTTCTGCACTCCCTTTGGGATGCCTTTGGCAGATGAAGTAAGCCTGGAACTCAGGGCTTCCTGGTTAAAGAAATCCAAGCCCTAGGCTGAAGCCTAACCCTAACCCTAGGCAGATAAATCAGCCTAGGTATAGGGATGGTGCCAAGGAAAAAGCTGTGAAAGCTGCCATGTTGTTGCACTTTTGTACTCCCCTTGGGATGCCTTGAACAGCTGCAGTGTGCCTGGAGCCCAGGGCTTCCTAGTTTTAAAAATCCTAGCCCTAGGCCTAAGCCTAACAGTAACCCTGGGAAGGTAAATCAGCCTGGTGTTAGGCTTCTTGCCAAGGAAAAAGCCGTGAAAGCAGCCATGTTGTGGCACTTTTGCACTCCCTTTTGGATGCCTTTCACAGCTCCAGTGTGCCTGGAACTCAGGGCTTCCTGATTTTAAAAATCCTAGCCCTAGGCCGAACCCCAACCCTAAGACGAGAAAGGCAAATCAGCCAGGAATTAGGCATGTCCTCAAGGAAAAAGCTGTGGAGGCAGGCATGTTGTGGTACTTTTGCGCTCTTCTTGGCTAGTCCTTCACAGCTGCTGTGTTCTTGGAACTCAGGGCTTTCTGGTTAATAGAACCCTTACCCTAGGCGTAACTCAAACCTTAACCCTAGGAAGGAAAATCAGCCTATGGTTCGGGATGGTCTCATGGAAATATCAGTGGTGGCAGCCAAGTTGCGTCACTTTTGCGCTCCCCTAGGGATGCCTTTCGCAGCTGCAGTGTGCCTGGAGCCCAGGGCTTCCTGGTTTTAAAAGTCCTAGGCCTAAGCCTAAGAGTAACCCTAGGAAGGTAAATCAGCCGGGTATTAGGGTTCTTCCTAAGGGAAAAGCCGTGAAAGCAGCCATGTTGTGGCACTTCTGCACTCCCTTTGGGATGCCTTTGGCAGATGAAGTAAGCCTGGAACTCAGGGCTTCCTGGTTAGAGAAATCCAAGCCCTAGGCTGAAGCCTAACCCTAACCCTAGGCAGATAAATCAGCCTAGGTATAGGGATGGTGCCAAGGAAAAAGCTGTGAAAGCTGCCATGTTGTTGCACTTTTGTACCCCCCTTGGGATGCCTTGAACAGCTGCAGTGTGCCTGGAGCTAAGGGCTTCCTAGTTTTAAAAATCCTAGCCCTAGGCCTAAGCCTAACAGTAACCCTGGGAAGGGAAATCAGCCTGGTGTTAGGCTTCTTGCCAAGGAAAAAGCCGTGAAAGCAGCCATGTTGTGGCACTTTTGCACTCCCTTTTGGATGCCTTTCACAGCTCCAGTGTGCCTGGAACTCAGGGCTTCCTGATTTTAAAAATCCTAGCCCTAGGCCGAAACCCAAGCCTAAGACGAGAAAGGCAAATCAGCCAGGAATTAGGCATGTCCCCAAGGAAAAAGCTGTGGAGGCAGGCATGTTGTGCTACTTTTGCGCTCTTCTTGGCAAGTCCTTCGCAGCTGCTGTGTTCTTGGAACTCAGGGCTTTCTGGTTAATAGAACCCTTACCCTAGGCGTAACTCAAACCTTAACCCTAGGAAGGATAATCAACCTATGGTTCGGGATGGTCTCATGGAAATATCAGTGGTGGCAGCCAAGTTGCATCACTTTTGCGCTCCCCTTGGGATGCCTTTCGCAGCTGCAGTGTGCCTGGAGCCCAGGGCTTCCTAGTTTTAAAAGTCCTAGGCCTAAGCCTAACAGTAACCCTAGGAAGGTAAATCAGCCGGGTATTAGGGTTCTTCCTAAGGGAAAAGCCGTGAAAGCAGCCATGTTGTGGCACTTCTGCACTCCCTTTGGGATGCCTTTGGCAGATGAAGTAAGCCTGGAACTCAGGGCTTCCTGGTTAAAGAAATCCAAGCCCTAGGCTGAACCCTAACCCTAACCCTAGGCAGATAAATCAGCCTAGGTATAGGGATGGTGCCAAGGAAAAAGCTGTGAAAGCTGCCATGTTGTTGCACTTTTGTACTCCCCTTGGGATGCCTTGAACAGCTGCAGTGTGCCTGGAGCCCAGGGCTTCCTAGTTTTAAAAATCCTAGCCCTAGGCCTAAGCCTAACAGTAACCCTGGGAAGGTAAATCAGCCTGGTGTTAGGCTTCTTGCCAAGGAAAAAGCCGTGAAAGCAGCCATGTTGTGGCACTTCTGCACTGCCTTTGGGATGCCTTTGGCAGATGAAGTAAGCCTGGAACTCAGGGCTTCCTGGTTAAAGAAATCCAAGCCCTAGGCTGAACCCTAACCCTAACCCTAGGCAGATAAATCAGCCTAGGTATAGGGATGGTGCCAAGGAAAAAGCTGTGAAAGCTGCCATGTTGTTGCACTTTTGTACTCCCCTTGGGATGCCTTGAACAGCTGCAGTATGTCTGGAGCCCAGGGCTTCCTAGTTTTAAAAATCCTAGCCCTAGGCCTAAGCCTAACAGTAACCCTGGGAAGGTAAATCAGCCTGGTGTTAGGCTTCTTGCCAAGGAAAAAGCCGTGAAAGCAGCCATGTTGTGGCACTTTTGCACTCCCTTTTGGATGCCTTTCACAGCTCCAGTGTGCCTGGAACTCAGGGCTTCCTGATTGTAAAAATCCTAGCCCTAGGCCGAACCCCAACCCTAAGACGAGAAAGGCAAATCAGCCAGGAATTAGGCATGTCCCCAAGGAAAAAGCTGTGGAGGCAGGCATGTTGTGGTACTTTTGCGCTCTTCTTGGCTAGTTGATCGCAGCTGCTGTGTTCTTGGAACTCAGGGCTTTCTGGTTAATAGAGCCCTTACCATAGGCGTAACTCAAACCTTAACCCTAGGAAGGAAATTCAGCCTATGGTTCGGATTGGTCTCATGGAAATATCAGTGGTGGCAGCCAAGTTGCGTCACTTTTGCGCTCCCCTTGGAATGCCTTTCGCAGCTGCAGTGTGCCTGGAGCCCAGGGCTTCCTGGTTTTAAAAGTCCTAGGCCTAAGCCTAACAGTAACCCTAGGAAGGTAAATCAGCCGGGTATTAGGGTTCTTCCTAAGGGAAAAGCCGTGAAAGCAGCCATGTTGTGGCACTTCTGCACTCCCTTTGGGATGCCTTTGGCAGATGAAGTAAGCCTGGAACTCAGGGCTTCCTGGTTAAAGAAATCCAAGCCCTAGGCTGAACCCTAACCCCAGGCAGATAAATCAGCCTAGGTATAGGGATGGTGCCAAGGAAAAAGCTGTGAAAGCTGCCATGTTGTTGCACTTTTGTACTCCCCTTGGGATGCCTTGAACAGCTGCAGTGTGCCTGGAGCTAAGGGCTTCCTAGTTTTAAAAATCCTAGCCCTAGGCCTAAGCCTAACAGTAACCCTGGGAAGGTAAATCAGCCTGGTGTTAGGCTTTTTGCCAAGGAAAAAGCCGTGAAAGCAGCCATGTTGTGGCACTTTTGCACTCCCTTTTGGATGCCTTTCACAGCTCCACTGTGCCTGGAACTCAGGGCTTCCTGATTTTAAAAATCCTAGCCCTAGGCCGAACCCCAACCCTAAGATGAGAAAGGCAAATCAGCCAGGAATTTGGCATGTCCCCAAGGAAAAAGCTGTGGAGGCAGGCATGTTGTGCTACTTTTGCGCTCTTCTTGGCTAGTCCTTCGCAGCTGCTGTGTTCTTGGTACTCATGGCTTTCTGGTTAATAGAACCCTTACCCTAGGCGTAACTCAAACCTTAAGCCTAGGAAGGAAAATCAGCCTATGGTTCGGGATGGTCTCATGGAAATATCAGTGGTGGCAGCCAAGTTGCGTCACTTTTGCGCTCCCCTTGGGATGGCTTTTGCAGCTGCAGTGTGCCTGGAGCCCAGGGCTTCCTGGTTTTAAAAGTCCTAGGCCTAAGCCTAACAGTAACCCTAGGAAGGTAAATCAGACGGGTATTAGGGTTCTTCCTAAGGGAAAAGCCGTGAAAGCAGCCATGTTGTGGCACTTCTGCACTCCCTTTGGGATGCCTTTGGCAGATGAAGTAAGCCTGGAACTCAGGGCTTCCTGGTTAAAGAAATCCAAGCCCTAGGCTGAACCCTAACCCTAACCCTAGGCAGATAAATCAGCCTAGGTATAGGGATGGTGCCAAGGAAAAAGCTGTGAAAGCTGCCATGTTGTTGCACTTTTGTACTCCCCTTGGGATGCCTTGAACAGCTGCAGTGTGCCTGGAGCCCAGGGCTTCCTAGTTTTAAAAATCCTAGCCCTAGGCCTAAGCCTAACAGTAACCCTGGGAAGGTAAATCAGCCTGGTGTTAGGCTTCTTGCCAAGGAAAAAGCCGTGAAAGCAGCCATGTTGTGGCACTTCTGCACTCCCTTTGGGATGCCTTTGGCAGATGAAGTAAGCCTGGAACTCAGGGCTTCCTGGTTAAAGAAATCCAAGCCCTAGGCTGAAGCCTAACCCTAACCCTAGGCAGATAAATCAGCCTAGGTATAGGGATGGTGCCAAGGAAAAAGCTGTGAAAGCTGCCATGTTGTTGCACTTTTGTACTCCCCTTGGGATGCCTTGAACAGCTGCAGTGTGCCTGGAGCCCAGGGCTTCCTAGTTTTAAAAATCCTAGCCCTAGGCCTAAGCCTAACAGTAACCCTGGGAAGGTAAATCAGCCTGGTGTTAGGCTTCTTGCCAAGGAAAAAGCCGTGAAAGCAGCCATGTTGTGGCACTTTTGCACTCCCTTTTGGATGCCTTTCACAGCTCCAGTGTGCCTGGAACTCAGGGCTTCCTGATTTTAAAAATCCTAGCCCTAGGCCGAAACCCAAGCCTAAGACGAGAAAGGCAAATCAGCCAGGAATTAGGCATGTCCCCAAGGAAAAAGCTGTGGAGGCAGGCATGTTGTGCTACTTTTGCGCTCTTCTTGGCAAGTCCTTCGCAGCTGCTGTGTTCTTGGAACTCAGGGCTTTCTGGTTAATAGAACCCTTACCCTAGGCGTAACTCAAACCTTAACCCTAGGAAGGATAATCAACCTATGGTTCGGGATGGTCTCATGGAAATATCAGTGGTGGCAGCCAAGTTGCATCACTTTTGCGCTCCCCTTGGGATGCCTTTCGCAGCTGCAGTGTGCCTGGAGCCCAGGGCTTCCTAGTTTTAAAAGTCCTAGGCCTAAGCCTAACAGTAACCCTAGGAAGGTAAATCAGCCGGGTATTAGGGTTCTTCCTAAGGGAAAAGCCGTGAAAGCAGCCATGTTGTGGCACTTCTGCACTCCCTTTGGGATGCCTTTGGCAGATGAAGTAAGCCTGGAACTCAGGGCTTCCTGGTTAAAGAAATCCAAGCCCTAGGCTGAACCCTAACCCTAACCCTAGGCAGATAAATCAGCCTAGGTATAGGGATGGTGCCAAGGAAAAAGCTGTGAAAGCTGCCATGTTGTTGCACTTTTGTACTCCCCTTGGGATGCCTTGAACAGCTGCAGTGTGCCTGGAGCCCAGGGCTTCCTAGTTTTAAAAATCCTAGCCCTAGGCCTAAGCCTAACAGTAACCCTGGGAAGGTAAATCAGCCTGGTGTTAGGCTTCTTGCCAAGGAAAAAGCCGTGAAAGCAGCCATGTTGTGGCACTTCTGCACTCCCTTTGGGATGCCTTTGGCAGATGAAGTAAGCCTGGAACTCAGGGCTTCCTGGTTAAAGAAATCCAAGCCCTAGGCTGAACCCTAACCCTAACCCTAGGCAGATAAATCAGCCTAGGTATAGGGATGGTGCCAAGGAAAAAGCTGTGAAAGCTGCCATGTTGTTGCACTTTTGTACTCCCCTTGGGATGCCTTGAACAGCTGCAGTGTGCCTGGAGCCCAGGGCTTCCTAGTTTTAAAAATCCTAGCCCTAGGCCTAAGCCTAACAGTAACCCTGGGAAGGTAAATCAGCCTGGTGTTAGGCTTCTTGCCAAGGAAAAAGCCGTGAAAGCAGCCATGTTGTGGCACTTTTGCACTCCCTTTTGGATGCCTTTCACAGCTCCAGTGTGCCTGGAACTCAGGGCTTCCTGATTGTAAAAATCCTAGCCCTAGGCCGAACCCCAACCCTAAGACGAGAAAGGCAAATCAGCCAGGAATTAGGCATGTCCCCAAGGAAAAAGCTGTGGAGGCAGGCATGTTGTGGTACTTTTGCGCTCTTCTTGGCTAGTTGATCGCAGCTGCTGTGTTCTTGGAACTCAGGGCTTTCTGGTTAATAGAGCCCTTACCATAGGCGTAACTCAAACCTTAACCCTAGGAAGGAAATTCAGCCTATGGTTCGGATTGGTCTCATGGAAATATCAGTGGTGGCAGCCAAGTTGCGTCACTTTTGCGCTCCCCTTGGAATGCCTTTCGCAGCTGCAGTGTGCCTGGAGCCCAGGGCTTCCTGGTTTTAAAAGTCCTAGGCCTAAGCCTAACAGTAACCCTAGGAAGGTAAATCAGCCGGGTATTAGGGTTCTTCCTAAGGGAAAAGCCGTGAAAGCAGCCATGTTGTGGCACTTCTGCACTCCCTTTGGGATGCCTTTGGCAGATGAAGTAAGCCTGGAACTCAGGGCTTCCTGGTTAGAGAAATCCAAGCCCTAGGCTGAAGCCTAACCCTAACCCTAGGCAGATAAATCAGCCTAGGTATAGGGATGGTGCCAAGGAAAAAGCTGTGAAAGCTGCCATGTTGTTGCACTTTTGTACCCCCCTTGGGATGCCTTGAACAGCTGCAGTGTGCCTGGAGCTAAGGGCTTCCTAGTTTTAAAAATCCTAGCCCTAGGCCTAAGCCTAACAGTAACCCTGGGAAGGTAAATCAGCCTGGTGTTAGGCTTCTTGCCAAGGAAAAAGCCGTGAAAGCAGCCATGTTGTGGCACTTTTGCACTCCCTTTTGGATGCCTTTCACAGCTCCAGTGTGCCTGGAACTCAGGGCTTCCTGATTTTAAAAATCCTAGCCCTAGGCCGAAACCCAAGCCTAAGACGAGAAAGGCAAATCAGCCAGGAATTAGGCATGTCCCCAAGGAAAAAGCTGTGGAGGCAGGCATGTTGTGCTACTTTTGCGCTCTTCTTGGCAAGTCCTTCGCAGCTGCTGTGTTCTTGGAACTCAGGGCTTTCTGGTTAATAGAACCCTTACCCTAGGCGTAACTCAAACCTTAACCCTAGGAAGGATAATCAACCTATGGTTCGGGATGGTCTCATGGAAATATCAGTGGTGGCAGCCAAGTTGCATCACTTTTGCGCTCCCCTTGGGATGCCTTTCGCAGCTGCAGTGTGCCTGGAGCCCAGGGCTTCCTAGTTTTAAAAGTCCTAGGCCTAAGCCTAACAGTAACCCTAGGAAGGTAAATCAGCCGGGTATTAGGGTTCTTCCTAAGGGAAAAGCCGTGAAAGCAGCCATGTTGTGGCACTTCTGCACTCCCTTTGGGATGCCTTTGGCAGATGAAGTAAGCCTGGAACTCAGGGCTTCCTGGTTAAAGAAATCCAAGCCCTAGGCTGAACCCTAACCCTAACCCTAGGCAGATAAATCAGCCTAGGTATAGGGATGGTGCCAAGGAAAAAGCTGTGAAAGCTGCCATGTTGTTGCACTTTTGTACTCCCCTTGGGATGCCTTGAACAGCTGCAGTGTGCCTGGAGCCCAGGGCTTCCTAGTTTTAAAAATCCTAGCCCTAGGCCTAAGCCTAACAGTAACCCTGGGAAGGTAAATCAGCCTGGTGTTAGGCTTCTTGCCAAGGAAAAAGCCGTGAAAGCAGCCATGTTGTGGCACTTCTGCACTGCCTTTGGGATGCCTTTGGCAGATGAAGTAAGCCTGGAACTCAGGGCTTCCTGGTTAAAGAAATCCAAGCCCTAGGCTGAACCCTAACCCTAACCCTAGGCAGATAAATCAGCCTAGGTATAGGGATGGTGCCAAGGAAAAAGCTGTGAAAGCTGCCATGTTGTTGCACTTTTGTACTCCCCTTGGGATGCCTTGAACAGCTGCAGTATGTCTGGAGCCCAGGGCTTCCTAGTTTTAAAAATCCTAGCCCTAGGCCTAAGCCTAACAGTAACCCTGGGAAGGTAAATCAGCCTGGTGTTAGGCTTCTTGCCAAGGAAAAAGCCGTGAAAGCAGCCATGTTGTGGCACTTTTGCACTCCCTTTTGGATGCCTTTCACAGCTCCAGTGTGCCTGGAACTCAGGGCTTCCTGATTGTAAAAATCCTAGCCCTAGGCCGAACCCCAACCCTAAGACGAGAAAGGCAAATCAGCCAGGAATTAGGCATGTCCCCAAGGAAAAAGCTGTGGAGGCAGGCATGTTGTGCTACTTTTGCGCTCTTCTTGGCTAGTTGATCGCAGCTGCTGTGTTCTTGGAACTCAGGGCTTTCTGGTTAATAGAGCCCTTACCATAGGCGTAACTCAAACCTTAACCCTAGGAAGGAAATTCAGCCTATGGTTCGGATTGGTCTCATGGAAATATCAGTGGTGGCAGCCAAGTTGCGTCACTTTTGCGCTCCCCTTGGAATGCCTTTCGCAGCTGCAGTGTGCCTGGAGCCCAGGGCTTCCTGGTTTTAAAAGTCCTAGGCCTAAGCCTAACAGTAACCCTAGGAAGGTAAATCAGCCGGGTATTAGGGTTCTTCCTAAGGGAAAAGCCGTGAAAGCAGCCATGTTGTGGCACTTCTGCACTCCCTTTGGGATGCCTTTGGCAGATGAAGTAAGCCTGGAACTCAGGGCTTCCTGGTTAAAGAAATCCAAGCCCTAGGCTGAACCCTAACCCCAGGCAGATAAATCAGCCTAGGTATAGGGATGGTGCCAAGGAAAAAGCTGTGAAAGCTGCCATGTTGTTGCACTTTTGTACTCCCCTTGGGATGCCTTGAACAGCTGCAGTGTGCCTGGAGCTAAGGGCTTCCTAGTTTTAAAAATCCTAGCCCTAGGCCTAAGCCTAACAGTAACCCTGGGAAGGTAAATCAGCCTGGTGTTAGGCTTTTTGCCAAGGAAAAAGCCGTGAAAGCAGCCATGTTGTGGCACTTTTGCACTCCCTTTTGGATGCCTTTCACAGCTCCACTGTGCCTGGAACTCAGGGCTTCCTGATTTTAAAAATCCTAGCCCTAGGCCGAACCCCAACCCTAAGATGAGAAAGGCAAATCAGCCAGGAATTTGGCATGTCCCCAAGGAAAAAGCTGTGGAGGCAGGCATGTTGTGCTACTTTTGCGCTCTTCTTGGCTAGTCCTTCGCAGCTGCTGTGTTCTTGGTACTCATGGCTTTCTGGTTAATAGAACCCTTACCCTAGGCGTAACTCAAACCTTAAGCCTAGGAAGGAAAATCAGCCTATGGTTCGGGATGGTCTCATGGAAATATCAGTGGTGGCAGCCAAGTTGCGTCACTTTTGCGCTCCCCTTGGGATGGCTTTTGCAGCTGCAGTGTGCCTGGAGCCCAGGGCTTCCTGGTTTTAAAAGTCCTAGGCCTAAGCCTAACAGTAACCCTAGGAAGGTAAATCAGACGGGTATTAGGGTTCTTCCTAAGGGAAAAGCCGTGAAAGCAGCCATGTTGTGGCACTTCTGCACTCCCTTTGGGATGCCTTTGGCAGATGAAGTAAGCCTGGAACTCAGGGCTTCCTGGTTAAAGAAATCCAAGCCCTAGGCTGAACCCTAACCCTAACCCTAGGCAGATAAATCAGCCTAGGTATAGGGATGGTGCCAAGGAAAAAGCTGTGAAAGCTGCCATGTTGTTGCACTTTTGTACTCCCCTTGGGATGCCTTGAACAGCTGCAGTGTGCCTGGAGCCCAGGGCTTCCTAGTTTTAAAAATCCTAGCCCTAGGCCTAAGCCTAACAGTAACCCTGGGAAGGTAAATCAGCCTGGTGTTAGGCTTCTTGCCAAGGAAAAAGCCGTGAAAGCAGCCATGTTGTGGCACTTCTGCACTCCCTTTGGGATGCCTTTGGCAGATGAAGTAAGCCTGGAACTCAGGGCTTCCTGGTTAAAGAAATCCAAGCCCTAGGCTGAAGCCTAACCCTAACCCTAGGCAGATAAATCAGCCTAGGTATAGGGATGGTGCCAAGGAAAAAGCTGTGAAAGCTGCCATGTTGTTGCACTTTTGTACTCCCCTTGGGATGCCTTGAACAGCTGCAGTGTGCCTGGAGCCCAGGGCTTCCTAGTTTTAAAAATCCTAGCCCTAGGCCTAAGCCTAACAGTAACCCTGGGAAGGTAAATCAGCCTGGTGTTAGGCTTCTTGCCAAGGAAAAAGCCGTGAAAGCAGCCATGTTGTGGCACTTTTGCACTCCCTTTTGGATGCCTTTCACAGCTCCAGTGTGCCTGGAACTCAGGGCTTCCTGATTTTAAAAATCCTAGCCCTAGGCCGAAACCCAAGCCTAAGACGAGAAAGGCAAATCAGCCAGGAATTAGGCATGTCCCCAAGGAAAAAGCTGTGGAGGCAGGCATGTTGTGCTACTTTTGCGCTCTTCTTGGCAAGTCCTTCGCAGCTGCTGTGTTCTTGGAACTCAGGGCTTTCTGGTTAATAGAACCCTTACCCTAGGCGTAACTCAAACCTTAACCCTAGGAAGGATAATCAACCTATGGTTCGGGATGGTCTCATGGAAATATCAGTGGTGGCAGCCAAGTTGCATCACTTTTGCGCTCCCCTTGGGATGCCTTTCGCAGCTGCAGTGTGCCTGGAGCCCAGGGCTTCCTAGTTTTAAAAGTCCTAGGCCTAAGCCTAACAGTAACCCTAGGAAGGTAAATCAGCCGGGTATTAGGGTTCTTCCTAAGGGAAAAGCCGTGAAAGCAGCCATGTTGTGGCACTTCTGCACTCCCTTTGGGATGCCTTTGGCAGATGAAGTAAGCCTGGAACTCAGGGCTTCCTGGTTAAAGAAATCCAAGCCCTAGGCTGAACCCTAACCCTAACCCTAGGCAGATAAATCAGCCTAGGTATAGGGATGGTGCCAAGGAAAAAGCTGTGAAAGCTGCCATGTTGTTGCACTTTTGTACTCCCCTTGGGATGCCTTGAACAGCTGCAGTGTGCCTGGAGCCCAGGGCTTCCTAGTTTTAAAAATCCTAGCCCTAGGCCTAAGCCTAACAGTAACCCTGGGAAGGTAAATCAGCCTGGTGTTAGGCTTCTTGCCAAGGAAAAAGCCGTGAAAGCAGCCATGTTGTGGCACTTCTGCACTGCCTTTGGGATGCCTTTGGCAGATGAAGTAAGCCTGGAACTCAGGGCTTCCTGGTTAAAGAAATCCAAGCCCTAGGCTGAACCCTAACCCTAACCCTAGGCAGATAAATCAGCCTAGGTATAGGGATGGTGCCAAGGAAAAAGCTGTGAAAGCTGCCATGTTGTTGCACTTTTGTACTCCCCTTGGGATGCCTTGAACAGCTGCAGTGTGCCTGGAGCCCAGGGCTTCCTAGTTTTAAAAATCCTAGCCCTAGGCCTAAGCCTAACAGTAACCCTGGGAAGGTAAATCAGCCTGGTGTTAGGCTTCTTGCCAAGGAAAAAGCCGTGAAAGCAGCCATGTTGTGGCACTTTTGCACTCCCTTTTGGATGCCTTTCACAGCTCCAGTGTGCCTGGAACTCAGGGCTTCCTGATTGTAAAAATCCTAGCCCTAGGCCGAACCCCAACCCTAAGACGAGAAAGGCAAATCAGCCAGGAATTAGGCATGTCCCCAAGGAAAAAGCTGTGGAGGCAGGCATGTTGTGGTACTTTTGCGCTCTTCTTGGCTAGTTGATCGCAGCTGCTGTGTTCTTGGAACTCAGGGCTTTCTGGTTAATAGAGCCCTTACCATAGGCGTAACTCAAACCTTAACCCTAGGAAGGAAATTCAGCCTATGGTTCGGATTGGTCTCATGGAAATATCAGTGGTGGCAGCCAAGTTGCGTCACTTTTGCGCTCCCCTTGGAATGCCTTTCGCAGCTGCAGTGTGCCTGGAGCCCAGGGCTTCCTGGTTTTAAAAGTCCTAGGCCTAAGCCTAACAGTAACCCTAGGAAGGTAAATCAGCCGGGTATTAGGGTTCTTCCTAAGGGAAAAGCCGTGAAAGCAGCCATGTTGTGGCACTTCTGCACTCCCTTTGGGATGCCTTTGGCAGATGAAGTAAGCCTGGAACTCAGGGCTTCCTGGTTAAAGAAATCCAAGCCCTAGGCTGAACCCTAACCCCAGGCAGATAAATCAGCCTAGGTATAGGGATGGTGCCAAGGAAAAAGCTGTGAAAGCTGCCATGTTGTTGCACTTTTGTACTCCCCTTGGGATGCCTTGAACAGCTGCAGTGTGCCTGGAGCTAAGGGCTTCCTAGTTTTAAAAATCTTAGCCCTAGGCCTAAGCCTAACAGTAACCCTGGGAAGGTAAATCAGCCTGGTGTTAGGCTTTTTGCCAAGGAAAAAGCCGTGAAAGCAGCCATGTTGTGGCACTTTTGCACTCCCTTTTGGATGCCTTTCACAGCTCCACTGTGCCTGGAACTCAGGGCTTCCTGATTTTAAAAATCCTAGCCCTAGGCCGAACCCCAACCCTAAGATGAGAAAGGCAAATCAGCCAGGAATTTGGCATGTCCCCAAGGAAAAAGCTGTGGAGGCAGGCATGTTGTGCTACTTTTGCGCTCTTCCTGGCTAGTCCTTCGCAGCTGCTGTGTTCTTGGTACTCATGGCTTTCTGGTTAATAGAACCCTTACCCTAGGCGTAACTCAAACCTTAAGCCTAGGAAGGAAAATCAGCCTATGGTTCGGGATGGTCTCATGGAAATATCAGTGGTGGCAGCCAAGTTGCGTCACTTTTGCGCTCCCCTTGGGATGCCTTTTGCCGCTGCAGTGTGCCTGGAGCCCAGGGCTTCCTGGTTTTAAAAGTCCTAGGCCTAAGCCTAACAGTAACCCTAGGAAGGTAAATCAGACGGGTATTAGGGTTCTTCCTAAGGGAAAAGCCGTGAAAGCAGCCATGTTGTGGCACTTCTGCACTCCCTTTGGGATGCCTTTGGCAGATGAAGTAAGCCTGGAACTCAGGGCTTCCTGGTTAAAGAAATCCAAGCCCTAGGCTGAACCCTAACCCTAACCCTAGGCAGATAAATCAGCCTAGGTATAGGGATGGTGCCAAGGAAAAAGCTGTGAAAGCTGCCATGTTGTTGCACTTTTGTACTCCCCTTGGGATGCCTTGAACAGCTGCAGTGTGCCTGGAGCCCAGGGCTTCCTAGTTTTAAAAATCCTAGCCCTAGGCCTAAGCCTAACAGTAACCCTGGGAAGGTAAATCAGCCTGGTGTTAGGCTTCTTGCCAAGGAAAAAGCCGTGAAAGCAGCCATGTTGTGGCACTTCTGCACTCCCTTTGGGATGCCTTTGGCAGATGAAGTAAGCCTGGAACTCAGGGCTTCCTGGTTAAAGAAATCCAAGCCCTAGGCTGAAGCCTAACCCTAACCCTAGGCAGATAAATCAGCCTAGGTATAGGGATGGTGCCAAGGAAAAAGCTGTGAAAGCTGCCATGTTGTTGCACTTTTGTACTCCCCTTGGGATGCCTTGAACAGCTGCAGTGTGCCTGGAGCCCAGGGCTTCCTAGTTTTAAAAATCCTAGCCCTAGGCCTAAGCCTAACAGTAACCCTGGGAAGGTAAATCAGCCTGGTGTTAGGCTTCTTGCCAAGGAAAAAGCCATGAAAGCAGCCATGTTGTGGCACTTTTGCACTCCCTTTTGGATGCCTTTCACAGCTCCAGTGTGCCTGGAACTCAGGGCTTCCTGATTTTAAAAATCCTAGCCCTAGGCCGAAACCCAAGCCTAAGACGAGAAAGGCAAATCAGCCAGGAATTAGGCATGCCCCAAGGAAAAAGCTGTGGAGGCAGGCATGTTGTGCTACTTTTGCGCTCTTCTTGGCTAGTCCTTCGCAGCTGCTGTGTTCTTGGTACTCATGGCTTTCTGGTTAATAGAACCCTTACCCTAGGCGTAACTCAAACCTTAAGCCTAGGAAGGAAAATCAGCCTATGGTTCGGGATGGTCTCATGGAAATATCAGTGGTGGCAGCCAAGTTGCGTCACTTTTGCGCTCCCCTTGGGATGGCTTTTGCAGCTGCAGTGTGCCTGGAGCCCAGGGCTTCCTGGTTTTAAAAGTCCTAGGCCTAAGCCTAACAGTAACCCTAGGAAGGTAAATCAGACGGGTATTAGGGTTCTTCCTAAGGGAAAAGCCGTGAAAGCAGCCATGTTGTGGCACTTCTGCACTCCCTTTGGGATGCCTTTGGCAGATGAAGTAAGCCTGGAACTCAGGGCTTCCTGGTTAAAGAAATCCAAGCCCTAGGCTGAACCCTAACCCTAACCCTAGGCAGATAAATCAGCCTAGGTATAGGGATGGTGCCAAGGAAAAAGCTGTGAAAGCTGCCATGTTGTTGCACTTTTGTACTCCCCTTGGGATGCCTTGAACAGCTGCAGTGTGCCTGGAGCCCAGGGCTTCCTAGTTTTAAAAATCCTAGCCCTAGGCCTAAGCCTAACAGTAACCCTGGGAAGGTAAATCAGCCTGGTGTTAGGCTTCTTGCCAAGGAAAAAGCCGTGAAAGCAGCCATGTTGTGGCACTTCTGCACTCCCTTTGGGATGCCTTTGGCAGATGAAGTAAGCCTGGAACTCAGGGCTTCCTGGTTAAAGAAATCCAAGCCCTAGGCTGAACCCTAACCCTAACCCTAGGCAGATAAATCAGCCTAGGTATAGGGATGGTGCCAAGGAAAAAGCTGTGAAAGCTGCCATGTTGTTGCACTTTTGTACTCCCCTTGGGATGCCTTGAACAGCTGCAGTGTGCCTGGAGCCCAGGGCTTCCTAGTTTTAAAAATCCTAGCCCTAGGCCTAAGCCTAACAGTAACCCTGGGAAGGTAAATCAGCCTGGTGTTAGGCTTCTTGCCAAGGAAAAAGCCATGAAAGCAGCCATGTTGTGGCACTTTTGCACTCCCTTTTGGATGCCTTTCACAGCTCCAGTGTGCCTGGAACTCAGGGCTTCCTGATTTTAAAAATCCTAGCCCTAGGCCGAAACCCAAGCCTAAGACGAGAAAGGCAAATCAGCCAGGAATTAGGCATGTCCCCAAGGAAAAAGCTGTGGAGGCAGGCATGTTGTGCTACTTTTGCGCTCTTCTTGGCAAGTCCTTCGCAGCTGCTGTGTTCTTGGAACTCAGGGCTTTCTGGTTAATAGAACCCTTACCCTAGGCGTAACTCAAACCTTAACCCTAGGAAGGATAATCAACCTATGGTTCGGGATGGTCTCATGGAAATATCAGTGGTGGCAGCCAAGTTGCATCACTTTTGCGCTCCCCTTGGGATGCCTTTCGCAGCTGCAGTGTGCCTGGAGCCCAGGGCTTCCTAGTTTTAAAAGTCCTAGGCCTAAGCCTAACAGTAACCCTAGGAAGGTAAATCAGCCGGGTATTAGGGTTCTTCCTAAGGGAAAAGCCGTGAAAGCAGCCATGTTGTGGCACTTCTGCACTCCCTTTGGGATGCCTTTGGCAGATGAAGTAAGCCTGGAACTCAGGGCTTCCTGGTTAAAGAAATCCAAGCCCTAGGCTGAACCCTAACCCTAACCCTAGGCAGATAAATCAGCCTAGGTATAGGGATGGTGCCAAGGAAAAAGCTGTGAAAGCTGCCATGTTGTTGCACTTTTGTACTCCCCTTGGGATGCCTTGAACAGCTGCAGTGTGCCTGGAGCCCAGGGCTTCCTAGTTTTAAAAATCCTAGCCCTAGGCCTAAGCCTAACAGTAACCCTGGGAAGGTAAATCAGCCTGGTGTTAGGCTTCTTGCCAAGGAAAAAGCCGTGAAAGCAGCCATGTTGTGGCACTTCTGCACTGCCTTTGGGATGCCTTTGGCAGATGAAGTAAGCCTGGAACTCAGGGCTTCCTGGTTAAAGAAATCCAAGCCCTAGGCTGAACCCTAACCCTAACCCTAGGCAGATAAATCAGCCTAGGTATAGGGATGGTGCCAAGGAAAAAGCTGTGAAAGCTGCCATGTTGTTGCACTTTTGTACTCCCCTTGGGATGCCTTGAACAGCTGCAGTGTGCCTGGAGCCCAGGGCTTCCTAGTTTTAAAAATTCTAGCCCTAGGCCTAAGCCTAACAGTAACCCTGGGAAGGTAAATCAGCCTGGTCTTAGGCTTCTTGCCAAGGAAAAAGCCGTGAAAGCAGCCATGTTGTGGCACTTTTGCACTCCCTTTTGGATGCCTTTCACAGCTCCAGTGTGCCTGGAACTCAGGGCTTCCTGATTTTAAAAATCCTAGCCCTAGGCCGAACCCCAACCCTAAGATGAGAAAGGCAAATCAGCCAGGAATTAGGCATGTCCCCAAGGAAAAAGCTGTGGAGGCAGGCATGTTGTGCTACTTTTGCGCTCTTCTTGGCAAGTCCTTCGCAGCTGCTGTGTTCTTGGAACTCAGGGCTTTCTGGTTAATAGAACCCTTACCCTAGGCGTAACTCAAACCTTAACCCTAGGAAGGATAATCAACCTATGGTTCGGGATGGTCTCATGGAAATATCAGTGGTGGCAGCCAAGTTGCATCACTTTTGCGCTCCCCTTGGGATGCCTTTCGCAGCTGCAGTGTGCCTGGAGCCCAGGGCTTCCTAGTTTTAAAAGTCCTAGGCCTAAGCCTAACAGTAACCCTAGGAAGGTAAATCAGCCGGGTATTAGGGTTCTTCCTAAGGGAAAAGCCGTGAAAGCAGCCATGTTGTGGCACTTCTGCACTCCCTTTGGGATGCCTTTGGCAGATGAAGTAAGCCTGGAACTCAGGGCTTCCTGGTTAAAGAAATCCAAGCCCTAGGCTGAACCCTAACCCTAACCCTAGGCAGATAAATCAGCCTAGTTATAGGGATGGTGCCAAGGAAAAAGCTGTGAAAGCTGCCATGTTGTTGCACTTTTGTACTCCCCTTGGGATGCCTTGAACAGCTGCAGTGTGCCTGGAGCCCAGGGCTTCCTAGTTTTAAAAATCCTAGCCCTAGGCCTAAGCCTAACAGTAACCCTGGGAAGGTAAATCAGCCTGGTGTTAGGCTTCTTGCCAAGGAAAAAGCCGTGAAAGCAGCCATGTTGTGGCACTTTTGCACTCCCTTTTGGATGCCTTTCACAGCTCCAGTGTGCCTGGAACTCAGGGCTTCCTGATTTTAAAAATCCTAGCCCTAGGCCGAACCCCAACCCTAAGACGAGAAAGGCAAATCAGCCAGGAATTTGGCATGTCCCCAAGGAAAAAGCTGTGGAGGCAGGCATGTTGTGGTACTTTTGCGCTCTTCTTGGCTAGTTGATCGCAGCTGCTGTGTTCTTGGAACTCAGGGCTTTCTGGTTAATAGAGCCCTTACCCTAGGCGTAACTCAAACCTTAACCCTAGGAAGGAAAATCAGCCTATGGTTCGGATTGGTCTCATGGAAATATCAGTGGTGGCAGCCAAGTTGCGTCACTTTTGCGCTCCCCTTGGAATGCCTTTCGCAGCTGCAGTGTGCCTGGAGCCCAGGGCTTCCTGGTTTTAAAAGTCCTAGGCCTAAGCCTAACAGTAACCCTAGGAAGGTAAATCAGCCGGGTATTAGGGTTCTTCCTAAGGGAAAAGCCGTGAAAGCAGCCATGTTGTGGCACTTCTGCACTCCCTTTGGGATGCCTTTGGCAGATGAAGTAAGCCTGGAACTCAGGGCTTCCTGGTTAAAGAAATCCAAGCCCTAGGCTGAACCCTAACCCCAGGCAGATAAATCAGCCTAGGTATAGGGATGGTGCCAAGGAAAAAGCTGTGAAAGCTGCCATGTTGTTGCACTTTTGTACTCCCCTTGGGATGCCTTGAACAGCTGCAGTGTGCCTGGAGCCCAGGGCTTCCTAGTTTTAAAAATCCTAGCCCTAGGCCTAAGCCTAACAGTAACCCTGGGAAGGTAAATCAGCCTGGTGTTAGGCTTTTTGCCAAGGAAAAAGCCGTGAAAGCAGCCATGTTGTGGCACTTTTGCACTCCCTTTTGGATGCCTTTCACAGCTCCAGTGTGCCTGGAACTCAGGGCTTCCTGATTTTAAAAATCCTAGCCCTAGGCCGAACCCCAACCCTAAGATGAGAAAGGCAAATCAGCCAGGAATTAGGCATGTCCCCAAGGAAAAAGCTGTGGAGGCAGGCATGTTGTGCTACTTTTGCGCCCTTCTTGGCTAGTCCTTCGCAGCTGCTGTGTTCTTGGTACTCATGGCTTTCTGGTTAATAGAACCCTTACCCTAGGCGTAACTCAAACCTTAAGCCTAGGAAGGAAAATCAGCCTATGGTTCGGGATGGTCTCATGGAAATATCAGTGGTGGCAGCCAAGTTGCGTCACTTTTGCGCTCCCCTTGGGATGCCTTTTGCAGCTGCAGTGTGCCTGGAGCCCAGGGCTTCCTGGTTTTAAAAGTCCTAGGCCTAAGCCTAACAGTAACCCTAGGAAGGTAAATCAGCCGGGTATTAGGGTTCTTCCTAAGGGAAAAGCCGTGAAAGCAGCCATGTTGTGGCACTTCTGCACTCCCTTTGGGATGCCTTTGGCAGATGAAGTAAGCCTGGAACTCAGGGCTTCCTGGTTAAAGAAATCCAAGCCCTAGGCTGAAGCCTAACCCTAACCCTAGGCAGATAAATCAGCCTAGGTATAGGGATGGTGCCAAGGAAAAAGCTGTGAAAGCTGCCATGTTGTTGCACTTTTGTACTCCCCTTGGGATGCCTTGAACAGCTGCAGTGTGCCTGGAGCCCAGGGCTTCCTAGTTTTAAAAATCCTAGCCCTAGGCCTAAGCCTAACAGTAACCCTGGGAAGGTAAATCAGCCTGGTGTTAGGCTTCTTGCCAAGGAAAAAGCCGTGAAAGCAGCCATGTTGTGGCACTTCTGCACTCCCTTTGGGATGCCTTTGGCAGATGAAGTAAGCCTGGAACTCAGGGCTTCCTGGTTAAAGAAATCCAAGCCCTAGGCTGAAGCTTACCCTAACCCTAGGCAGATAAATCAGCCTAGGTATAGGGATGGTGCCAAGGAAAAAGCTGTGAAAGCTGCCATGTTGTTGCACTTTTGTACTCCCCTTGGGATGCCTTGAACAGCTGCAGTGTGCCTGGAGCCCAGGGCTTCCTAGTTTTAAAAATCCTAGCCCTAGGCCTAAGCCTAACAGTAACCCTGGGAAGGGAAATCAGCCTGGTGTTAGGCTTCTTGCCAAGGAAAAAGCCATGAAAGCAGCCATGTTGTGGCACTTTTGCACTCCCTTTTGGATGCCTTTCACAGCTCCAGTGTGCCTGGAACTCAGGGCTTCCTGATTTTAAAAATCCTAGCCCTAGGCCGAACCCCAACCCTAAGACGAGAAAGGCAAATCAGCCAGGAATTAGGCATGTCCCCAAGGAAAAAGCTGTGGAGGCAGGCATGTTGTGGTACTTTTGCGCTCTTCTTGGCTAGTTGATCGCAGCTGCTGTGTTCTTGGAACTCAGGGCTTTCTGGTTAATAGAGCCCTTACCCTAGGCGTAACTCCAACGTTAACCCTAGGAAGGAAAATCAGCCTATGATTCGGATTGGTCTCATGGAAATATCAGTGGTGGCAGCCAAGTTGCGTCACTTTTGCGCTCCCCTTGGAATGCCTTTCGCAGCTGCAGTGTGCCTGGAGCCCAGGGCTTCCTGGTTTTAAAAGTCCTAGGCCTAAGCCTAACAGTAACCCTAGGAAGGTAAATCAGCCGGGTATTAGGGTTCTTCCTAAGGGAAAAGCCGTGAAAGCAGCCATGTTGTGGCACTTCTGCACTCCCTTTGGGATGCCTTTGGCAGATGAAGTAAGCCTGGAACTCAGGGCTTCCTGGTTAAAGAAATCCAAGCCCTAGGCTGAACCCTAACCCTAACCCCAGGCAGATAAATCAGCCTAGGTATAGGGATGGTGCCAAGGAAAAAGCTGTGAAAGCTGCCATGTTGTTGCACTTTTGTACTCCCCTTGGGATGCCTTGAACAGCTGCAGTGTGCCTGGAGCTAAGGGCTTCCTAGTTTTAAAAATCCTAGCCCTAGGCCTAAGCCTAACAGTAACCCTGGGAAGGGAAATCAGCCTGGTGTTAGGCTTCTTGCCAAGGAAAAAGCCATGAAAGCAGCCATGTTGTGGCACTTTTGCACTCCCTTTTGGATGCCTTTCACAGCTCCAGTGTGCCTGGAACTCAGGGCTTCCTGATTTTAAAAATCCTAGCCCTAGGCCGAACCCCAACCCTAAGACGAGAAAGGCAAATCAGCCAGGAATTAGGCATGTCCCCAAGGAAAAAGCTGTGGAGGCAGGCATGTTGTGGTACTTTTGCGCTCTTCTTGGCTAGTCCTTCGCAGCTGCTGTGTTCTTGGAACTCAGGGCTTTCTGGTTAATAGAACCCTTACCCTAGGCGTAACTCAAACCTTAACCCTAGGAAGGAAAATCAACCTATGTTTCGGGATGGTCTCATGGAAATATCAGTGGTGGCAGCCAAGTTGCGTCACTTTTGCGCTCCCCTTGGGATGCCTTTTGCAGCTGCAGTGTGCCTGGAGCCCAGGGCTTCCTGGTTTTAAAAGTCCTAGGCCTAAGCCTAACAGTAACCCTAGGAAGGTAAATCAGCCGGGTGTTAGGCTTCTTGCCAAGTAAAAAGCCGTGAAAGCAGCCATGTTGTGGCACTTCTGCACTCCCTTTGGGATGCCTTTGGCAGATGAAGTAAGCCTGGAACTCAGGGCTTCCTGGTTAAAGAAATCCAAGCCCTAGGCTGAAGCCTAACCCTAACCCTAGGCAGATAAATCAGCCTAGGTATAGGGATGGTGCCAAGGAAAAAGCTGTGAAAGCTGCCATGTTGTTGCACTTTTGTACTCCCCTTGGGATGCCTTGAACAGCTGCAGTGTGCCTGGAGCCCAGGGCTTCCTAGTTTTAAAAATCCTAGCCCTAGGCCTAAGCCTAACAGTAACCCTGGGAAGGTAAATCAGCCTGGTGTTAGGCTTCTTGCCAAGGAAAAAGCCATGAAAGCAGCCATGTTGTGGCACTTTTGCACTCCCTTTTGGATGCCTTTCACAGCTCCAGTGTGCCTGGAACTCAGGGCTTCCTGATTTTAAAAATCCTAGCCCTAGGCCGAAACCCAAGCCTAAGACGAGAAAGGCAAATCAGCCAGGAATTAGGCATGTCCCCAAGGAAAAAGCTGTGGAGGCAGGCATGTTGTGCTACTTTTGCGCTCTTCTTGGCTAGTCCTTCGCAGCTGCTGTGTTCTTGGAACTCATGGCTTTCTGGTTAATAGAACCCTTACCCTAGGCGTAACTCAAACCTTAAGCCTAGGAAGGAAAATCAGCCTATGGTTCGGGATGGTCTCATGGAAATATCAGTGGTGGCAGCCAAGTTGCGTCACTTTTGCGCTCCCCTTGGGATGGCTTTTGCAGCTGCAGTGTGCCTGGAGCCCAGGGCTTCCTGGTTTTAAAAGTCCTAGGCCTAAGCCTAACAGTAACCCTAGGAAGGTAAATCAGACGGGTATTAGGGTTCTTCCTAAGGGAAAAGCCGTGAAAGCAGCCATGTTGTGGCACTTCTGCACTCCCTTTGGGATGCCTTTGGCAGATGAAGTAAGCCTGGAACTCAGGGCTTCCTGGTTAAAGAAATCCAAGCCCTAGGCTGAACCCTAACCCTAACCCTAGGCAGATAAATCAGCCTAGGTATAGGGATGGTGCCAAGGAAAAAGCTGTGAAAGCTGCCATGTTGTTGCACTTTTGTACTCCCCTTGGGATGCCTTGAACAGCTGCAGTGTGCCTGGAGCCCAGGGCTTCCTAGTTTTAAAAATCCTAGCCCTAGGCCTAAGCCTAACAGTAACCCTGGGAAGGTAAATCAGCCTGGTGTTAGGCTTCTTGCCAAGGAAAAAGCCGTGAAAGCAGCCATGTTGTGGCACTTCTGCACTCCCTTTGGGATGCCTTTGGCAGATGAAGTAAGCCTGGAACTCAGGGCTTCCTGGTTAAAGAAATCCAAGCCCTAGGCTGAACCCTAACCCTAACCCTAGGCAGATAAATCAGCCTAGGTATAGGGATGGTGCCAAGGAAAAAGCTGTGAAAGCTGCCATGTTGTTGCACTTTTGTACTCCCCTTGGGATGCCTTGAACAGCTGCAGTGTGCCTGGAGCCCAGGGCTTCCTAGTTTTAAAAATCCTAGCCCTAGGCCTAAGCCTAACAGTAACCCTGGGAAGGTAAATCAGCCTGGTGTTAGGCTTCTTGCCAAGGAAAAAGCCATGAAAGCAGCCATGTTGTGGCACTTTTGCACTCCCTTTTGGATGCCTTTCACAGCTCCAGTGTGCCTGGAACTCAGGGCTTCCTGATTTTAAAAATCCTAGCCCTAGGCCGAAACCCAAGCCTAAGACGAGAAAGGCAAATCAGCCAGGAATTAGGCATGTCCCCAAGGAAAAAGCTGTGGAGGCAGGCATGTTGTGCTACTTTTGCGCTCTTCTTGGCAAGTCCTTCGCAGCTGCTGTGTTCTTGGAACTCAGGGCTTTCTGGTTAATAGAACCCTTACCCTAGGCGTAACTCAAACCTTAACCCTAGGAAGGATAATCAACCTATGGTTCGGGATGGTCTCATGGAAATATCAGTGGTGGCAGCCAAGTTGCATCACTTTTGCGCTCCCCTTGGGATGCCTTTCGCAGCTGCAGTGTGCCTGGAGCCCAGGGCTTCCTAGTTTTAAAAGTCCTAGGCCTAAGCCTAACAGTAACCCTAGGAAGGTAAATCAGCCGGGTATTAGGGTTCTTCCTAAGGGAAAAGCCGTGAAAGCAGCCATGTTGTGGCACTTCTGCACTCCCTTTGGGATGCCTTTGGCAGATGAAGTAAGCCTGGAACTCAGGGCTTCCTGGTTAAAGAAATCCAAGCCCTAGGCTGAACCCTAACCCTAACCCTAGGCAGATAAATCAGCCTAGGTATAGGGATGGTGCCAAGGAAAAAGCTGTGAAAGCTGCCATGTTGTTGCACTTTTGTACTCCCCTTGGGATGCCTTGAACAGCTGCAGTGTGCCTGGAGCCCAGGGCTTCCTAGTTTTAAAAATCCTAGCCCTAGGCCTAAGCCTAACAGTAACCCTGGGAAGGTAAATCAGCCTGGTGTTAGGCTTCTTGCCAAGGAAAAAGCCGTGAAAGCAGCCATGTTGTGGCACTTCTGCACTCCCTTTTTGATGCCTTTGGCAGATGAAGTAAGCCTGGAACTCAGGGCTTCCTGGTTAAAGAAATCCAAGCCCTAGGCTGAACCCTAACCCTAACCCTAGGCAGATAAATCAGCCTAGGTATAGGGATGGTGCCAAGGAAAAAGCTGTGAAAGCTGCCATGTTGTTGCACTTTTGTACTCCCCTTGGGATGCCTTGAACAGCTGCAGTGTGCCTGGAGCCCAGGGCTTCCTAGTTTTAAAAATTCTAGCCCTAGGCCTAAGCCTAACAGTAACCCTGGGAAGGTAAATCAGCCTGGTCTTAGGCTTCTTGCCAAGGAAAAAGCCGTGAAAGCAGCCATGTTGTGGCACTTTTGCACTCCCTTTTGGATGCCTTTCACAGCTCCAGTGTGCCTGGAACTCAGGGCTTCCTGATTTTAAAAATCCTAGCCCTAGGCCGAACCCCAACCCTAAGATGAGAAAGGCAAATCAGCCAGGAATTAGGCATGTCCCCAAGGAAAAAGCTGTGGAGGCAGGCATGTTGTGGTACTTTTGCGCTCTTCTTGGCTAGTCCTTCGCAGCTGCTGTGTTCTTGGAACTCAGGGCTTTCTGGTTAATAGAACCCTTACCCTAGGCGTAACTCAAACCTTAACCCTAGGAAGGATAATCAACCTATGGTTCGGGATGGTCTCATGGAAATATCAGTGGTGGCAGCCAAGTTGCATCACTTTTGCGCTCCCCTTGGGATGCCTTTCGCAGCTGCAGTGTGCCTGGAGCCCAGGGCTTCCTAGTTTTAAAAGTCCTAGGCCTAAGCCTAACAGTAACCCTAGGAAGGTAAATCAGCCGGGTATTAGGGTTCTTCCTAAGGGAAAAGCCGTGAAAGCAGCCATGTTGTGGCACTTCTGCACTCCCTTTGGGATGCCTTTGGCAGATGAAGTAAGCCTGGAACTCAGGGCTTCCTGGTTAAAGAAATCCAAGCCCTAGGCTGAACCCTAACCCTAACCCTAGGCAGATAAATCAGCCTAGGTATAGGGATGGTGCCAAGGAAAAAGCTGTGAAAGCTGCCATGTTGTTGCACTTTTGTACTCCCCTTGGGATGCCTTGAACAGCTGCAGTGTGCCTGGAGCCCAGGGCTTCCTAGTTTTAAAAATCCTAGCCCTAGGCCTAAGCCTAACAGTAACCCTGGGAAGGTAAATCAGCCTGGTGTTAGGCTTCTTGCCAAGGAAAAAGCCGTGAAAGCAGCCATGTTGTGGCACTTTTGCACTCCCTTTTGGATGCCTTTCACAGCTCCAGTGTGCCTGGAACTCAGGGCTTCCTGATTTTAAAAATCCTAGCCCTAGGCCGAACCCCAACCCTAAGACGAGAAAGGCAAATCAGCCAGGAATTAGGCATGTCCCCAAGGAAAAAGCTGTGGAGGCAGGCATGTTGTGGTACTTTTGCGCTCTTCTTGGCTAGTTGATCGCAGCTGCTGTGTTCTTGGAACTCAGGGCTTTCTGGTTAATAGAGCCCTTACCCTAGGCGTAACTCAAACCTTAACCCTAGGAAGGAAAATCAGCCTATGGTTCGGATTGGTCTCATGGAAATATCAGTGGTGGCAGCCAAGTTGCGTCACTTTTGCGCTCCCCTTGGAATGCCTTTCGCAGCTGCAGTGTGCCTGGAGCCCAGGGCTTCCTGGTTTTAAAAGTCCTAGGCCTAAGCCTAACAGTAACCCTAGGAAGGTAAATCAGCCGGGTATTAGGGTTCTTCCTAAGGGAAAAGCCGTGAAAGCAGCCATGTTGTGGCACTTCTGCACTCCCTTTGGGATGCCTTTGGCAGATGAAGTAAGCCTGGAACTCAGGGCTTCCTGGTTAAAGAAATCCAAGCCCTAGGCTGAACCCTAACCCTAACCCCAGGCAGATAAATCAGCCTAGGTATAGGGATGGTGCCAAGGAAAAAGCTGTGAAAGCTGCCATGTTGTTGCACTTTTGTACTCCCCTTGGGATGCCTTGAACAGCTGCAGTGTGCCTGGAGCTAAGGGCTTCCTAGTTTTAAAAATCCTAGCCCTAGGCCTAAGCCTAACAGTAACCCTGGGAAGGGAAATCAGCCTGGTGTTAGGCTTCTTGCCAAGGAAAAAGCCATGAAAGCAGCCATGTTGTGGCACTTTTGCACTCCCTTTTGGATGCCTTTCACAGCTCCAGTGTGCCTGGAACTCAGGGCTTCCTGATTTTAAAAATCCTAGCCCTAGGCCGAACCCCAACCCTAAGACGAGAAAGGCAAATCAGCCAGGAATTAGGCATGTCCCCAAGGAAAAAGCTGTGGAGGCAGGCATGTTGTGGTACTTTTGCGCTCTTCTTGGCTAGTCCTTCGCAGCTGCTGTGTTCTTGGAACTCAGGGCTTTCTGGTTAATAGAACCCTTACCCTAGGCGTAACTCAAACCTTAACCCTAGGAAGGAAAATCAACCTATGTTTCGGGATGGTCTCATGGAAATATCAGTGGTGGCAGCCAAGTTGCGTCACTTTTGCGCTCCCCTTGGGATGCCTTTTGCAGCTGCAGTGTGCCTGGAGCCCAGGGCTTCCTGGTTTTAAAAGTCCTAGGCCTAAGCCTAACAGTAACCCTAGGAAGGTAAATCAGCCGGGTGTTAGGCTTCTTGCCAAGTAAAAAGCCGTGAAAGCAGCCATGTTGTGGCACTTCTGCACTCCCTTTGGGATGCCTTTGGCAGATGAAGTAAGCCTGGAACTCAGGGCTTCCTGGTTAAAGAAATCCAAGCCCTAGGCTGAAGCCTAACCCTAACCCTAGGCAGATAAATCAGCCTAGGTATAGGGATGGTGCCAAGGAAAAAGCTGTGAAAGCTGCCATGTTGTTGCACTTTTGTACTCCCCTTGGGATGCCTTGAACAGCTGCAGTGTGCCTGGAGCCCAGGGCTTCCTAGTTTTAAAAATCCTAGCCCTAGGCCTAAGCCTAACAGTAACCCTGGGAAGGTAAATCAGCCTGGTGTTAGGCTTCTTGCCAAGGAAAAAGCCATGAAAGCAGCCATGTTGTGGCACTTTTGCACTCCCTTTTGGATGCCTTTCACAGCTCCAGTGTGCCTGGAACTCAGGGCTTCCTGATTTTAAAAATCCTAGCCCTAGGCCGAAACCCAAGCCTAAGACGAGAAAGGCAAATCAGCCAGGAATTAGGCATGTCCCCAAGGAAAAAGCTGTGGAGGCAGGCATGTTGTGCTACTTTTGCGCTCTTCTTGGCTAGTCCTTCGCAGCTGCTGTGTTCTTGGAACTCATGGCTTTCTGGTTAATAGAACCCTTACCCTAGGCGTAACTCAAACCTTAAGCCTAGGAAGGAAAATCAGCCTATGGTTCGGGATGGTCTCATGGAAATATCAGTGGTGGCAGCCAAGTTGCGTCACTTTTGCGCTCCCCTTGGGATGGCTTTTGCAGCTGCAGTGTGCCTGGAGCCCAGGGCTTCCTGGTTTTAAAAGTCCTAGGCCTAAGCCTAACAGTAACCCTAGGAAGGTAAATCAGACGGGTATTAGGGTTCTTCCTAAGGGAAAAGCCGTGAAAGCAGCCATGTTGTGGCACTTCTGCACTCCCTTTGGGATGCCTTTGGCAGATGAAGTAAGCCTGGAACTCAGGGCTTCCTGGTTAAAGAAATCCAAGCCCTAGGCTGAACCCTAACCCTAACCCTAGGCAGATAAATCAGCCTAGGTATAGGGATGGTGCCAAGGAAAAAGCTGTGAAAGCTGCCATGTTGTTGCACTTTTGTACTCCCCTTGGGATGCCTTGAACAGCTGCAGTGTGCCTGGAGCCCAGGGCTTCCTAGTTTTAAAAATCCTAGCCCTAGGCCTAAGCCTAACAGTAACCCTGGGAAGGTAAATCAGCCTGGTGTTAGGCTTCTTGCCAAGGAAAAAGCCGTGAAAGCAGCCATGTTGTGGCACTTCTGCACTCCCTTTGGGATGCCTTTGGCAGATGAAGTAAGCCTGGAACTCAGGGCTTCCTGGTTAAAGAAATCCAAGCCCTAGGCTGAACCCTAACCCTAACCCTAGGCAGATAAATCAGCCTAGGTATAGGGATGGTGCCAAGGAAAAAGCTGTGAAAGCTGCCATGTTGTTGCACTTTTGTACTCCCCTTGGGATGCCTTGAACAGCTGCAGTGTGCCTGGAGCCCAGGGCTTCCTAGTTTTAAAAATCCTAGCCCTAGGCCTAAGCCTAACAGTAACCCTGGGAAGGTAAATCAGCCTGGTGTTAGGCTTCTTGCCAAGGAAAAAGCCATGAAAGCAGCCATGTTGTGGCACTTTTGCACTCCCTTTTGGATGCCTTTCACAGCTCCAGTGTGCCTGGAACTCAGGGCTTCCTGATTTTAAAAATCCTAGCCCTAGGCCGAAACCCAAGCCTAAGACGAGAAAGGCAAATCAGCCAGGAATTAGGCATGTCCCCAAGGAAAAAGCTGTGGAGGCAGGCATGTTGTGCTACTTTTGCGCTCTTCTTGGCAAGTCCTTCGCAGCTGCTGTGTTCTTGGAACTCAGGGCTTTCTGGTTAATAGAACCCTTACCCTAGGCGTAACTCAAACCTTAACCCTAGGAAGGATAATCAACCTATGGTTCGGGATGGTCTCATGGAAATATCAGTGGTGGCAGCCAAGTTGCATCACTTTTGCGCTCCCCTTGGGATGCCTTTCGCAGCTGCAGTGTGCCTGGAGCCCAGGGCTTCCTAGTTTTAAAAGTCCTAGGCCTAAGCCTAACAGTAACCCTAGGAAGGTAAATCAGCCGGGTATTAGGGTTCTTCCTAAGGGAAAAGCCGTGAAAGCAGCCATGTTGTGGCACTTCTGCACTCCCTTTGGGATGCCTTTGGCAGATGAAGTAAGCCTGGAACTCAGGGCTTCCTGGTTAAAGAAATCCAAGCCCTAGGCTGAACCCTAACCCTAACCCTAGGCAGATAAATCAGCCTAGGTATAGGGATGGTGCCAAGGAAAAAGCTGTGAAAGCTGCCATGTTGTTGCACTTTTGTACTCCCCTTGGGATGCCTTGAACAGCTGCAGTGTGCCTGGAGCCCAGGGCTTCCTAGTTTTAAAAATCCTAGCCCTAGGCCTAAGCCTAACAGTAACCCTGGGAAGGTAAATCAGCCTGGTGTTAGGCTTCTTGCCAAGGAAAAAGCCGTGAAAGCAGCCATGTTGTGGCACTTCTGCACTCCCTTTTTGATGCCTTTGGCAGATGAAGTAAGCCTGGAACTCAGGGCTTCCTGGTTAAAGAAATCCAAGCCCTAGGCTGAACCCTAACCCTAACCCTAGGCAGATAAATCAGCCTAGGTATAGGGATGGTGCCAAGGAAAAAGCTGTGAAAGCTGCCATGTTGTTGCACTTTTGTACTCCCCTTGGGATGCCTTGAACAGCTGCAGTGTGCCTGGAGCCCAGGGCTTCCTAGTTTTAAAAATTCTAGCCCTAGGCCTAAGCCTAACAGTAACCCTGGGAAGGTAAATCAGCCTGGTCTTAGGCTTCTTGCCAAGGAAAAAGCCGTGAAAGCAGCCATGTTGTGGCACTTTTGCACTCCCTTTTGGATGCCTTTCACAGCTCCAGTGTGCCTGGAACTCAGGGCTTCCTGATTTTAAAAATCCTAGCCCTAGGCCGAACCCCAACCCTAAGATGAGAAAGGCAAATCAGCCAGGAATTAGGCATGTCCCCAAGGAAAAAGCTGTGGAGGCAGGCATGTTGTGGTACTTTTGCGCTCTTCTTGGCTAGTCCTTCGCAGCTGCTGTGTTCTTGGAACTCAGGGCTTTCTGGTTAATAGAACCCTTACCCTAGGCGTAACTCAAACCTTAACCCTAGGAAGGATAATCAACCTATGGTTCGGGATGGTCTCATGGAAATATCAGTGGTGGCAGCCAAGTTGCATCACTTTTGCGCTCCCCTTGGGATGCCTTTCGCAGCTGCAGTGTGCCTGGAGCCCAGGGCTTCCTAGTTTTAAAAGTCCTAGGCCTAAGCCTAACAGTAACCCTAGGAAGGTAAATCAGCCGGGTATTAGGGTTCTTCCTAAGGGAAAAGCCGTGAAAGCAGCCATGTTGTGGCACTTCTGCACTCCCTTTGGGATGCCTTTGGCAGATGAAGTAAGCCTGGAACTCAGGGCTTCCTGGTTAAAGAAATCCAAGCCCTAGGCTGAACCCTAACCCTAACCCTAGGCAGATAAATCAGCCTAGGTATAGGGATGGTGCCAAGGAAAAAGCTGTGAAAGCTGCCATGTTGTTGCACTTTTGTACTCCCCTTGGGATGCCTTGAACAGCTGCAGTGTGCCTGGAGCCCAGGGCTTCCTAGTTTTAAAAATCCTAGCCCTAGGCCTAAGCCTAACAGTAACCCTGGGAAGGTAAATCAGCCTGGTGTTAGGCTTCTTGCCAAGGAAAAAGCCGTGAAAGCAGCCATGTTGTGGCACTTTTGCACTCCCTTTTGGATGCCTTTCACAGCTCCAGTGTGCCTGGAACTCAGGGCTTCCTGATTTTAAAAATCCTAGCCCTAGGCCGAACCCCAACCCTAAGACGAGAAAGGCAAATCAGCCAGGAATTAGGCATGTCCCCAAGGAAAAAGCTGTGGAGGCAGGCATGTTGTGGTACTTTTGCGCTCTTCTTGGCTAGTTGATCGCAGCTGCTGTGTTCTTGGAACTCAGGGCTTTCTGGTTAATAGAGCCCTTACCCTAGGCGTAACTCAAACCTTAACCCTAGGAAGGAAAATCAGCCTATGGTTCGGATTGGTCTCATGGAAATATCAGTGGTGGCAGCCAAGTTGCGTCACTTTTGCGCTCCCCTTGGAATGCCTTTCGCAGCTGCAGTGTGCCTGGAGCCCAGGGCTTCCTGGTTTTAAAAGTCCTAGGCCTAAGCCTAACAGTAACCCTAGGAAGGTAAATCAGCCGGGTATTAGGGTTCTTCCTAAGGGAAAAGCCGTGAAAGCAGCCATGTTGTGGCACTTCTGCACTCCCTTTGGGATGCCTTTGGCAGATGAAGTAAGCCTGGAACTCAGGGCTTCCTGGTTAAAGAAATCCAAGCCCTAGGCTGAACCCTAACCCCAGGCAGATAAATCAGCCTAGGTATAGGGATGGTGCCAAGGAAAAAGCTGTGAAAGCTGCCATGTTGTTGCACTTTTGTACTCCCCTTGGGATGCCTTGAACAGCTGCAGTGTGCCTGGAGCCCAGGGCTTCCTAGTTTTAAAAATCCTAGCCCTAGGCCTAAGCCTAACAGTAACCCTGGGAAGGTAAATCAGCCTGGTGTTAGGCTTTTTGCCAAGGAAAAAGCCGTGAAAGCAGCCATGTTGTGGCACTTTTGCACTCCCTTTTGGATGCCTTTCACAGCTCCAGTGTGCCTGGAACTCAGGGCTTCCTGATTTTAAAAATCCTAGCCCTAGGCCGAACCCCAACCCTAAGATGAGAAAGGCAAATCAGCCAGGAATTAGGCATGTCCCCAAGGAAAAAGCTGTGGAGGCAGGCATGTTGTGCTACTTTTGCGCCCTTCTTGGCTAGTCCTTCGCAGCTGCTGTGTTCTTGGTACTCATGGCTTTCTGGTTAATAGAACCCTTACCCTAGGCGTAACTCAAACCTTAAGCCTAGGAAGGAAAATCAGCCTATGGTTCGGGATGGTCTCATGGAAATATCAGTGGTGGCAGCCAAGTTGCGTCACTTTTGCGCTCCCCTTGGGATGCCTTTTGCAGCTGCAGTGTGCCTGGAGCCCAGGGCTTCCTGGTTTTAAAAGTCCTAGGCCTAAGCCTAACAGTAACCCTAGGAAGGTAAATCAGCCGGGTATTAGGGTTCTTCCTAAGGGAAAAGCCGTGAAAGCAGCCATGTTGTGGCACTTCTGCACTCCCTTTGGGATGCCTTTGGCAGATGAAGTAAGCCTGGAACTCAGGGCTTCCTGGTTAAAGAAATCCAAGCCCTAGGCTGAAGCCTAACCCTAACCCTAGGCAGATAAATCAGCCTAGGTATAGGGATGGTGCCAAGGAAAAAGCTGTGAAAGCTGCCATGTTGTTGGACTTTTGTACTCCCCTTGGGATGCCTTGAACAGCTGCAGTGTGCCTGGAGCCCAGGGCTTCCTAGTTTTAAAAATCCTAGCCCTAGGCCTAAGCCTAACAGTAACCCTGGGAAGGTAAATCAGCCTGGTGTTAGGCTTCTTGCCAAGGAAAAAGCCGTGAAAGCAGCCATGTTGTGGCACTTCTGCACTCCCTTTGGGATGCCTTTGGCAGATGAAGTAAGCCTGGAACTCAGGGCTTCCTGGTTAAAGAAATCCAAGCCCTAGGCTGAAGCTTACCCTAACCCTAGGCAGATAAATCAGCCTAGGTATAGGGATGGTGCCAAGGAAAAAGCTGTGAAAGCTGCCATGTTGTTGCACTTTTGTACTCCCCTTGGGATGCCTTGAACAGCTGCAGTGTGCCTGGAGCCCAGGGCTTCCTAGTTTTAAAAATCCTAGCCCTAGGCCTAAGCCTAACAGTAACCCTGGGAAGGGAAATCAGCCTGGTGTTAGGCTTCTTGCCAAGGAAAAAGCCATGAAAGCAGCCATGTTGTGGCACTTTTGCACTCCCTTTTGGATGCCTTTCACAGCTCCAGTGTGCCTGGAACTCAGGGCTTCCTGATTTTAAAAATCCTAGCCCTAGGCCGAACCCCAACCCTAAGACGAGAAAGGCAAATCAGCCAGGAATTTGGCATGTCCCCAAGGAAAAAGCTGTGAAGGCAGGCATGTTGTGGTACTTTTGCGCTCTTCTTGGCTAGTTGATCGCAGCTGCTGTGTTCTTGGAACTCAGGGCTTTCTGGTTAATAGAGCCCTTACCCTAGGCGTAACTCCAACGTTAACCCTAGGAAGGAAAATCAGCCTATGGTTCGGATTGGTCTCATGGAAATATCAGTGGTGGCAGCCAAGTTGCGTCACTTTTGCGCTCCCCTTGGAATGCCTTTCGCAGCTGCAGTGTGCCTGGAGCCCAGGGCTTCCTGGTTTTAAAAGTCCTAGGCCTAAGCCTAACAGTAACCCTAGGAAGGTAAATCAGCCGGGTATTAGGGTTCTTCCTAAGGGAAAAGCCGTGAAAGCAGCCATGTTGTGGCACTTCTGCACTCCCTTTGGGATGCCTTTGGCAGATGAAGTAAGCCTGGAACTCAGGGCTTCCTGGTTAAAGAAATCCAAGCCCTAGGCTGAACCCTAACCCTAACCCCAGGCAGATAAATCAGCCTAGGTATAGGGATGGTGCCAAGGAAAAAGCTGTGAAAGCTGCCATGTTGTTGCACTTTTGTACTCCCCTTGGGATGCCTTGAACAGCTGCAGTGTGCCTGGAGCTAAGGGCTTCCTAGTTTTAAAAATCCTAGCCCTAGGCCTAAGCCTAACAGTAACCCTGGGAAGGGAAATCAGCCTGGTGTTAGGCTTCTTGCCAAGGAAAAAGCCATGAAAGCAGCCATGTTGTGGCACTTTTGCACTCCCTTTTGGATGCCTTTCACAGCTCCAGTGTGCCTGGAACTCAGGGCTTCCTGATTTTAAAAATCCTAGCCCTAGGCCGAACCCCAACCCTAAGACGAGAAAGGCAAATCAGCCAGGAATTAGGCATGTCCCCAAGGAAAAAGCTGTGGAGGCAGGCATGTTGTGGTACTTTTGCGCTCTTCTTGGCTAGTCCTTCGCAGCTGCTGTGTTCTTGGAACTCAGGGCTTTCTGGTTAATAGAACCCTTACCCTAGGCGTAACTCAAACCTTAACCCTAGGAAGGAAAATCAACCTATGTTTCGGGATGGTCTCATGGAAATATCAGTGGTGGCAGCCAAGTTGCGTCACTTTTGCGCTCCCCTTGGGATGCCTTTTGCAGCTGCAGTGTGCCTGGAGCCCAGGGCTTCCTGGTTTTAAAAGTCCTAGGCCTAAGCCTAACAGTAACCCTAGGAAGGTAAATCAGCCGGGTGTTAGGCTTCTTGCCAAGTAAAAAGCCGTGAAAGCAGCCATGTTGTGGCACTTCTGCACTCCCTTTGGGATGCCTTTGGCAGATTAAGTAAGCCTGGAACTCAGGGCTTCCTGGTTAAAAAAATCCAAGCCCTAGGCTGAACCCTAACCCTAACCCTAGGCAGATAAATCAGCCTAGGTATAGGGATGGTGCCAAGGAAAAAGCTGTGAAAGCTGCCATGTTGTTGCACTTTTGTACTCCCCTTGGGATGCCTTGAACAGCTGCAGTGTGCCTGGAGCCCAGGGCTTCCTAGTTTTAAAAATCCTAGCCCTAGGCCTAAGCCTAACAGTAACCCTGGGAAGGTAAATCAGCCTGGTGTTAGGCTTCTTGCCAAGGAAAAAGCCGTGAAAGCAGCCATGTTGTGGCACTTTTGCACTCCCTTTTGGATGCCTTTCACAGCTCCACTGTGCCTGGAACTCAGGGCTTCCTGATTTTAAAAATCCTAGCCCTAGGCCGAACCCCAACCCTAAGACGAGAAAGGCAAATCAGCCAGGAATTTGGCATGTCCCCAAGGAAAAAGCTGTGGAGGCAGGCATGTTGTGGTACTTTTGCGCTCTTCTTGGCTAGTTGATCGCAGCTGCTGTGTTCTTGGAACTCAGGGCTTTCTGGTTAATAGAGCCCTTACCCTAGGCGTAACTCAAACTTTAACCCTAGGAAGGAAAATCAGCCTATGGTTCGGATTGGTCTCATGGAAATATCAGTGGTGGCAGCCAAGTTGCGTCACTTTTGCGCTCCCCTTGGAATGCCTTTCGCAGCTGCAGTGTGCCTGGAGCCCAGGGCTTCCTGGTTTTAAAAGTCCTAGGCCTAAGCCTAACAGTAACCCTAGGAAGGTAAATCAGCCGGGTATTAGGGTTCTTCCTAAGGGAAAAGCCGTGAAAGCAGCCATGTTGTGGAACTTCTGCACTCCCTTTGGGATGCCTTTGGCAGATGAAGTAAGCCTGGAACTCAGGGCTTCCTGGTTAAAGAAATCCAAGCCCTAGGCTGAACCCTAACCCTAACCCCAGGCAGATAAATCAGCCTAGGTATAGGGATGGTGCCAAGGAAAAAGCTGTGAAAGCTGCCATGTTGTTGCACTTTTGTACTCCCCTTGGGATGCCTTGAACAGCTGCAGTGTGCCTGGAGCCCAGGGCTTCCTAGTTTTAAAAATCCTAGCCCTAGGCCTAAGCCTAACAGTAACCCTGGGAAGGTAAATCAGCCTGGTGTTAGGCTTCTTGCCAAGGAAAAAGCCGTGAAAGCAGCCATGTTGTGGCACTTTTGCACTCCCTTTTGGATGCCTTTCACAGCTCCAGTGTGCCTGGAACTCAGGGCTTCCTGATTTTAAAAATCCTAGCCCTAGGCCGAACCCCAACCCTAAGACGAGAAAGGCAAATCAGCCAGGAATTAGGCATGTCCCCAAGGAAAAAGCTGTGGAGGCAGGCATGTTGTGGTACTTTTGCGCTCTTCTTGGGTAGTCCTTCACAGCTGCTGTGTTCTTGGAACTCAGGGCTTTCTGGTTAATAGAACCCTTACCCTAGGCGTAACTCAAACCTTAACCCTAGGAAGGAAAATCAACCTATGGTTCGGGATGGTCTCATGGAAATATCAGTGGTGGCAGCCAAGTTGCGTCACTTTTGCGGTCCCCTTGGGATGCCTTTCGCAGCTGCAGTGTGCCTGGAGCCCAGGGCTTCCTGGTTTTAAAAGTCCTAGGCCTAAGCCTAACAGTAACCCTAGGAAAGTAAATCAGCCGGGTATTAGGGTCCTTCCTAAGGGAAAAGCCGTGAAAGCAGCCATGTTGTGGCACTTCTGCACTCCCTTTGGGATGCCTTTGGCAGATGAAGTAAGCCTGGAACTCAGGGCTTCCTGGTTAAAGAAATCCAAGCCCTAGGCTGAACCCTAACCCTAACCCTAGGCAGATAAATCAGCCTAGGTATAGGGATGGTGCCAAGGAAAAAGCTGTGAAAGCTGCCATGTTGTTGCACTTTTGTACTCCCCTTGGGATGCCTTGAACAGCTGCAGTGTGCCTGGAGCCCAGGGCTTCCTAGTTTTAAAAATCCTAGCCCTAGGCCTAAGCCTAACAGTAACCCTGGGAAGGGAAATCAGCCGGGTATTAGGGTTCTTCCTAAGGGAAAAGCCGTGAAAGCAGCCATGTTGTGGCACTTCTGCACTCCCTTTGGGATGCCTTTGGCAGATGAAGTAAGCCTGGAACTCAGGGCTTCCTGGTTAAAGAAATCCAAGCCCTAGGCTGAACCCTAACCCTAACCCTAGGCAGATAAATCAGCCTAGGTATAGGGATGGTGCCAAGGAAAAAGCTGTGAAAGCTGCCATGTTGTTGCACTTTTGTACTCCCCTTGGGATGCCTTGAACAGCTGCAGTGTGCCTGGAGCCCAGGGCTTCCTAGTTTTAAAAATCCTAGCCCTAGGCCTAAGCCTAACAGTAACCCTGGGAAGGTAAATCAGCCTGGTGTTAGGCTTCTTGCCAAGGAAAAAGCCGTGAAAGCAGCCATGTTGTGGCACTTTTGCACTCCCTTTTGGATGCCTTTCACAGCTCCAGTGTGCCTGGAACTCAGGGCTTCCTGATTTTAAAAATCCTAGCCCTAGGCCGAACCCCAACCCTAAGACGAGAAATGCAAATCAGCCAGGAATTTGGCATGTCCCCAAGGAAAAAGCTGTGGAGGCAGGCATGTTGTCCTACTTTTGCGCTCTTCTTGGCTAGTCCTTCGCAGCTGCTGTGTTCTTGGAACTCAGGGCTTTCTGGTTAATAGACCCTTACCCTAGGCGTAACTCAAACCTTAACCCTAGGAAGGAAAATCAGCCTATGATTCGGATTGGTCTCATGGAAATATCAGTGGTGGCAGCCAAGTTGCGTCACTTTTGCGCTCCCCTTGGGATGCCTTTCGCAGCTGCAGTGTGCCTGGAGCCCAGGGCTTCCTGGTTTTAAATGTCCTAGGCCTAAGCCTAACAGTAACCCTAGGAAGGTAAATCAGCCGGGTATTAGGGTTCTTCCTAAGGGAAAAGCCGTGAAAGCAGCCATGTTGTGGCACTTCTGCACTCCCTTTGGGATGCCTTTGGCAGATGAAGTAAGCCTGGAACTCAGGGCTTCCTGGTTAAAGAAATCCAAGCCCTAGGCTGAACCCTAACCCTAACCCTAGGCAGATAAATCAGCCTAGGTATAGGGATGGTGCCAAGGAAAAAGCTGTGAAAGCTGCCATGTTGTTGCACTTTTGTACTCCCCTTGGGATGCCTTGAACAGCTGCAGTGTGCCTGGAGCCCAGAGCTTCCTAGTTTTAAAAATCCTAGCCCTAGGCCTAAGCCTAACAGTAACCCTGGGAAGGTAAATCAGCCTGGTGTTAGGCTTCTTGCCAAGGAAAAAGCCGTGAAAGCAGCCATGTTGTGGCACTTTTGCACTCCCTTTTGGATGCCTTTCACAGCTCCAGTGTGCCTGGAACTCAGGGCTTCCTGATTTTAAAAATCCTAGCCCTAGGCCGAACCCCAACCCTAAGACGAGAAAGGCAAATCAGCCAGGAATTAGGCATGTCCCCAAGGAAAAAGCTGTGGAGGCAGGCATGTTGTCCTACTTTTGCGCTCTTCTTGGCTAGTCCTTCGCAGCTGCTGTGTTCTTGGAACTCAGGGCTTTCTGGTTAATAGACCCTTACCCTAGGCGTAACTCAAACCTTAACCCTAGGAAGGAAAATCAGCCTATGATTCGGATTGGTCTCATGGAAATATCAGTGGTGGCAGCCAAGTTGCGTCACTTTTGCGCTCCCCTTGGGATGCCTTTCGCAGCTGCAGTGTGCCTGGAGCCCAGGGCTTCCTGGTTTTAAAAGTCCTAGGCCTAAGCCTAACAGTAACCCTAGGAAGGTAAATCAGCCGGGTATTAGGGTTCTTCCTAAGGGAAAAGCCGTGAAAGCAGCCATGTTGTGGCACTTCTGCACTCCCTTTGGGATGCCTTTGGCAGATGAAGTAAGCCTGGAACTCAGGGCTTCCTGGTTAAAGAAATCCAAGCCCTAGGCTGAACCCTAACCCTAACCCTAGGCAGATAAATCAGCCTAGGTATAGGGATGGTGCCAAGGAAAAAGCTGTGAAAGCTGCCATGTTGTTGCACTTTTGTACTCCCCTTGGGATGCCTTGAACAGCTGCAGTGTGCCTGGAGCCCAGGGCTTCCTAGTTTTAAAAATCCTAGCCCTTGGCCTAAGCCTAACAGTAACCCTGGGAAGGTAAATCAGCCTGGTGTTAGGCTTCTTGCCAAGGAAAAAGCCGTGAAAGCAGCCATGTTGTGGCACTTTTGCACTCCCTTTTGGATGCCTTTCACAGCTCCAGTGTGCCTGGAACTCAGGGCTTCCTGATTTTAAAAATCCTAGCCCTAGGCCGAACCCCAACACTAAGACGAGAAAGGCAAATCAGCCAGGAATTAGGCATGTCCCCAAGGAAAAAGCTGTGGAGGCAGGCATGTTGTGCTACTTTTGCGCTCTTCTTGGCTAGTCCTTCGCAGCTGCTGTGTTCTTGGAACTCAGGGCTTTCTGGTTAATAGACCCTTACCCTAGGCGTAACTCAAACCTTAACCCTAGGAAGGAAAATCAGCCTATGATTCGGATTGGTCTCATGGAAATATCAGTGGTGGCAGCCAAGTTGCGTCACTTTTGCGCTCCCCTTGGGATGCCTTTCGCAGCTGCAGTGTGCCTGGAGCCCAGGGCTTCCTGGTTTTAAAAGTCCTAGGCCTAAGCCTAACAGTAACCCTAGGAAGGTAAATCAGCCGGGTATTAGGGTTCTTCCTAAGGGAAAAGCCGTGAAAGCAGCCATGTTGTGGCACTTCTGCACTCCCTTTGGGATGCCTTTGGCAGATGAAGTAAGCCTGGAACTCAGGGCTTCCTGGTTAAAGAAATCCAAGCCCTAGGCTGAACCCTAACCCTAACCCTAGGCAGATAAATCAGCCTAGGTATAGGGATGGTGCCAAGGAAAAAGCTGTGAAAGCTGCCATGTTGTTGCACTTTTGTACTCCCCTTGGGATGCCTTGAACAGCTGCAGTGTGCCTGGAGCCCAGGGCTTCCTAGTTTTAAAAATCCTAGCCCTAGGCCTAAGCCTAACAGTAACCCTGGGAAGGTAAATCAGCCTGGTGTTAGGCTTCTTGCCAAGGAAAAAGCCGTGAAAGCAGCCATGTTGTGGCACTTTTGCACTCCCTTTTGGATGCCTTTCACAGCTCCACTGTGCCTGGAACTCAGGGCTTCCTGATTTTAAAAATCCTAGCCCTAGGCCGAACCGCAACACTAAGACGAGAAAGGCAAATCAGCCAGGAATTAGGCATGTCCCCAAGGAAAAAGCTGTGGAGGCAGGCATGTTGTGCTACTTTTGCGCTCTTCTTGGCTAGTCCTTCGCAGCTGCTGTGTTCTTGGAACTCATGGCTTTCTGGTTAATAGAACCCTTACCCTAGGCGTAACTCAAACCTTAACCCTAGGAAGGAAAATCAGCCTATGGTTCGGGATGGTCTCATGGAAATATCAGTGGTGGCAGCCAAGTTGCGTCACTTTTGCGCTCCCCTTGGGATGCCTTTCGCAGCTGCAGTGTGCCTGGAACTCAGGGCTTCCTGGTTTTAAAAGTCCTAGGCCTAAGCCTAACAGGAACCCTGGGAAGGTAAATCAGCCGGGTTTTAGGCTTCTTGCCAAGGAAAGAGCCGTGAAAGCAGCCATGTTGTGGCACTTCTGCACTCCCTTTGGGATGCCTTTGGCAGATGAAGTAAGCCTGGAACTCAGGGCTTCCTGGTTAAAGAAATCCAAGCCCTAGGCTGAACCCTTACCCTAACCCTAAGCAGATAAATCAGCCTAGGTATAGGGATGGTGCCAAGGAAAAAGCTGTGAAAGCTGCCATGTTGTTGCACTTTTGTACTCCCCTTGGGATGCCTTGAACAGCTGCAGTGTGCCTGGAGCCCAGGGCTTCCTAGTTTTAAAAATCCTAACCCTAGGCCTAAGCCTAACAGTAACCCTAGGAAGGTAAATCAGCCGGGTATTAGGGTTCTTCCTAAGGGAAAAGCCGTGAAAGCAGCCATGTTGTGGCACTTCTGCACTCCCTTTGGGATGCCTTTGGCAGATGAAGTAAGCCTGGAACTCAGGGCTTCCTGGTTAAAGAAATCCAAGCCCTAGGCTGAAGCCTAACCCTAACCCTAGGCAGATAAATCAGCCTAGGTATAGGGATGGTGCCAAGGAAAAAGCTGTGAAAGCTGCCATGTTGTTGCACTTTTGTACTCCCCTTGGGATGCCTTGAACAGCTGCAGTGTGCCTGGAGCCCAGGGCTTCCTAGTTTTAAAAATCCTAGCCCTAGGCCTAAGCCTAACAGTAACCCTGGGAAGGTAAATCAGCCTGGTGTTAGGCTTCTTGCCAAGGAAAAAGCCGTGAAAGCAGCCATGTTGTGGCACTTTTGCACTCCCTTTTGGATGCCTTTCACAGCTCCACTGTGCCTGGAACTCAGGGCTTCCTGATTTTAAAAATCCTAGCCCTAGGCCGAACCGCAACACTAAGACGAGAAAGGCAAATCAGCCAGGAATTAGGCATGTCCCCAAGGAAAAAGCTGTGGAGGCAGGCATGTTGTGCTACTTTTGCGCTCTTCTTGGCTAGTCCTTCGCAGCTGCTGTGTTCTTGGAACTCATGGCTTTCTGGTTAATAGAACCCTTACCCTAGGCGTAACTCAAACCTTAACCCTAGGAAGGAAAATCAGCCTATGGTTCGGGATGGTCTCATGGAAATATCAGTGGTGGCAGCCAAGTTGCGTCACTTTTGCGCTCCCCTTGGGATGCCTTTCGCAGCTGCAGTGTGCCTGGAGCCCAGGGCTTCCTGGTTTTAAAAGTCCTAGGCCTAAGCCTAACAGGAACCCTGGGAAGGTAAATCAGCCGGGTTTTAGGCTTCTTGCCAAGGAAAGAGCCGTGAAAGCAGCCATGTTGTGGCACTTCTGCACTCCCTTTGGGATGCCTTTGGCAGATGAAGTAAGCCTGGAACTCAGGGCTTCCTGGTTAAAGAAATCCAAGCCCTAGGCTGAACCCTTACCCTAACCCTAAGCAGATAAATCAGACTAGGTATAGGGATGGTGCCAAGGAAAAAGCTGTGAAAGCTGCCATGTTGTTGCACTTTTGTACTCCCCTTGGGATGCCTTGAACAGCTGCAGTGTGCCTGGAGCCCAGGGCTTCCTAGTTTTAAAAATCCTAACCCTAGGCCTAAGCCTAACAGTAACCCTAGGAAGGTAAATCAGCCGGGTATTAGGGTTCTTCCTAAGGGAAAAGCCGTGAAAGCAGCCATGTTGTGGCACTTCTGCACTCGCTTTGGGATGCCTTTGGCAGATGAAGTAAGCCTGGAACTCAGGGCTTCCTGGTTAAAGAAATCCAAGCCCTAGGCTGAACCCTAACCCTAACCCTAGGCAGATAAATCAGCCTAGGTATAGGGATGGTGCCAAGGAAAAAGCTGTGAAAGCTGCCATGTTGTTGCACTTTTGTACTCCCCTTGGGATGCCTTGAACAGCTGCAGTGTGCCTGGAGCCCAGGGCTTCCTAGTTTTAAAAATCCTAGCCCTTGGCCTAAGCCTAACAGTAACCCTGGGAAGGTAAATCAGCCTGGTGTTAGGCTTCTTGCCAAGGAAAAAGCCGTGAAAGCAGCCATGTTGTGGCACTTTTGCACTCTTTTTTGGATGCCTTTCACAGCTCCAGTGTGCCTGGAACTCAGGGCTTCCTGATTTTAAAAATCCTAGCCCTAGGCCGAACCCCAACCCTAAGACGAGAAAGGCAAATCAGCCAGGAATTAGGCATGTCCCCAAGGAAAAAGCTGTGGAGGCAGGCATGTTGTGCTACTTTTGCGCTCTTCTTGGCTAGTCCTTCGCAGCTGCTGTGTTCTTGGAACTCATGGCTTTCTGGTTAATAGAGCCCTTACCCTAGGCGCAACTCAAACCTTAACCCTAGGAAGGAAAATCAGCCTATGGTTCGGGATGGTCTCATGGAAATATCAGTGGTGGCAGCCAAGTTGCGTCACTTTTGCGCTCCCCTTGGGATGCCTTTTGCAGCTGCAGTGTGCCTGGAGCCCAGGGCTTCCTGGTTTTAAAAGTCCTAGGCCTAAGCCTAACAGTAACCCTAGGAAGGTAAATCAGCCGGGTATTAGGGTTCTTCCTAAGGGAAAAGCCGTGAAAGCAGCCATGTTGTGGCACTTCTGCACTCGCTTTGGGATGCCTTTGGCAGATGAAGTAAGCCTGGAACTCAGGGCTTCCTGGTTAAAGAAATCCAAGCCCTAGGCTGAAGCCTAACCCTAACCCTAGGCAGATAAATCAGCCTAGGTATAGGGATGGTGCCAAGGAAAAAGCTGTGAAAGCTGCCATGTTGTTGCACTTTTGTACTCCCCTTGGGATGCCTTGAACAGCTGCAGTGTGCCTGGAGCCCAGGGCTTCCTAGTTTTAAAAATCCTAGCCCTTGGCCTAAGCCTAACAGTAACCCTGGGAAGGTAAATCAGCCTGGTGTTAGGCTTCTTGCCAAGGAAAAAGCCGTGAAAGCAGCCATGTTGTGGCACTTTTGCACTCCCTTTTGGATGCCTTTCACAGCTCCAGTGTGCCTGGAACTCAGGGCTTCCTGATTTTAAAAATCCTAGCCCTAGGCCGAACCCCAACCCTAAGACGAGAAAGGCAAATCAGCCAGGAATTAGGCATGTCCCCAAGGAAAAAGCTGTGGAGGCAGGCATGTTGTGCTACTTTTGCGCTCTTCTTGGCTAGTCCTTCGCAGCTGCTGTGTTCTTGGAACTCAGGGCTTTCTGGTTAATAGAGCCCTTACCCTAGGCGCAACTCAAACCTTAACCCTAGGAAGGAAAATCAACCTATGGTTCGGGATGGTCTCATGGAAATATCAGTGGTGGCAGCCAAGTTGCGTCACTTTTGCGCTCCCCTTGGGATGCCTTTCGCAGCTGCAGTGTGCCTGGAGTCCAGGGCTTCCTGGTTTTAAAAGTCCTAGGCCTAAGCATAACAGGAACCCTGGGAAGGTAAATCAGCCTGGTTTTATGCTTCTTGCAAGGAAAAAGCCGAGAAAGCAGCCATGTTGTGGCACTTCTGCACTCCCTTTGGGATGCCTTTGGCAGATGAAGTAAGCCTGGAACTCAGGGCTTCCTGGTTAAAGAAATGCAAGCCCTAGGCTGAACCCTAACCCTAACCCTAGGCAGATAAATCAGCCTAGGTATAGGGATGGTGCCAAGGAAAAAGCTGTGAAAGCTGCCATGTTGTTGCACTTTTGTACTCCCCTTGGGATGCCTTGAACAGCTGCAGTATGCCTGGAGCCCAGGGCTTCCTAGTTTTAAGAATGCTAGCCCTAGGCCTAAGCCTAACAGTAACCCTAGGAAGGTAAATCAGCCTGGTGTTAGGCTTCTTGCCAAGGAAAAAGCCGTGAAAGCAGCCATGTTGTGGCACTTCTGCACTCCCTTTGGGATGCCTTTGGCAGATGAAGTAAGCCTGGAACTCAGGGCTTCCTGGTTAAAGAAATCCAAGCCCTAGGCTGAACCCTAACCCTAACCCTAGGCAGATAAATCAGCCTAGGTATAGGGATGGTGCCAAGGAAAAAGCTGTGAAAGCTGCCATGTTGTTGCACTTTTGTACTCCCCTTGGGATGCCTTGAACAGCTGCAGTGTGCCTGGAGCCCAGGGCTTCCTAGTTTTAAAAATCCTAGCCCTAGGCCTAAGCCTAACAGTAACCCTGGGAAGGTAAATCAGCCTGGTGTTAGGCTTCTTGCCAAGGAAAAAGCCGTGAAAGCAGCCATGTTGTGGCACTTTTGCACTCCCTTTTGGATGCCTTTCACAGCTCCAGTGTGCCTGGAACTCAGGGCTTCCTGATTTTAAAAATCCTAGCCCTAGGCCGAACCCCAACCCTAAGACGAGAAAGGCAAATCAGCCAGGAATTAGGCATGTAACCAAGGAAAAAGCTGTGGAGGCAGGCATGTTGTGGTACTTTTGCGCTCTTCTTGGGTAGTCCTTCGCAGCTGCTGTGTTCTTGGAACTCAGGGCTTTCTGGTTAATAGAACCCTTACCCTTGGCGTATCCCAAACCTAAACCCTAAGAAGGAAAATCAGCCAATGGTTCGGGATGGTCTCATGGAAATATCAGTGGTGGCAGCCAAGTTGCGTCACTTTTGCGCTCCCCTTGGGATGCCTTTCGCAGCTGCAGTGTGCCTGGAGCCCAGGGCTTCCTGGTTTTAAAAGTCCTAGGCCGAAGCCTAACAGTAACCCTAGGAAGGCAAATCAGCCGGGTATTAGGGTTCTTCCTAAGGGAAAAGACGTGAAAGCAGCCATGTTGTGGCACTTCTGCACTCCCTTTGGGATGCCTTTGGCAGATGAAGTAAGCCTGGAACTCAGGGCTTCCTGGTTAAAGAAATCCAAGCCCTAGGCTGAACCCTAACCCTAACCCTAGGCAGATAAATCAGCCTAGGTATAGGGATGGTGCCAAGGAAAATGCTGTGAAAGCTGCCATGTTGTTGCACTTTTGTACTCCCCTTGGGATGCCTTAAACAGCTGCAGTGTGCCTGGAGCTAAGGGCTTCCTAGTTTTAAAAATCCTAGCCCGAGGCCTAAGCCTAACAGTAACCCTGGGAAGGGAAATCAGCCTGGTGTTAGGCTTCTTGCCAAGGAAAAAGCCGTGAAAGCAGCCATGTTGTGGCACTTTTGCACTCCCTTTTGGATGCCTTTCACAGCTCCAGTGTGCCTGGAACTCAGGGCTTCATGATTTTAAAAATCCTAGCCCTAGGCCGGACCCCAACCCTAAGACGAGAAAGGCAAATCAGCCAGGTATTAGGCATGTCCCCAAGGAATAAGCTGTGGAGGCAGGCATGTTGTGCTACTTTTGCGCTCTTCTTGGGTAGTCCTTCACAGCTGCTGTGTTCTTGGAACTCAGGGCTTTCTGGTTAATAGAACCCTTACCCTAGGCGTAACTCAAACCTTAACCCTAGGAAGGAAAATCAGCCTATGGTTCGGGATGGTCTCATGGAAATATCAGTGGTGGCAGCCAAGTTGCGTCACTTTTGCGCTCCCCTTGGGATGCCTTTCGCAGCTGCAGTGTGCCTGGAGCCCAGGGCTTCCTGGTTTTAACAGTCCTAGGCCTAAGCCTAACAGTAACCCTAGGAAGGTAAATCAGACAGGTATTAGGGTTCTTCCTAAGGGAAAAGCCGTGAAAGCAGCCATGTTGTGGCACTTCTGCACTCCCTTTGGGATGCCTTTGGCAGATGAAGTAAGCCTGGAACTCAGGGCTTCCTGGTTAAAGAAATCCAAGCCCTAGGCTGAACCCTAACCCTAACCCTAGGCAGATAAATCAGCCTAGGTATAGGGATGGTGCCAAGGAAAAAGCTGTGAAAGCTGCCATGTTGTTGCACTTTTGTACTCCCCTTGGGATGCCTTTCGCAGCTGCAGTGTGCCTGGAGCCCAGGGCTTCCTGGTTTTAAAAATCCTAGCCCTAGGCCTAAGCCTAACAGTAACCCTGGGAAGGTAAATCAGCCTGGTATTAGGGTTCTTCCTAAGGGAAAAGCCGTGAAAGCAGCCATGTTGTCGCACTTCTGCACTCGCTTTGGGATGCCTTTCACAGCTGAAGTGTGCCTGGAACTCAGGGCTTCCTGATTTTAAAAATCCTAGCCCTAGGCCGAACCCCAACCCTAAGACGAGAAAGGCAAATCAGCCAGGAATTAGGCATGTCCCCAAGGAAAAAGCTGTGGAGGCAGGCATGTTGTGGTACTTTTGCGCTCTTCTTGGGTAGTCCTTCGCAGCTGCTGTGTTCTTGGAACTCAGGGCTTTCTGGTTAATAGAACCCTTACCCTAGGCGTAACTCAAACCTTAACCCTAGGAAGGAAAATCAGCCTATGATTCGGATTGGTCTCATGGAAATATCAGTGGTGGCAGCCAAGTTGCGTCACTTTTGCGCTCCCCTTGGGATGCCTTTCGCAGCTGCAGTGTGCCTGGAGCCCAGGGCTTCCTGGTTTTAAAAGTCCTAGGCCTAAGCCTAACAGTAACCCTAGGAAGGTAAATCAGCCGGGTATTAGGGTTCTTCCTAAGGGAAAAGCCGTGAAAGCAGCCATGTTGTGGCACTTCTGCACTCCCTTTGGGATGCCTTTGGCAGATGAAGTAAGCCTGGAACTCAGGGCTTCCTGGTTAAAGAAATCCAAGCCCTAGGCTGAACCCTAACCCTAACCCTAGGCAGATAAATCAGCCTAGGTATAGGGATGGTGCCAAGGAAAAAGCTGTGAAAGCTGCCATGTTGTTGCACTTTTGTACTCCCCTTGGGATGCCTTGAACAGCTGCAGTGTGCCTGGAGCCCAGGGCTTCCTAGTTTTAAAAACCCTAGCCCTAGGCCTAAGCCTAACAGTAACGTGGGAAGGTAAATCAGCCTGGTGTTAGGCTTCTTGCCAAGGAAAAAGCCGTGAAAGCAGCCATGTTGTGGCACTTCTGCACTCCCTTTGGGATGCCTTTGGCAGATGAAGTAAGCCTGGAACTCAGGGCTTCCTGGTTAAAGAAATCCAAGCCCTAGGCTGAACCCTAACCCTAACCCTAGGCAGATAAATCAGCCTAGGTATAGGGATGGTGCCAAGGAAAAAGCTGTGAAAGCTGCCATGTTGTTGCACTTTTGTACTCCCCTTGGGATGCCTTGAACAGCTGCAGTGTGCCTGGAGCCCAGGGCTTCCTAGTTTTAAAAATCCTAGCCCTAGGCCTAAGCCTAACAGTAACCCTGGGAAGGTAAATCAGCCTGGTGTTAGGCTTCTTGCCAAGGAAAAAGCCGTGAAAGCAGCCATGTTGTGGCACTTTTGCACTCCCTTTTGGATGCCTTTCACAGCTCCAGTGTGCCTGGAACTCAGGGCTTCCTGATTTTAAAAATCCTAGCCCTAGGCCGAACCCCAACCCTAAGACGAGAAAGGCAAATCAGCCAGGAATTAGGCATGTAACCAAGGAAAAAGCTGTGGAGGCAGGCATGTTGTGGTACTTTTGCGCTCTTCTTGGCTAGTTCTTCGCAGCTGCTGTGTTCTTGGAACTCAGGGCTTTCTGGTTAATAGAACCCTTACCCTAGGCGTAACTCAAACCTTAAGCCTAGGAAGGAAAATCAGCCTATGGTTCGGATTGGTCTCATGGAAATATCAGTGGTGGCAGCCAAGTTGCGTCACTTTTGCGCTCCCCTTGGGATGCCTTTCGCAGCTGCAGTGTGCCTGGAGCCCAGGGCTTCCTGGTTTTAAAAGTCCTAGGCCTAAGCCTAACAGGAACCCTGGGAAGGTAAAACAGCCGGGTATTAGGCTTCTTGCCAAGGAAAAAGCCGTGAAAGCAGCCATGTTGTGGCACTTCTGCACTCCCTTTGGGATGCCTTTGGCAGATGAAGTAAGCCTGGAACTCAGGGCTTCCTGGTTAAAGAAATCCAAGCCCTAGGCTGAACCCTAACCCTAACCCTAGGCAGATAAATCAGCCTAGGTATAGGGATGGTGCCAAGGAAAAAGCTGTGAAAGCTGCCATGTTGTTGCACTTTTGTACTCCCCTTGGGATGCCTTGAACAGCTGCAGTGTGCCTGGAGCCCAGGGCTTCCTAGTTTTAAGAATGCTAGCCCTAGGCCTAAGCCTAACAGTAACCCTGGGAAGGTAAATCAGCCTGGTGTTAGGCTTCTTGCCAAGGAAAAAGCCGTGAAAGCAGCCATGTTGTGGCACTTCTGCACTCCCTTTGGGATGCCTTTGGCAGATGAAGTAAGCCTGGAACTCAGGGCTTCCTGGTTAAAAAAATCCAAGCCCTAGGCTGAACCCTAACCCTAACCCTAGGCAGATAAATCAGCCTAGGTATAGGGATGGTGCCAAGGAAAAAGCTGTTAAAGCTGCCATGTTGTTGCACTTTTGTACTCCCCTTGGGATGCCTTGAACAGCTGCAGTGTGCCTGGAGGCCAGGGCTTCCTAGTTTTAAAAATCCTAGCCCTAGGCCTAATCCTAACAGTAATCCTAGGAAGGTAAATCAGCCTGGTGTTAGGCTTCTTGCCAAGGAAAAAGCCGTGAAAGCAGCCATGTTGTGGCACTTTTGCACTCCCTTTGGGATGCCTTTCACAGCTGCAGTGTGCCTGGAACTCAGGGCTTCCTGATTTTAAAAATCCTAGCCCTAGGCCGAACCCCAACCCTAAGACGAGAAAGGCAAATCAGCCAGGAATTAGGCATGTCCCCAAGGAAAAAGCTGTGGAGGCAGGCATGTTGTGCTACTTTTGCGCTCTTCTTGGCTAGTTCTTCGCAGCTGCTGTGTTCTTGGAACTCAGGGCTTTCTGGTTAATAGAGCCCTTACCCTAGGCGTAACTCAAACCTTAAGCCTAGGAAGGAAAATCAGCCTATGGTTCGGATTGGTCTCATGGAAATATCAGTGGTGGCAGCCAAGTTGCGTCACTTTTGCGCTCCCCTTGGGATGCCTTTTGCAGCTGCAGTGTGCCTGGAGCCCAGGGCTTCCTGGTTTTAAAAGTCCTAGGCCTAAGCCTAACAGTAACCCTAGGAAGGTAAATCAGCCGGGTATTAGGGTTCTTCCTAAGGGAAAAGCCGTGAAAGCAGCCATGTTGTGGCACTTCTGCACTCCCTTTGGGATGCCTTTGGCAGATGAAGTAAGCCTGGAACTCAGGGCTTCCTGGTTAAAGAAATCCAAGCCCTAGGCTGAAGCCTAACCCTAACCCTAGGCAGATAAATCAGCCTAGGTATAGGGATGGTGCCAAGGAAAAAGCTGTGAAAGCTGCCATGTTGTTGCACTTTTGTACTCCCCTTGGGATGCCTTGAACAGCTGCAGTGTGCCTGGAGCCCAGGGCTTCCTAGTTTTAAAAATCCTAGCCCTAGGCCTAAGCCTAACAGTAACCCTGGGAAGGTAAATCAGCCTGGTGTTAGGCTTCTTGCCAAGGAAAAAGCCGTGAAAGCAGCCATGTTGTGGCACTTCTGCACTGCCTTTCGGATGCCTTTGGCAGATGAAGTAAGCCTGGAACTCAGGGCTTCCTGGTTAAAAAAATCCAAGCCCTAGGCTGAACCCTAACCCTAACCCTAGGCAGATAAATCAGCCTAGGTATAAGGATGGTGCCAAGGAAAAAGCTGTGAAAGCTGCCATGTTGTTGCACTTTTGTACTCCTCTTGGGATGCCTTGAACAGCTGCAGTGTGCCTGGACCCAAGGGCTTCCTAGTTTTAAAAATCCTAGCCCTAGGCCTAAGCCTAACAGTAACCCTGGGAAGGGAAATCAGCCTGGTGTTAGGCTTCTTGCCAAGGAAAAAGCCGTGAAAGCAGCCATGTTGTGGCACTTTTGCACTCCCTTTTGGATGCCTTTCACAGCTCCAGTGTGCCTGGAACTCAGGGCTTCCTGATTTTAAAAATCCTAGCCCTAGACCGGACCCCAACCCTAAGACGAGAAAGGCAAATCAGCCAGGAATTAGGCATGTCCCCAAGGAAAAAGCTGTGGAGGCAGGCATGTTGTGGTACTTTTGCGCTCTTCTTGGGTAGTCCTTCGCAGCTGCTGTGTTCTTGGAACTCAGGGCTTTCTGGTTAATAGAACCCTTACCCTAGGCGTAACTCAAACCTTAAGCCTAGGAAGGAAAATCAGCCTATGGTTCGGGATGGTCTCATGGAAATATCAGTGGTGGCAGCCAAGTTGCGTCACTTTTGCGCTCCCCTTGGGATGCCTTTCGCAGCTGCAGTGTGCCTGGAGCCCAGGGCTTCCTGGTTTTAAAAGTCCTAGGCCTAAGCCTAACAGTAACCCTAGGAAGGTAAATCAGCCGGGTATTAGGGTCCTTCCTAAGGGAAAAGCCGTGAAAGCAGCCATGTTGTGGCACTTCTGCACTCCCTTTGGGATGCCTTTGGCAGATGAAGTAAGCCTGGAACTCAGGGCTTCCTGGTTAAAGAAATCCAAGCCCTAGGCTGAACCCTAACCCTAACCCTAGGCAGATAAATCAGCCTAGGTATAGGGATGGTGCCAAGGAAAAAGCTGTGAAAGCTGCCATGTTGTTGCACTTTTGTACTCCCCTTGGGATGCCTTGAACAGCTGCAGTGTGCCTGGAGCCCAGGGCTTCCTAGTTTTAAAAATCCTAGCCCTAGGCCTAAGCCTAACAGTAACCCTGGGAAGGTAAATCAGCCTGGTGTTAGGCTTCTTGCCAAGGAAAAAGCCGTGAAAGCAGCCATGTTGTGGCACTTCTGCACTCCCTTTGGGATGCCTTTCACAGCTCCAGTGTGCCTGGAACTCAGGGCTTCCTGATTTTAAAAATCCTAGCCCTAGGCCGAACCCCAACCCTAAGACGAGAAAGGCAAATCAGCCAGGAATTAGGCATGTCCCCAAGGAAAAAGCTGTGGAGCCAGGCATGTTGTGGTACTATTGCGCTCTTCTTGGGTAGTTCTTCGCAGCTGCTGTGTTCTTGGAACTCAGGGCTTTCTGGTTAATAGAGCCCTTACCCTAGGCGTAACTCAAACCTTAAGCCTAGGAAGGAAAATCAGCCTATGGTTCGGATTGGTCTCATGGAAATATCAGTGGTGGCAGCCAAGTTGCGTCACTTTTGCGCTCCCCTTGGGATGCCTTTTGCAGCTGCAGTGTGCCTGGAGCCCAGGGCTTCCTGGTTTTAAAAGTCCTAGGCCTAAGCCTAACAGTAACCCTAGGAAGGTAAATCAGCCGGGTATTAGGGTTCTTCCTAAGGGAAAAGCCGTGAAAGCAGCCATGTTGTGGCACTTCTGCACTCCCTTTGGGATGCCTTTGGCAGATGAAGTAAGCCTGGAACTCAGGGCTTCCTGGTTAAAGAAATCCAAGCCCTAGGCTGAACCCTAACCCTAACCCTAGGCAGATAAATCAGCCTAGGTATAGGGATGGTGCCAAGGAAAAAGCTGTGAAAGCTGCCATGTTGTTGCACTTTTGTACTCCCCTTGGGATGCCTTGAACAGCTGCAGTGTGCCTGGAGCTAAGGGCTTCCTAGTTTTAAAAATCCTAGCCCTAGGCCTAAGCCTAACAGTAACCCTGGGAATGTAAATCAGCCTGGTGTTAGGCATCTTGCCAAGGAAAAAGCCGTGAAAGCAGCCATGTTGTGGCACTTTTGCACTCCCTTTTGGATGCCTTTCACAGCTCCACTGTGCCTGGAACTCAGGGCTTCCTGATTTTAAAAATCCTAGCCCTAGACCGAACCCCAACCCTAAGACGAGAAAGGCAAATCAGCCAGGAATTAGGCATGTCCCCAAGGAAAAAGCTGTGGAGGCAGGCATGTTGTGGTACTTTTGCGCTCTTCTTGGCTAGTCCTTCGCAGCTGCTGTGTTCTTGGAACTCAGGGCTTTCTGGTTAATAGAACCCTTACCCTAGGCGTAACTCAAACCTTAACCCTAGGAAGGAAAATCAGCCTATGGTTCGGGATGGTCTCATGGAAATATCAGTGGTGGCAGCCAAGTTGCGTCACTTTTGCGCTCCCCTTGGGATGCCTTTCGCAGCTGCAGTGTGCCTGGAGCCCAGGGCTTCCTGGTTTTAAAAGTCCTAGGCCTAAGCCTAACAGTAACCCTAGGAAGGTAAATCAGCCGGGTATTAGGGTCCTTCCTAAGGGAAAAGCCGTGAAAGCAGCCATGTTGTGGCACTTCTGCACTCCCTTTGGGATGCCTTTGGCAGATGAAGTAAGCCTGGAACTCAGGGCTTCCTGGTTAAAGAAATCCAAGCCCTAGGCTGAAGCCTAACCCTAACCCTAGGCAGATAAATCAGCCTAGGTATAGGGATGGTGCCAAGGAAAAAGCTGTGAAAGCTGCCATGTTGTTGGACTTTTGTACTCCCCTTGGGATGCCTTGAACAGCTGCAGTGTGCCTGGAGCCCAGGGCTTCCTAGTTTTAAAAATCCTAGCCCTAGGCCTAAGCCTAACAGTAACCCTGGGAAGGTAAATCAGCCTGGTGTTAGGCTTCTTGCCAAGGAAAAAGCCGTGAAAGCAGCCATGTTGTGGCACTTCTGCACTGCCTTTGGGATGCTTTTGGCAGATGAAGTAAGCCTGGAACTCAGGGCTTCCTGGTTAAAAAAATCCAAGCCCTAGGCTGAACCCTAACCCTAACCCTAGGCAGATAAATCAGCCGAGGTATAGGGATGGTGCCAAGGAAAAAGCTGTGAAAGCTGCCATGTTGTTGCACTTTTGTACTCCTCTTGGGATGCCTTGAACAGCTGCAGTGTGCCTGGAGCCAAGGGCTTCCTAGTTTTAAAAATCCTAGCCCTAGGCCTAAGCCTAACAGTAACCCTGGGAAGGGAAATCAGCCTGGTGTTAGGCTTCTTGCCAAGGAAAAAGCCGTGAAAGCAGCCATGTTGTGGCACTTTTGCACTCCCTTTTGGATGCCTTTCACAGCTCCAGTGTGCCTGGAACTCAGGGCTTCCTGATTTTAAAAATCCTAGCCCTAGGCCGGACCCCAACCCTAAGACGAGAAAGGCAAATCAGCCAGGAATTAGGCATGTCCCCAAGGAAAAAGCTGTGGAGGCAGGCATGTTGTGCTACTTTTGCGCTCTTCTTGGGTAGTCCTTCGCAGCTGCTGTGTTCTTGGAACTCAGGGCTTTCTGGTTAATAGAACCCTTACCCTAGGCGTAACTCAAACCTTAAGCCTAGGAAGGAAAATCAGCCTATGGTTCGGGATGGTCTCATGGAAATATCAGTGGTGGCAGCAAGGTTGCGTCACTTTTGCGCTCCCCTTGGGATGCCTTTCGCAGCTGCAGTGTGCCTGGAGCCCAGGGCTTCCTGGTTTTAAAAGTCCTAGGCCTAAGCCTAACAGTAACCCTAGGAAGGTAAATCAGCCGGGTATTAGGGTTCTTCCTAAGGGAAAAGCCGTGAAAGCAGCCATGTTGTGGCACTTCTGCACTCCCTTTGGGATGCCTTTGGCAGATGAAGTAAGCCTGGAACTCAGGGCTTCCTGGTTAAAGAAATCCAAGCCCTAGGCTGAACCCTAACCCTAACCCTAGGCAGATAAATCAGCCTAGGTATAGGGATGGTGCCAAGGAAAAAGCTGTGAAAGCTGCCATGTTGTTGCACTTTTGTACTCCCCTTGGGATGCCTTGAACAGCTGCAGTGTGCCTGGAGCTAAGGGCTTCCTAGTTTTAAAAATCCTAGCCCTAGGCCTAAGCCTAACAGTAACCCTGGGAAGGTAAATCAGCCTGGTGTTAGGCATCTTGCCAAGGAAAAAGCCGTGAAAGCAGCCATGTTGTGGCACTTTTGCACTCCCTTTTGGATTCCTTTCACAGCTCCACTGTGCCTGGAACTCAGGGCTTCCTGATTTTAAAAATCCTAGCCCTAGACCGAACCCCAACCCTAAGACGAGAAAGGCAAATCAGCCAGGAATTAGGCATGTCCCCAAGGAAAAAGCTGTGGAGGCAGGCATGTTGTGGTACTTTTGCGCTCTTCTTGGGTAGTCCTTCGCAGCTGCTGTGTTCTTGGAACTCAGGGCTTTCTGGTTAATAGAACCCTTACCCTAGGCGTAACTCAAACCTTAACCCTAGGAAGGAAAATCAGCCTATGGTTCGGGATGGTCTCATGGAAATATCAGTGGTGGCAGCCAAGTTGCGTCACTTTTGCGCTCCCCTTGGGATGCCTTTCGCAGCTGCAGTGTGCCTGGAGCCCAGGGCTTCCTGGTTTTAAAAGTCCTAGGCCTAAGCCTAACAGTAACCCTAGGAAGGTAAATCAGCCGGGTATTAGGGTCCTTCCTAAGGGAAAAGCCGTGAAAGCAGCCATGTTGTGGCACTTCTGCACTCCCTTTGGGATGCCTTTGGCAGATGAAGTAAGCCTGGAACTCAGGGCTTCCTGGTTAAAGAAATCCAAGCCCTAGGCTGAAGCCTAACCCTAACCCTAGGCAGATAAATCAGCCTAGGTATAGGGATGGTGCCAAGGAAAAAGCTGTGAAAGCTGCCATGTTGTTGGACTTTTGTACTCCCCTTGGGATGCCTTGAACAGCTGCAGTGTGCCTGGAGCCCAGGGCTTCCTAGTTTTAAAAATCCTAGCCCTAGGCCTAAGCCTAACAGTAACCCTGGGAAGGTAAATCAGCCTGGTGTTAGGCTTCTTGCCAAGGAAAAAGCCGTGAAAGCAGCCATGTTGTGGCACTTCTGCACTGCCTTTGGGATGCCTTTGGCAGATGAAGTAAGCCTGGAACTCAGGGCTTCCTGGTTAAAAAAATCCAAGCCCTAGGCTGAACCCTAACCCTAACCCTAGGCAGATAAATCCGCCTAGGTATAGGGATGGTGCCAAGGAAAAAGCTGTGAAAGCTGCCATGTTGTTGCACTTTTGTACTCCCCTTGGGATGCCTTGAACAGCTGCAGTGTGCCTGGAGCCCAGGGCTTCCTAGTTTTAAAAATCCTAGCCCTAGGCCTAATCCTAACAGTAATCCTAGGAAGGTAAATCAGCCTGGTGTTAGGCTTCTTGCCAAGGAAAAAGCCGTGAAAGCAGCCATGTTGTGGCACTTTTGCACTCCCTTTTGGATGCCTTTCACAGCTCCAGTGTGCCTGGAACTCAGGGCTTCCTGATTTTAAAAATCCTAGCCCTAGGCCGAACCCCAACCCTAAGACGAGAAAGGCAAATCAGCCAGGAATTAGGCATGTCCCCAAGGAAAAAGCTGTGGAGGCAGGCATGTTGTGCTACTATTGCGCTCTTCTTGGCAAGTTCTTCGCAGCTGCTGTGTTCTTGGAACTCAGGGCTTTCTGGTTAATAGAGCCCTTACCCTAGGCGTAACTCAAACCATAAGCCTAGGAAGGAAAATCAGCCTATGGTTCGGATTGGTCTCATGGAAATATCAGTGGTGGCAGCCAAGTTGCGTCACTTTTGCGCTCCCCTTGGGATGCCTTTTGCAGCTGCAGTGTGCCTGGAGCCCAGGGCTTCCTGGTTTTAAAAGTCCTAGGCCTAAGCCTAACAGTAACCCTAGGAAGGTAAATCAGCTGGGTATTAGGGTTCTTCCTAAGGGAAAAGCCGTGAAAGCAGCCATGTTGTGGCACTTCTGCACTCCCTTTGGGATGCCTTTGGCAGATGAAGTAAGCCTGGAACTCAGGGCTTCCTGGTTAAAAAAATCCAAGCCCTAGGCTGAACCCTAACCCTAACCCTAGGCAGATAAATCAGCCTAGGTATAGGGATGGTGCCAAGGAAAAAGCTGTGAAAGCTGCCATGTTGTTGCACTTTTGTACTCCTCTTGGGATGCCTTGAACAGCTGCAGTGTGCCTGGAGCCAAGGGCTTCCTAGTTTTAAAAATCCTAGCCCTAGGCCTAAGCCTAACAGTAACCCTGGGAAGGGAAATCAGCCTGGTGTTAGGCTTCTTGCCAAGGAAAAAGCCGTGAAAGCAGCCATGTTGTGGCACTTTTGCACTCCCTTTTGGATGCCTTTCACAGCTCCAGTGTGCCTGGAACTCAGGGCTTCCTGATTTTAAAAATCCTAGCCCTAGGCCGGACCCCAACCCTAAGACGAGAAAGGCAAATCAGCCAGGAATTAGGCATGTCCCCAAGGAAAAAGCTGTGGAGGCAGGCATGTTGTGGTACTTTTGCGCTCTTCTTGGGTAGTCCTTCGCAGCTGCTGTGTTCTTGGAACTCAGGGCTTTCTGGTTAATAGAGCCCTTACCCTAGGCGTAACTCAAACCTTAAGCCTAGGAAGGAAAATCAGCCTATGGTTCGGGATGGTCTCATGGAAATATCAGTGGTGGCAGCAAGGTTGCGTCACTTTTGCGCTCCCCTTGGGATGCCTTTCGCAGCTGCAGTGTGCCTGGAGCCCAGGGCTTCCTGGTTTTAAAAGTCCTAGGCCTAAGCCTAACAGTAACCCTAGGAAGGTAAATCAGCCGGGTATTAGGGTCCTTCCTAAGGGAAAAGCCGTGAAAGCAGCCATGTTGTGGCACTTCTGCACTCCCTTTGGGATGCCTTTGGCAGATGAAGTAAGCCTGGAACTCAGGGCTTCCTGGTTAAAGAAATCCAAGCCCTAGGCTGAACCCTAACCCTAACCCTAGGCAGATAAATCAGCCTAGGTATAGGGATGGTGCCAAGGAAAAAGCTGTGAAAGCTGCCATGTTGTTGCACTTTTGTACTCCCCTTGGGATGCCTTGAACAGCTGCAGTGTGCCTGGAGCCCAGGGCTTCCTAGTTTTAAAAATGCTAGCCCTAGGCCTAAGCCTAACAGTAACCCTGGGAAGGTAAATCAGCCTGGTGTTAGGCTTCTTGCCAAGGAAAAAGCCGTGAAAGCAGCCATGTTGTGGCACTTCTGCACTGCCTTTGGGATGCCTTTGGCAGATGAAGTAAGCCTGGAACTCAGGGCTTCCTGGTTAAAAAAATCCAAGCCCTAGGCTGAACCCTAACCCTAACCCTAGGCAGATAAATCAGCCTAGGTATAGGGATGGTGCCAAGGAAAAAGCTGTGAAAGCTGCCATGTTGTTGCACTTTTGTACTCCTCTTGGGATGCCTTGAACAGCTGCAGTGTGCCTGGAGCCAAGGGCTTCCTAGTTTTAAAAATCCTAGCCCTAGGCCTAAGCCTAACAGTAACCCTGGGAAGGTAAATCAGCCTGGTGTTAGGCTTCTTGCCAAGGAAAAAGCCGTGAAAGCAGCCATGTTGTGGCACTTTTGCACTCCCTTTGGGATACCTTTGGCAGATGAAGTAAGCCTGGAACTCAGGGCTTCCTGGTTAAAAAAATCCAAGCCCTAGGCTGAACCCTAACCCTAACCCTAGGCAGATAAATCAGCCTAGGTATAGGGATGGTGCCAAAGAAAAAGCTGTGAAAGCTGCCATGTTGTTGCACTTTTGTACTCCTCTTGGGATGCCTTGAACAGCTGCAGTGTGCCTGGAGCCAAGGGCTTCCTAGTTTTAAAAATCCTAACCCTAGGCCTAAGCCTAACAGTAACCCTGGGAAGGCAAATCAGCCTGGTGTTAGGCTTCTTGCCAAGGAAAAAGCCGTGAAAGCAACCATGTTGTGGCACTTTTGCACTCCCTTTAGGATGCCTTTCACAGCTCCAGTGTGCCTGGAACTCAGGGCTTCCTGATTTTAAAAATCCTAGCCCTAGGCCGGACCCCAACCCTAAGACGAGAAAGGCAAATCAGCCAGGAATTAGGCATGTCCCCAAGGAAAAAGCTGTGGAGGCAGGCATGTTGTGGTACTTTTGCGCTCTTCTTGGCTAGTCCTTCGCAGCTGCTGTGTTCTTGGAACTCAGGGCTTTCTGGTTAATAGAACCCTTACCCTAGGCGTAACTCAAACCTTAAGCCTAGGAAGGAAAATCAGCCTATGGTTCGGGATGGTCTCATGGAAATATCAGTGGTGGCAGCCAAGTTGCGTCACTTTTGCGCTCCCCTTGGGATGCCTTTCGCAGCTGCAGTGTGCCTGGAGCCCAGGGCTTCCTGGTTTTAAAAGTCCTAGGCCTAAGCCTAACAGTAACCCTAGGAAGGTAAATCAGCCGGGTATTAGGGTTCTTCCTAAGGGAAAAGCCGTGAAAGCAGCCATGTTGTGGCACTTCTGCACTCCCTTTGGGATGCCTTTGGCAGATGAAGTAAGCCTGGAACTCAGGGCTTCCTGGTTAAAGAAATCCAAGCCCTAGGCTGAACCCTAACCCTAACCCTAGGCAGATAAATCAGCCTAGGTATAGGGATGGTGCCAAGGAAAAAGCTGTGAAAGCTGCCATGTTGTTGCACTTTTGTACTCCCCTTGGGATGCCTTGAACAGCTGCAGTGTGCCTGGAGCCCAGGGCTTCCTAGTTTTAAAAATGCTAGCCCTAGGCCTAAGCCTAACAGTAACCCTGGGAAGGTAAATCAGCCTGGTGTTAGGCTTCTTGCCAAGGAAAAAGCCGTGAAAGCAGCCATGTTGTGGCACTTCTGCACTGCCTTTGGGATGCCTTTGGCAGATGAAGTAAGCCTGGAACTCAGGGCTTCCTGGTTAAAAAAATCCAAGCCCTAGGCTGAACCCTAACCCTAACCCTAGGCAGATAAATCAGCCTAGGTATAGGGATGGTGCCAAGGAAAAAGCTGTGAAAGCTGCCATGTTGTTGCACTTTTGTACTCCTCTTGGGATGCCTTGAACAGCTGCAGTGTGCCTGGAGCCAAGGGCTTCCTAGTTTTAAAAATCCTAGCCCTAGGCCTAAGCCTAACAGTAACCCTGGGAAGGCAAATCAGCCTGGTGTTAGGCTTCTTGCCAAGGAAAAAGCCGTGAAAGCAGCCATGTTGTGGCACTTTTGCACTCCCTTTAGGATGACTTTCACAGCTCCAGTGTGCCTGGAACTCAGGGCTTCCTGATTTTAAAAATCCTAGCCCTAGGCCGGACCACAACCCTAAGACGAGAAAGGCAAATCAGCCAGGAATTAGGCATGTCCCCAAGGAAAAAGCTGTGGAGGCAGGCATGTTGTGGTACTTTTGCGCTCTTCTTGGGTAGTCCTTCGCAGCTGCTGTGTTCTTGGAACTCAGGGCTTTCTGGTTAATAGAACCCTTACCCTAGGCGTAACTCAAACCTTAAGCCTAGGAAGGAAAATCAGCCTATGGTTCGGGATGGTCTCATGGAAATATCAGTGGTGGCAGCCAAGTTGCGTCACTTTTGCGCTCCCCTTGGGATGCCTTTCGCAGCTGCAGTGTGCCTGGAGCCCAGGGCTTCCTGGTTTTAAAAGTCCTAGGCCTAAGCCTAACAGTAACCCTAGGAAGGTAAATCAGCCGGGTATTAGGGTCCTTCCTAAGGGAAAAGCCGTGAAAGCAGCCATGTTGTGGCACTTCTGCACTGCCTTTGGGATGCCTTTGGCAGATGAAGTAAGCCTGGAACTCAGGGCTTCCTGGTTAAAGAAATCCAAGCCCTAGGCTGAACCCTAACCCTAACCCTAGGCAGATAAATCAGCCTAGGTATAGGGATGGTGCCAAGGAAAAAGCTGTGAAAGCTGCCATGTTGTTGCACTTTTGTACTCCTCTTGGGATGCCTTGAACAGCTGCAGTGTGCCTGGAGCCAAGGGCTTCCTAGTTTTAAAAATCCTAGCCCTAGGCCTAAGCCTAACAGTAACCCTGGGAAGGTAAATCAGCCTGGTGTTAGGCTTCTTGCCAAGGAAAAAGCCGTGAAAGCAGCCATGTTGTGGCACTTCTGCACTCCCTTTGGGATACCTTTGGCAGATGAAGTAAGCCTGGAACTCAGGGCTTCCTGGTTAAAAAAATCCAAGCCCTAGGCTGAACCCTAACCCTAACCCTAGGCAGATAAATCAGCCTAGGTATAGGGATGGTGCCAAAGAAAAAGCTGTGAAAGCTGCCATGTTGTTGCACTTTTGTACTCCTCTTGGGATGCCTTGAACAGCTGCAGTGTGCCTGGAGCCAAGGGCTTCCTAGTTTTAAAAATCCTAACCCTAGGCCTAAGCCTAACAGTAACCCTGGGAAGGCAAATCAGCCTGGTGTTAGGCTTCTTGCCAAGGAAAAAGCCGTGAAAGCAACCATGTTGTGGCACTTTTGCACTCCCTTTAGGATGCCTTTCACAGCTCCAGTGTGCCTGGAACTCAGGGCTTCCTGATTTTAAAAATCCTAGCCCTAGGCCGGACCCCAACCCTAAGACGAGAAAGGCAAATCAGCCAGGAATTAGGCATGTCCCCAAGGAAAAAGCTGTGGAGGCAGGCATGTTGTGGTACTTTTGCGCTCTTCTTGGCTAGTCCTTCGCAGCTGCTGTGTTCTTGGAACTCAGGGCTTTCTGGTTAATAGAACCCTTACCCTAGGCGTAACTCAAACCTTAAGCCTAGGAAGGAAAATCAGCCTATGGTTCGGGATGGTCTCATGGAAATATCAGTGGTGGCAGCCAAGTTGCGTCACTTTTGCGCTCCCCTTGGGATGCCTTTCGCAGCTGCAGTGTGCCTGGAGCCCAGGGCTTCCTGGTTTTAAAAGTCCTAGGCCTAAGCCTAACAGTAACCCTAGGAAGGTAAATCAGCCGGGTATTAGGGTTCTTCCTAAGGGAAAAGCCGTGAAAGCAGCCATGTTGTGGCACTTCTGCACTCCCTTTGGGATGCCTTTGGCAGATGAAGTAAGCCTGGAACTCAGGGCTTCCTGGTTAAAGAAATCCAAGCCCTAGGCTGAACCCTAACCCTAACCCTAGGCAGATAAATCAGCCTAGGTATAGGGATGGTGCCAAGGAAAAAGCTGTGAAAGCTGCCATGTTGTTGCACTTTTGTACTCCTCTTGGGATGCCTTCAACAGCTGCAGTGTGCCTGGAGCCAAGGGCTTCCTAGTTTTAAAAATCCTAGCCCTAGGCCTAAGCCTAACAGTAACCCTGGGAAGGCAAATCAGCCTGGTGTTAGGCTTCTTGCCAAGGAAAAAGCCGTGAAAGCAGCCATGTTGTGGCACTTTTGCACTCCCTTTAGGATGACTTTCACAGCTCCAGTGTGCCTGGAACTCAGGGCTTCCTGATTTTAAAAATCCTAGCCCTAGGCCGAACCCCAACCCTAAGACGAGAAAGGCAAATCAGCCAGGAATTAGGCATGTCCCCAAGGAAAAAGCTGTGGAGGCAGGCATGTTGTGGTACTTTTGCGCTCTTCTTGGCTAGTCCTTCGCAGCTGCTGTGTTCTTGGAACTCAGGGCTTTCTGGTTAATAGAACCCTTACCCTAGGCGTAACTCAAACCTTAACCCTAGGAAGGAAAATCAGCCTATGGTTCGGGATGGTCTCATGGAAATATCAGTGGTGGCAGCAAGGTTGCGTCACTTTTGCGCTCCCCTTGGGATGCCTTTCGCAGCTGCAGTGTGCCTGGAGCCCAGGGCTTCCTGGTTTTAAAAGTCCTAGGCCTAAGCCTAACAGTAACCCTAGGAAGGTAAATCAGCCGGGTATTAGGGTTCTTCCTAAGGGAAAAGCCGTGAAAGCAGCCATGTTGTTGAACTTCTGCACTCCCTTTGGGATGCCTTTGGCAGATGAAGTAAGCCTGGAACTCAGGGCTTCCTGGTTAAAAAAATCCAAGCCCTAGGCTGAACCCTAACCCTAACCCTAGGCAGATAAATCAGCCTAGGTATAGGGATGGTGCCAAGGAAAAAGCTGTGAAAGCTGCCATGTTGTTGCACTTTTGTACTCCTCTTGGGATGCCTTGAACAGCTGCAGTGTGCCTGGAGCCAAGGGCTTCCTAGTTTTAAAAATCCTAGACCTAGGCCTAAGCCTAACAGTAACCCTGGGAAGGCAAATCAGCCTGGTGTTAGGCTTCTTGCCAAGGAAAAAGCCGTGAAAGCAGCCATGTTGTGGCACTTTTGCACTCCCTTTTGGATGCCTTTCAAAGCTCCAGTGTGCCTGGAACTCAGGGCTTCCTGATTTTAAAAATCCTAGCCCTAGGCCGAACCCCAGCCCTAGACGAGAAAGGCAAATCAGCCAGGAATTAGGCATGTCCCCAAGGAAAAAGCTGTGGAGGCAGGCATGTTGTGGTACTTTTGCGCTCTTCTTGGCTAGTCCTTCGCAGCTGCTTTGTTCTTGGAACTCAGGGCTTTCTGGTTAATAGAACCCTTACCCTAGGCGTAACTCAAACCTTAAGCCTAGGAAGGAAAATCAGCCTATGGTTCGGGATGGTCTCATGGAAATATCAGTGGTGGCAGCCAAGTTGCGTCACTTTTGCGCTCCCCTTGGGATGCCTTTCGCAGCTGCAGTGTGCCTGGAGTCCAGGGCTTCCTGGTTTTAAAAGTCCTAGGCCTAAGCCTAACAGTAACCCTAGGAAGGTAAATCAGCCGGGTATTAGGGTTCTTCCTAAGGGAAAAGCCGTGAAAGCAGCCATGTTGTGGCACTTCTGCACTGCCTTTGGGATGCCTTTGGCAGATGAAGTAAGCCTGGAACTCAGGGCTTCCTGGTTAAAGAAATCCAAGCCCTAGGCTGAACCCTAACCCTAACCCTAGGCAGATAAATCAGCCTAGGTATAGGGATGGTGCCAAGGAAAAAGCTGTGAAAGCTGCCATGTTGTTGCACTTTTGTACTCCCCTTGGGATGCCTTGAACAGCTGCAGTGTGCCTGGAGCCCAGGGCTTCCTAGTTTTAAAAATCCTAGCCCTAGGCCTAAGCCTAACAGTAACCCTGGGAAGGTAAATCAGCCTGGTGTTAGGCTTCTTGCCAAGGAAAAAGCCGTGAAAGCAGCCATGTTGTGGCACTTCTGCACTGCCTTTGGGATGCCTTTGGCAGATGAAGTAAGCCTGGAACTCAGGGCTTCCTGGTTAAAAAAATCCAAGCCCTAGGCTGAAGCCTAACCCTAACCCTAGGCAGATAAATCAGCCTAGGTATAGGGATGGTGCCAAGGAAAAAGCTGTGAAAGCTGCCATGTTGTTGCACTTTTGTACTCCTCTTGGGATGCCTTCAACAGCTGCAGTGTGCCTGGAGCCAAGGGCTTCCTAGTTTTAAAAATCCTAGCCCTAGGCCTAAGCCTAACAGTAACCCTGGGAAGGCAAATCAGCCTGGTGTTAGGCTTCTTGCCAAGGAAAAAGCCGTGAAAGCAGCCATGTTGTGGCACTTTTGCACTCCCTTTAGGATGACTTTCACAGCTCCAGTGTGCCTGGAACTCAGGGCTTCCTGATTTTAAAAATCCTAGCCCTAGGCCGGACCACAACCCTAAGACAAGAAAGGAAAATCAGACAGGAATTAGGCATGTCCCCAAGGAAAAAGCTGTGGAGGCAGGCATGTTGTGGTACTTTTGCGCTCTTCTTGGCTAGTCCTTCGCAGCTGCTGTGTTCTTGGAACTCAGGGCTTTCTGGTTAATAGAACCCTTACCCTAGGCGTAACTCAAACCTTAACCCTAGGAAGGAAAATCAGCCTATGGTTCGGGATGGTCTCATGGAAATATCAGTGGTGGCAGCCAAGTTGCGTCACTTTTGCGCTCCCCTTGGGATGCCTTTCGCAGCTGCAGTGTGCCTGGAGCACAGGGCTTCCTGGTTTTAAAAGTCCTAGGCCTAAGCCTAACAGTAACCCTAGGAAGGTAAATCAGCCGGGTATTAGGGTTCTTCCTAAGGGAAAAGCCGTGAAAGCAGCCATGTTGTTGAACTTCTGCACTCCCTTTGGGATGCCTTTGGCAGATGAAGTAAGCCTGGAACTCAGGGCTTCCTGGTTAAAAAAATCCAAGCCCTAGGCTGAAGCCTAACCCTAACCCTAGGCAGATAAATCAGCCTAGGTATAGGGATGGTGCCAAGGAAAAAGCTGTGAAAGCTGCCATGTTGTTGCACTTTTGTACTCCTCTTGGGATGCCTTGAACAGCTGCAGTGTGCCTGGAGCCAAGGGCTTCCTAGTTTTAAAAATCCTAGCCCTAGGCCTAAGCCTAACAGTAACCCTGGGAAGGCAAATCAGCCTGGTGTTAGGCTTCTTGCCAAGGAAAAAGCCGTGAAAGCAGCCATGTTGTGGCACTTTTGCACTCCCTTTTGGATGCCTTTCAAAGCTCCAGTGTGCCTGGAACTCAGGGCTTCCTGATTTTAAAAATCCTAGCCCTAGGCCGAACCCCAACCCTAAGACGAGAAAGGCAAATCAGCCAGGAATTAGGCATGTCCCCAAGGAAAAAGCTGTGGAGGCAGGCATGTTGTGGTACTTTTGCGCTCTTCTTGGGTAGTCCTTCACAGCTGCTGTGTTCTTGGAACTCAGGGCTTTCTGGTTAATAGAGCCCTTACCCTAGGCGTAACTCAAACCTTAACCCTAGGAAGGAAAATCAACCTATGGTTCGGGATGGTCTCATGGAAATATCAGTGGTGGCAGCCAAGTTGCGTCACTTTTGCGCTCCCCTTGGGATGCCTTTCGCAGCTGCAGTGTGCCTGGAGTCCAGGGCTTCCTGGTTTTAAAAGTCCTAGGCCTAAACCTAACAGTAACCCTAGGAAGGTAAATCAGCCGGGTATTAGGGTTCTTCCTAAGGGAAAAGCCGTGAAAGCAGCCATGTTGTTGAACTTCTGCACTCCCTTTGGGATGCCTTTGGCAGATGAAGTAAGCCTGGAACTCAGGGCTTCCTGGTTAAAAAAATCCAAGCCCTAGGCTGAACCCTAACCCTAACCCTAGGCAGATAAATCAGCCTAGGTATAGGGATGGTGCCAAGGAAAAAGCTGTGAAAGGTGCCATGTTGTTGCACTTTTGTACTCCCCTTGGGATGCCTTGAACAGCTGCAGTGTGCCTGGAGGCCAGGGCTTCCTAGTTTTAAAAAACCTAGCCCTAGGCCTAAGCCTAACAGTAACCCTGGGAAGGTAAATCAGCCTGGTGTTAGGCTTCTTGCCAAGGAAAAAGCCGTGAAAGCAGCCATGTTGTGGCACTTCTGCACTCCCTTTGGGATGCCTTTGGCAGATGAAGTAAGCCTGGAACTCAGGGCTTCCTTGTTAAAAAAATCCAAGCCCTAGGCTGAACCCTAACCCTAACCCTAGGCAGATAAATCAGCCTAGGTATAGGGATGGTGCCAAGGAAAAAGCTGTGAAAGCTGCCATGTTGTTGCACTTTTGTACTCCCCTTGGGATGCCTTGAACAGCTGCAGTGTGCCTGGAGCCCAGGGCTTCCTAGTTTTAAAAATCCTAGCCCTAGGCCTAAGCCTAACAGTAACCCTGGGAAGGTAAATCAGCCTGGTGTTAGGCTTCTTGCCAAGGAAAAAGCCGTGAAAGCAGCCATGTTGTGGCACTTTTGCACTCCCTTTTGGATGCCTTTCACAGCTGCAGTGTGCCTGGAACTCAGGGCTTCCTGATTTTAAAAATCCTAGCCCTAGGCCGAACCCCAACCCTAAGACGAGAAAGGCAAATCAGCCAGGAATTAGGCATGTCCCCAAGGAAAAAGCTGTGGAGGCAGGCATGTTGTGGTACTTTTGCGCTCTTCTTGGCTAGTCCTTCACAGCTGCTGTGTTCTTGGAACTCAGGGCTTTCTGGTTAATAGAACACTTACCTTAGGCGTAACTCAAACCTTAACCCTAGGAAGGAAAATCAACCTATGGTTCGGGATGGTCTCATGGAAATATCAGTGGTGGCAGCCAAGTTGCGTCACTTTTGCGCTCCCCTTGGGATGCCTTTCGCAGCTGCAGTGTGCCTGGAGCCCAGGGCTTCCTGGTTTTAAAAGTCCTAGGCCTAAGCCTAACAGTAACCCTAGGAAGGTAAATCAGCCGGGTATTAGGGTTCTTCCTAAGGGAAAAGCCGTGAAAGCAGCCATGTTGTGGCACTTCTGCACTCCCTTTGGGATGCCTTTGGCAGATGAAGTAAGCCTGGAACTCAGGGCTTCCTGGTTAAAGAAATCCAAGCCCTAGGCTGAACCCTAACCCTAACCCTAGGCAGATAAATCAGCCTAGGTATAGGGATGGTGCCAAGGAAAAAGCTGTGAAAGCTGCCATGTTGTTGCACTTTTGTACTCCCCATGGGATGCCTTGAACAGCTGCAGTGTGCCTGGAGCCCAGGGCTTCCTAGTTTTAAAAATCCTAGCCCTAGGCCTAAGCCTAACAGTAACCCTGGGAAGGTAAATCAGCCTGGTGTTAGGCTTCTTGCCAAGGAAAAAGCCGTGAAAGCAGCCATGTTGTGGCACTTTTGCACTCCCTTTGAGATGCCTTTGGCAGATGAAGTAAGCCTGGAACTCAGGGCTTCCTGATTTTAAAAATCCTAGCCCTAGGCCGGACCCCAACCCTAAGACGAGAAAGGCAAATCAGCCAGGAATTAGGCATGTCCCCAAGGAAAAAGCTGTGGAGGCAGGCATGTTGTGGTACTTTTGCGCTCTTCTTGGCTAGTCCTTCGCAGCTGCTGTGTTCTTGGAACTCAGGGCTTTCTGGTTAATAGAGCCCTTACGCTAGGCGTAACTCAAACCTTAACCCTAGGAAGGAAAATCAGCCTATGGTTCGGGATGGTCTCATGGAAATATCAGTGGTGGCAGCCAAGTTGCGTCACTTTTGCGCTCCCCTTGGGATGCCTTTCGCAGCTGCAGTGTGCCTGGAGCACAGGGCTTCCTGGTTTTAAAAGTCCTAGGCCTAAGCTTAACAGGAAGCCTGGGAAGGTAAAACAGCCGGGTATTAGGCTTCTTGCCAAGGAAAAAGCCGTGAAAGCAGCCATGTTGTGGCACTTCTGCACTCCCTTTGGGATGCCTTTGGCAGATGAAGTAAGCCTGGAACTCAGGGCTTCCTGGTTAAAGAAATCCAAGCCCTAGGCTGAACCCTAACCCTAACCCTAGGCAGATAAATCAGCCTAGGTATAGGGATGGTGCCAAGGAAAAAGCTGTGAAAGGTGCCATGTTGTTGCACTTTTGTACTCCCCTTGGGATGCCTTGAACAGCTGCAGTGTGCCTGGAGCCCAGGGCTTCCTAGTTTTAAAAATCCTAGCCCTAGGCCTAAGCCTAACAGTAACCCTAGGAATGTAAATCAGCCTGGTGTTAGGCTTCTTGCCAAGGAAAAAGCCGTGAAAGCAGCCATGTTGTGGCACTTCTGCACTGCCTTTGGGATGCCTTTGGCAGATGAAGTAAGCCTGGAACTCAGGGCTTCCTGGTTAAAAAAATCCAAGCCCTAGGCTGAACCCGAACCCTAACCCTAGGCAGATAAATCAGCCGAGGTATAGGGATGGTGCCAAGGAAAAAGCTGTGAAAGCTGCCATGTTGTTGCACTTTTGTACTCCTCTTGGGATGCCTTGAACAGCTGCAGTGTGCCTGGAGCCAAGGGCTTCCTAGTTTGAAAAATCCTAGCCCTAGGCCTAAGCCTAACAGTAACCCTGGGAAGGTAAATCAGCCTGGTGTTAGGCTTCTTGCCAAGGAAAAAGCCGTGAAAGCAGCCATGTTGTGGCACTTTTGCACTCCCTTTTGGATGCCTTTCACAGCTCCAGTGTGCCTGGAACTCAGGGCTTCCTGATTTTAAAAATCCTAGCCCTAGGCCGAACCCCAGCCCTAGACGAGAAAGGCAAATCAGCCAGGAATTAGGCATGTCCCCAAGGAAAAAGCTGTGGAGGCAGGCATGTTGTGGTACTTTTGCGCTCTTCTTAGCTAGTCCTTCGCAGCTGCTGTGTTCTTGGAACTCAGGGCTTTCTGGTTAATAGAACCCTTACCCTAGGCGTAACTCAAACCTTAACCCTAGGAAGGAAAATCAGCCTATGGTTCCGGATGGTCTCATGGAAATATCAGTGGTGGCAGCCAAGTTGCGTCACTTTTGCGCTCCCCTTGGGATGCCTTTCGCAGCTGCAGTGTGCCTGGAGCCCAGGGCTTCCTGGTTTTAAAAGTCCTAGGCCTAAGCCTAACAGTAACCCTAGGAAGGTAAATCAGCCGGGTGTTAGGGTCCTTCCTAAGGGAAAAGCCGTGAAAGCAGCCATGTTGTGGCACTTCTGCACTCCCTTTGGGATGCCTTTGGCAGATGAAGTAAGCCTGGAACTCAGGGCTTCCTGGTTAAAGAAATCCAAGCCCTAGGCTGAAGCCTAACCCTAACCCTAGGCAGATAAATCAGCCTAGGTATAGGGATGGTGCCAAGGAAAAAGCTGTGAAAGCTGCCATGTTGTTGCACTTTTGTACTCCCCTTGGGATGCCTTGAACAGCTGCAGTGTGCCTGGAGCCCAGGGCTTCCTAGTTTTAAAAATCCTAGCCCTAGGCCTAAGCCTAACAGTAACCCTGGGAAGGTAAATCAGCCTGGTGTTAGGCTTCTTGCCAAGGAAAAAGCCATGAAAGCAGCCATGTTGTGGCACTTCTGCACTGCCTTTGGGATGCCTTTGGCAGATGAAGTAAGCCTGGAACTCAGGGCTTCCTGGTTAAAAAAATCCAAGCCCTAGGCTGAACCCTAACCCTAACCCTAGGCAGATAAATCAGCCTAGGTATAGGGATGGTGCCAAGGAAAAAGCTGTGAAAGCTGCCATGTTGTTGCACTTTTGTACTCCTCTTGGGATGCCTTGAACAGCTGCAGTGTGCCTGGAGCTAAGGGCTTCCTAGTTTTAAAAATCCTAGCCCTAGGCCTAAGCCTAACAGTAACCCTGGGAAGGTAAATCAGCCTGGTGTTAGGCTTCTTGCCAAGGAAAAAGCCGTGAAAGCAGCCATGTTGTGGCACTTCTGCACTGCCTTTGGGATGCCTTTGGCAGATGAAGTAAGCCTGGAACTCAGGGCTTCCTGGTTAAAAAAATCCAAGCCCTAGGCTGAACCCTAACCCTAACCCTAGGCAGATAAATCAGCCTAGGTATAGGGATGGTGCCAAGGAAAAAGCTGTGAAAGCTGCCATGTTGTTGCACTTTTGTACTCCTCTTGGGATGCCTTCAACAGCTGCAGTGTGCCTGGAGCCAAGGGCTTCCTAGTTTTAAAAATCCTAGCCCTAGGCCTAAGCCTAACAGTAACCCTGGGAAGGCAAATCAGCCTGGTGTTAGGCTTCTTGCCAAGGAAAAAGCCGTGAAAGCAGCCATGTTGTGGCACTTTTGCACTCCCTTTAGGATGACTTTCACAGCTCCAGTGTGCCTGGAACTCAGGGCTTCCTGATTTTAAAAATCCTAGCCCTAGGCCGGACCACAACCCTAAGACAAGAAAGGAAAATCAGCCAGGAATTAGGCATGTCCCCAAGGAAAAAGCTGTGGAGGCAGGCATGTTGTGGTAATTTTGCGCTCTTCTTGGCTAGTCCTTCGCAGCTGCTGTGTTCTTGGAACTCAGGGCTTTCTGGTTAATAGAACCCTTACCCTAGGCGTAACTCAAACCTTAACCCTAGGAAGGAAAATCAGCCTATGGTTCCGGATGGTCTCATGGAAATATCAGTGGTGGCAGCCAAGTTGCGTCACTTTTGCGCTCCCCTTGGGATGCCTTTCGCAGCTGCAGTGTGCCTGGAGCCCAGGGCTTCCTGGTTTTAAAAGTCCTAGGCCTAAGCCTAACAGTAACCCTAGGAAGGTAAATCAGCCGGGTATTAGGGTTCTTCCTAAGGGAAAAGCCGTGAAAGCAGCCATGTTGTTGAACTTCTGCACTCCCTTTGGGATGCCTTTGGCAGATGAAGTAAGCCTGGAACTCAGGGCTTCCTGGTTAAAAAAATCCAAGCCCTAGGCTGAACCCTAACCCTAACCCTAGGCAGATAAATCAGCCTAGGTATAGGGATGGTGCCAAGGAAAAAGCTGTGAAAGCTGCCATGTTGCTGCACTTTTGTACTCCTCTTGGGATGCCTTGAACAGCTGCAGTGTGCCTGGAGCCAAGGGCTTCCTAGTTTTAAAAATCCTAGCCCTAGGCCTAAGCCTAACAGTAACCCTGGGAAGGCAAATCAGCCTGGTGTTAGGCTTCTTGCCAAGGAAAAAGCCGTGAAAGCAGCCATGTTGTGGCACTTTTGCACTCCCTTTTGGATGCCTTTCAAAGCTCCAGTGTGCCTGGAACTCAGGGCTTCCTGATTTTAAAAATCCTAGCCCTAGGCCGAACCCCAACCCTAAGACGAGAAAGGCAAATCAGCCAGGAATTAGGCATGTCCCCAAGGAAAAAGCTGTGGAGGCAGGCATGTTGTGGTACTTTTGCGCTCTTCTTGGGTAGTCCTTCACAGCTGCTGTGTTCTTGGAACTCAGGGCTTTCTGGTTAATAGAACACTTACCTTAGGCGTAACTCAAACCTTAACCCTAGGAAGGAAAATCAACCTATGGTTCGGGATGGTCTCATGGAAATATCAGTGGTGGCAGCCAAGTTGCGTCACTTTTGCGCTCCCCTTGGGATGCCTTTCGCAGCTGCAGTGTGCCTGGAGCCCAGGGCTTCCTGGTTTTAAAAGTCCTAGGCCTAAGCCTAACAGTAACCCTAGGAAGGTAAATCAGCCGGGTATTAGGGTTCTTCCTAAGGGAAAAGCCGTGAAAGCAGCCATGTTGTGGCACTTCTGCACTCCCTTTGGGATGCCTTTGGCAGATGAAGTAAGCCTGGAACTCAGGGCTTCCTGGTTAAAGAAATCCAAGCCCTAGGCTGAACCCTAACCCTAACCCTAGGCAGATAAATCAGCCTAGGTATAGGGATGGTGCCAAGGAAAAAGCTGTGAAAGCTGCCATGTTGTTGCACTTTTGTACTCCCCATGGGATGCCTTGAACAGCTGCAGTGTGCCTGGAGCCCAGGGCTTCCTAGTTTTAAAAATCCTAGCCCTAGGCCTAAGCCTAACAGTAACCCTGGGAAGGTAAATCAGCCTGGTGTTAGGCTTCTTGCCAAGGAAAAAGCCGTGAAAGCAGCCATGTTGTGGCACTTTTGCACTCCCTTTGAGATGCCTTTGGCAGATGAAGTAAGCCTGGAACTCAGGGCTTCCTGATTTTAAAAATCCTAGCCCTAGGCCGGACCCCAACCCTAAGACGAGAAAGGCAAATCAGCCAGGAATTAGGCATGTCCCCAAGGAAAAAGCTGTGGAGGCAGGCATGTTGTGGTACTTTTGCGCTCTTCTTGGCTAGTCCTTCGCAGCTGCTGTGTTCTTGGAACTCAGGGCTTTCTGGTTAATAGAGCCCTTACCCTAGGCGTAACTCAAACCTTAACCCTAGGAAGGAAAATCAGCCTATGGTTCGGGATGGTCTCATGGAAATATCAGTGGTGGCAGCCAAGTTGCGTCACTTTTGCGCTCCCCTTGGGATGCCTTTCGCAGCTGCAGTGTGCCTGGAGCACAGGGCTTCCTGGTTTTAAAAGTCCTAGGCCTAAGCTTAACAGGAACCCTGGGAAGGTAAAACAGCCGGGTATTAGGCTTCTTGCCAAGGAAAAAGCCGTGAAAGCAGCCATGTTGTGGCACTTCTGCACTCCCTTTGGGATGCCTTTGGCAGATGAAGTAAGCCTGGAACTCAGGGCTTCCTGGTTAAAGAAATCCAAGCCCTAGGCTGAACCCTAACCCTAACCCTAGGCAGATAAATCAGCCTAGGTATAGGGATGGTGCCAAGGAAAAAGCTGTGAAAGGTGCCATGTTGTTGCACTTTTGTACTCCCCTTGGGATGCCTTGAACAGCTGCAGTGTGCCTGGAGGCCAGGGCTTCCTAGTTTTAAAAATCCTAGCCCTAGGCCTAAGCCTAACAGTAACCCTAGGAATGTAAATCAGCCTGGTGTTAGGCTTCTTGCCAAGGAAAAAGCCGTGAAAGCAGCCATGTTGTGGCACTTCTGCACTGCCTTTGGGATGCCTTTGGCAGATGAAGTAAGCCTGGAACTCAGGGCTTCCTGGTTAAAAAAATCCAAGCCCTAGGCTGAACCCGAACCCTAACCCTAGGCAGATAAATCAGCCGAGGTATAGGGATGGTGCCAAGGAAAAAGCTGTGAAAGCTGCCATGTTGTTGCACTTTTGTACTCCTCTTGGGATGCCTTGAACAGCTGCAGTGTGCCTGGAGCCAAGGGCTTCCTAGTTTGAAAAATCCTAGCCCTAGGCCTAAGCCTAACAGTAACCCTGGGAAGGTAAATCAGCCTGGTGTTAGGCTTCTTGCCAAGGAAAAAGCCGTGAAAGCAGCCATGTTGTGGCACTTTTGCACTCCCTTTTGGATGCCTTTCACAGCTCCAGTGTGCCTGGAACTCAGGGCTTCCTGATTTTAAAAATCCTAGCCCTAGGCCGAACCCCAGCCCTAGACGAGAAAGGCAAATCAGCCAGGAATTAGGCATGTCCCCAAGGAAAAAGCTGTGGAGGCAGGCATGTTGTGGTACTTTTGCGCTCTTCTTAGCTAGTCCTTCGCAGCTGCTGTGTTCTTGGAACTCAGGGCTTTCTGGTTAATAGAACCCTTACCCTAGGCGTAACTCAAACCTTAACCCTAGGAAGGAAAATCAGCCTATGTTTCCGGATGGTCTCATGGAAATATCAGTGGTGGCAGCCAAGTTGCGTCACTTTTGCGCTCCCCTTGGGATGCCTTTCGCAGCTGCAGTGTGCCTGGAGCCCAGGGCTTCCTGGTTTTAAAAGTCCTAGGCCTAAGCCTAACAGTAACCCTAGGAAGGTAAATCAGCCGGGTGTTAGGGTCCTTCCTAAGGGAAAAGCCGTGAAAGCAGCCATGTTGTGGCACTTCTGCACTCCCTTTGGGATGCCTTTGGCAGATGAAGTAAGCCTGGAACTCAGGGCTTCCTGGTTAAAGAAATCCAAGCCCTAGGCTGAAGCCTAACCCTAACCCTAGGCAGATAAATCAGCCTAGGTATAGGGATGGTGCCAAGGAAAAAGCTGTGAAAGGTGCCATGTTGTTGCACTTTTGTACTCCCCTTGGGATGCCTTGAACAGCTGCAGTGTGCCTGGAGGCCAGGGCTTCCTAGTTGTAAAAATCCTAGCCCTAGGCCTAAGCCTAACCGTAACCCTGGGAAGGTAAATCAGCCTGGTGTTAGGCTTCTTGCCAAGGAAAAAGCCATGAAAGCAGCCATGTTGTGGCACTTCTGCACTGCCTTTGGGATGCCTTTGGCAGATGAAGTAAGCCTGGAACTCAGGGCTTCCTGGTTAAAAAAATCCAAGCCCTAGGCTGAACCCTAACCCTGACCCTAGGCAGATAAATCAGCCTAGGTATAGGGATGGTGCCAAGGAAAAAGCTGTGAAAGCTGCCATGTTGTTGCACTTTTGTACTCCTCTTGGGATGCCTTGAACAGCTGCAGTGTGCCTGGAGCTAAGGGCTTCCTAGTTTTAAAAATCCTAGCCCTAGGCCTAAGCCTAACAGTAACCCTGGGAAGGTAAATCAGCCTGGTGTTAGGCTTCTTGCCAAGGAAAAAGCCGTGAAAGCAGCCATGTTGTGGCACTTCTGCACTCCCTTTGGGATACCTTTGGCAGATGAAGTAAGCCTGGAACTCAGGGCTTCCTGGTTAAAAAAATCCAAGCCCTAGGCTGAACCCTAACCCTAACCCTAGGCAGATAAATCAGCCTAGGTATAGGGATGGTGCCAAAGAAAAAGCTGTGAAAGCTGCCATGTTGTTGCACTTTTGTACTCCTCTTGGGATGCCTTGAACAGCTGCAGTGTGCCTGGAGCCAAGGGCTTCCTAGTTTTAAAAATCCTAACCCTAGGCCTAAGCCTAACAGTAACCCTGGGACGGCAAATCAGCCTTGTGTTAGGCTTCTTGCCAAGGAAAAAGCCGTGAAAGCAACCATGTTGTGGCACTTTTGCACTCCCTTTAGGATGCCTTTCACAGCTCCAGTGTGCCTGGAACTCAGGGCTTCCTGATTTTAAAAATCCTAGCCCTAGGCCGGACCCCAACCCTAAGACGAGAAAGGCAAATCAGCCAGGAATTAGGCATGTCCCCAAGGAAAAAGCTGTGGAGGCAGGCATGTTGTGGTACTTTTGCGCTCTTCTTGGCTAGTCCTTCGCAGCTGCTGTGTTCTTGGAACTCAGGGCTTTCTGGTTAATAGAACCCTTACCCTAGGCGTAACTCAAACCTTAACCCTAGGAAGGAAAATCAGCCTATGGTTCGGGATGGTCTCATGGAAATATCAGTGGTGGCAGCCAAGTTGCGTCACTTTTGCGCTCCCCTTGGGATGCCTTTCGCAGCTGCAGTGTGCCTGGAGCCCAGGGCTTCCTGGTTTTAAAAGTCCTAGGCCTAAGCCTAACAGTAACCCTAGGAAGGTAAATCAGCCGGGTATTAGGGTTCTTCCTAAGGGAAAAGCCGTGAAAGCAGCCATGTTGTGGCACTTCTGCACTCCCTTTGGGATGCCTTTGGCAGATGAAGTAAGCCTGGAACTCAGGGCTTCCTGGTTAAAGAAATCCAAGCCCTAGGCTGAACCCTAACCCTAACCCTAGGCAGATAAATCAGCCTAGGTATAGGGATGGTGCCAAGGAAAAAGCTGTGAAAGCTGCCATGTTGTTGCACTTTTGTACTCCCCTTGGGATGCCTTGAACAGCTGCAGTGTGCCTGGAGTCCAGGGCTTCCTAGTTTTAAAAATCCTAGCCCTAGGCCTAAGCCTAACAGTAACCCTGGGAAGGTAAATCAGCCTGGTGTTAGGCTTCCTGCCAAGGAAAAAGCCGTGAAAGCAGCCATGTTGTGGCACTTCTGCACTCCCTTTGGGATGCCTTTGGCAGATGAAGTAAGCCTGGAACTCAGGGCTTCCTGGTTAAAAAAATCCAAGCCCTAGGCTGAACCCTAACCCTAACCCTAGGCAGATAAATCAGCCTAGGTATAGGGATGGTGCCAAGGAAAAAGCTGTGAAAGCTGCCATGTTGTTGCACTTTTGTACTCCTCTTGGGATGCCTTGAACAGCTGCAGTGTGCCTGGAGCCAAGGGCTTCCTAGTTTTAAAAATCCTAGCCCTAGGCCTAAGCCTAACAGTAACCCTGGGAAGGCAAATCAGCCTGGTGTTAGGCTTCTTGCCAAGGAAAAAGCCGTGAAAGCAGCCATGTTGTGGCACTTTTGCACTCCCTTTAGGATGACTTTCACAGCTCCAGTGTGCCTGGAACTCAGGGCTTCCTGATTTTAAAAATCCTAGCCCTAGGCCGGACCACAACCCTAAGACGAGAAAGGAAAATCAGCCAGGAATTAGGCATGTCCCCAAGGAAAAAGCTGTGGAGGCAGGCATGTTGTGGTACTTTTGCGCTCTTCTTGGGTAGTCCTTCGCAGCTGCTGTGTTCTTGGAACTCAGGGCTTTCTGGTTAATAGAACCCTTACCCTAGGCGTAACTCAAACCTTAACCCTAGGAAGGAAAATCAGCCTATGGTTCGGGATGGTCTCATGGAAATATCAGTGGTGGCAGCCAAGTTGCGTCACTTTTGCGCTCCCCTTGGGATGCCTTTCGCAGCTGCAGTGTGCCTGGAGCCCAGGGCTTCCTGGTTTTAAAAGTCCTAGGCCTAAGCCTAACAGTAACCCTAGGAAGGTAAATCAGCCGGGTATTAGGGTTCTTCCTAAGGGAAAAGCCGTGAAAGCAGCCATGTTGTTGAACTTCTGCACTCCCTTTGGGATGCCTTTGGCAGATGAAGTAAGCCTGGAACTCAGGGCTTCCTGGTTAAAGAAATCCAAGCCCTAGGCTGAACCCTAACCCTAACCCTAGGCAGATAAATCAGCCTAGGTATAGGGATGGTGCCAAGGAAAAAGCTGTGAAAGCTGCCATGTTGTTGCACTTTTGTACTCCTCTTGGGATGCCTTGAACAGCTGCAGTGTGCCTGGAGCCAAGGGCTTCCTAGTTTTAAAAATCCTAGCCCTAGGCCTAAGCCTAACAGTAACCCTGGGAAGGCAAATCAGCCTGGTGTTAGGCTTCTTGCCAAGGAAAAAGCCGTGAAAGCAGCCATGTTGTGGCACTTTTGCACTCCCTTTTGGATGCCTTTCACAGCTCCAGTGTGCCTGGAACTCAGGGCTTCCTGATTTTAAAAATCCTAGCCCTAGGCCGAACCCCAACCCTAAGACGAGAAAGGCAAATCAGCCAGGAATTAGGCATGTCCCCAAGGAAAAAGCTCTGGAGGCAGGCATGTTGTGGTACTTTTGCGCTCTTCTTGGGTAGTCCTTCACAGCTGCTGTGTTCTTGGAACTCAGGGCTTTCTGGTTAATAGAGCCCTTACCCTAGGCGTAACTCAAACCTTAACCCTAGGAAGGAAAATCAACCTATGGTTCGGGATGGTCTCATGGAAATATCAGTGGTGGCAGCCATGTTGAGTCACTTTTGCGCTCCCCTTGGGATGCCTTTCGCAGCTGCAGTGTGCCTGGAGTCCAGGGCTTCCTGGTTTTAAAAGTCCTAGGCCTAAACCTAACAGTAACCCTAGGAAGGTAAAACAGCCGGGTATTAGGGTTCTTCCTAAGGGAAAAGCCGTGAAAGCAGCCATGTTGTTGAACTTCTGCACTCCCTTTGGGATGCCTTTGGCAGATGAAGTAAGCCTGGAACTCAGGGCTTCCTGGTTAAAAAAATCCAAGCCCTAGGCTGAACCCTAACCCTAACCCTAGGCAGATAAATCAGCCTAGGTATAGGGATGGTGCCAAGGAAAAAGCTGTGAAAGGTGCCATGTTGTTGCACTTTTGTACTCCCCTTGGGATGCCTTGAACAGCTGCAGTGTGCCTGGAGGCCAGGGCTTCCTAGTTTTAAAAATCCTAGCCCTAGTCCTAAGCCTAACAGTAACCCTGGGAAGGTAAATCAGCCTGGTGTTAGGCTTCTTGCCAAGGAAAAAGCCGTGAAAGCAGCCATGTTGTGGCACTTCTGCACTGCCTTTGGGATGCCTTTGGCAGATGAAGTAAGCCTGGAACTCAGGGCTTCCTGGTTAAAAAAATCCAAGCCCTAGGCTGAACCCTAACCCTAACCCTAGGCAGATAAATCAGCCTAGGTATAGGGATGGTGCCAAGGAAAAAGCTGTGAAAGCTGCCATGTTGTTGCACTTTTGTACTCCCCTTGGGATGCCTTGAACAGCTGCAGTGTGCCTGGAGCCCAGGGCTTCCTAGTTTTAAAAATCCTAGCCCTAGGCCTAAGCCTAACAGTAACCCTGGGAAGGTAAATCAGCCTGGTGTTAGGCTTCTTGCCAAGGAAAAAGCCGTGAAAGCAGCCATGTTGTGGCACTTTTGCACTCCCTTTTGGATGCCTTTCACAGCTCCAGTGTGCCTGGAACTCAGGGCTTCCTGATTTTAAAAATCCTAGCCCTAGGCCGAACCCCAACCCTAAGACGAGAAAGGCAAATCAGCCAGGAATTAGGCATGTCCCCAAGGAAAAAGCTGTGGAGGCAGGCATGTTGTGGTACTTTTGCGCTCTTCTTGGGTAGTCCTTCACAGCTGCTGTGTTCTTGGAACTCAGGGCTTTCTGGTTAATAGAACACTTACCTTAGGCGTAACTCAAACCTTAACCCTAGGAAGGAAAATCAACCTATGGTTCGGGATGGTCTCATGGAAATATCAGTGGTGGCAGCCAAGTTGCGTCACTTTTGCGCTCCCCTTGGGATGCCTTTCGCAGCTGCAGTGTGCCTGGAGCCCAGGGCTTCCTGGTTTTAAAAGTCCTAGGCCTAAGCCTAACAGTAACCCTAGGAAGGTAAATCAGCCGGGTATTAGGGTTCTTCCTAAGGGAAAAGCCGTGAAAGCAGCCATGTTGTGGCACTTCTGCACTCCCTTTGGGATGCCTTTGGCAGATGAAGTAAGCCTGGAACTCAGGGCTTCCTGGTTAAAGAAATCCAAGCCCTAGGCTGAACCCTAACCCTAACCCTAGGCAGATAAATCAGCCTAGGTATAGGGATGGTGCCAAGGAAAAAGCTGTGAAAGCTGCCATGTTGTTGCACTTTTGTACTCCCCTTGGGATGCCTTGAACAGCTGCAGTGTGCCTGGAGCCCAGGGCTTCCTAGTTTTAAAAATCCTAGCCCTAGGCCTAAGCCTAACAGTAACCCTGGGAAGGTAAATCAGCCTGGTGTTAGGCTTCTTGCCAAGGAAAAAGCCGTGAAAGCAGCCATGTTGTGGCACTTTTGCACTCCCTTTGAGATGCCTTTGGCAGATGAAGTAAGCCTGGAACTCAGGGCTTCCTGATTTTAAAAATCCTAGCCCTAGGCCGGACCCCAACCCTAAGACGAGAAAGGCAAATCAGCCAGGAATTAGGCATGTCCCCAAGGAAAAAGCTGTGGAGGCAGGCATGTTGTGGTACTTTTGCGCTCTTCTTGGCTAGTCCTTCGCAGCTGCTGTGTTCTTGGAACTCAGGGCTTTCTGGTTAATAGAGCCCTTAACCTAGGCGTAACTCAAACCTTAACCCTAGGAAGGAAAATCAGCCTATGGTTCGGGATGGTCTCATGGAAATATCAGTGGTGGCAGCCAAGTTGCGTCACTTTTGCGCTCCCCTTGGGATGCCTTTCGCAGCTGCAGTGTGCCTGGAGCCCAGGGCTTCCTGGTTTTAAAAGTCCTAGGCCTAAGCTTAACAGGAAGCCTGGGAAGGTAAAACAGCCGGGTATTAGGCTTCTTGCCAAGGAAAAAGCCGTGAAAGCAGCCATGTTGTGGCACTTCTGCACTCCCTTTGGGATGCCTTTGGCAGATGAAGTAAGCCTGGAACTCAGGGCTTCCTGGTTAAAGAAATCCAAGCCCTAGGCTGAACCCTAACCCTAACCCTAGGCAGATAAATCAGCCTAGGTATAGGGATGGTGCCAAGGAAAAAGCTGTGAAAGGTGCCATGTTGTTGCACTTTTGTACTCCCCTTGGGATGCCTTGAACAGCTGCAGTGTGCCTGGAGCTAAGGGCTTCCTAGTTTTAAAAATCCTAGCCCTAGGCCTAAGCCTAACAGTAACCCTAGGAATGTAAATCAGCCTGGTGTTAGGCTTCTTGCCAAGGAAAAAGCCGTGAAAGCAGCCATGTTGTGGCACTTCTGCACTGCCTTTGGGATGCCTTTGGCAGATGAAGTAAGCCTGGAACTCAGGGCTTCCTGGTTAAAAAAATCCAAGCCCTAGGCTGAACCCTAACCCTAACCCTAGGCAGATAAATCAGCCTAGGTATAGGGATCGTGCCAAGGAAAAAGCTGTGAAAGGTGCCATGTTGTTGCACTTTTGTACTCCCCTTGGGATGCCTTGAACAGCTGCAGTGTGCCTGGAGCTAAGGGCTTCCTAGTTTGAAAAATCCTAGCCCTAGGCCTAAGCCTAACAGTAACCCTGGGAAGGTAAATCAGCCTGGTGTTAGGCTTCTTGCCAAGGAAAAAGCCGTGAAAGCAGCCATGTTGTGGCACTTTTGCACTCCCTTTTGGATGCCTTTCACAGCTCCAGTGTGCCTGGAACTCAGGGCTTCCTGATTTTAAAAATCCTAGCCCTAGGCCGAACCCCAACCCTAAGACGAGAAAGGCAAATCAGCCAGGAATTAGGCATGTCCCCAAGGAAAAAGCTGTGGAGGCAGGCATGTTGTGGTACTTTTGCGCTCTTCTTAGCTAGTCCTTCGCAGCTGCTGTGTTCTTGGAACTCAGGGCTTTCTGGTTAATAGAACCCTTACCTTAGGCGTAACTCAAACCTTAACCCTAGGAAGGAAAATCAACCTATGGTTCCGGATGGTCTCATGGAAATATCAGTGGTGGCAGCCAAGTTGCGTCACTTTTGCGCTCCCCTTGGGATGCCTTTTGCAGCTGCAGTGTGCCTGGAGCCCAGGGCTTCCTGGTTTTAAAAGTCCTAGGCCTAAGCCTAACAATAACCCTAGGAAGGTAAATCAGCCGGGTATTAGGGTTCTTCCTAAGGGAAAAGCAGTGAAAGCAGCCATGTTGTGGCACTTCTGCACTCCCTTTGGGATGCCTTTGGCAGATGAAGTAAGCCTGGAACTCAGGGCTTCCTGGTTAAAGAAATCCAAGCCCTAGGCTGAAGCCTAACCCTAACCCTAGGCAGATAAATCAGCCTAGGTATAGGGATGGTGCCAAGGAAAAAGCTGTGAAAGCTGCCATGTTGTTGCACTTTTGTACTCCCCTTGGGATGCCTTGAACAGCTGCAGTGTGCCTGGAGCCCAGGGCTTCCTAGTTTTAAAAATCCTAGCCCTAGGCCTAAGCCTAACAGTAACCCTGGGAAGGTAATTCAGCCTGGTGTTAGGCTTCTTGCCAAGGAAAAAGCCGGGAAAGCAGCCATGTTGTGGCACTTCTGCACTGCCTTTGGGATGCCTTTGGCAGATGAAGTAATCCTGGAACTCAGGGCTTCCTGGTTAAAAAAATCCAAGCCCTAGGCTGAACCCTAACCCTAACCCTAGGCAGATAAATCAGCCTAGGTATAGGGATGGTGCCAAGGAAAAAGCTGTGAAAGCTGCCATGTTGTTGCACTTTTGTACTCCTCTTGGGATGCCTTGAACAGCTGCAGTGTGCCTGGAGCTAAGGGCTTCCTAGTTTTAAAAATCCTAGCCCTAGGCCTAAGCCTAACAGTAACCCTGGGAAGGTAAATCAGCCTGGTGTTAGGCTTCCTGCCAAGGAAAAAGCCGTGAAAGCAGCCATGTTGTGGCACTTTTGCACTCCCTTTTGGATGCCTTTCACAGCTCCAGTGTGCCTGGAACTCAGGGCTTCCTGATTTTAAAAATCCTAGCCCTAGGCCGGACCCCAACCCTAAGACGAGAAAGGCAAATCAGCCAGGAATTAGGCATGTCCCCAAGGAAAAAGCTGTGGAGGCAGGCATGTTGTGGTACTTTTGCGCTCTTCTTGGCTAGTCCTTCGCAGCTGCTGTGTTCTTGGAACTCAGGGCTTTCTGGTTAATAGAACCCTTACCCTAGGCGTAACTCAAACCTTAAGCCTAGGAAGGAAAATCAGCCTATGGTTCGGGATGGTCTCATGGAAATATCAGTGGTGGCAGCCAAGTTGCGTCACTTTTGCGCTCCCCTTGGGATGCCTTTCGCAGCTGCAGTGTGCCTGGAGCCCAGGGCTTCCTGGTTTTAAAAGTCCTAGGCCTAAGCCTAACAGTAACCCTAGGAAGGTAAATCAGCCGGGTATTAGGGTTCTTCCTAAGGGAAAAGCCGTGAAAGCAGCCATGTTGTGGCACTTCTGCACTCCCTTTGGGATGCCTTTGGCAGATGAAGTAAGCCTGGAACTCAGGGCTTCCTGGTTAAAGAAATCCAAGCCCTAGGCTGAAGCCTAACCCTAACCCTAGGCAGATAAATCAGCCTAGGTATAGGGATGGTGCCAAGGAAAAAGCTGTGAAAGCTGCCATGTTGTTGCACTTTTGTACTCCCCTTGGGATGCCTTGAACAGCTGCAGTGTGCCTGGAGCCCAGGGCTTCCTAGTTTTAAAAATCCTAGCCCTAGGCCTAAGCCTAACAGTAACCCTGGGAAGGTAAATCAGCCTGGTGTTAGGCTTCTTGCCAAGGAAAAAGCCGTGAAAGCAGCCATGTTGTGGCACTTCTGCACTGCCTTTGGGATGCCTTTGGCAGATGAAGTAAGCCTGGAACTCAGGGCTTCCTGGTTAAAAAAATCCAAGCCCTAGGCTGAACCCTAACCCTAACCCTAGGCAGATAAATCCGCCTAGGTATAGGGATGGTGCCAAGGAAAAAGCTGTGAAAGCTGCCATGTTGTTGCACTTTTGTACTCCTCTTGGGATGCCTTGAACAGCTGCAGTGTGCCTGGAGCCAAGGGCTTCCTAGTTTTAAAAATCCTAGCCCTAGGCCTAAGCCTAACAGTAACCCTGGGAAGGCAAATCAGCCTGGTGTTAGGCTTCTTGCCAAGGAAAAAGCCGTGAAAGCAGCCATGTTGTGGCACTCTTGCACTCCCTTTAGGATGACTTTCACAGCTCCAGTGTGCCTGGAACTTAGAGCTTCCTGATTTTAAAAATCCTAGCCCTAGGCCGGACCACAACCCTAAGACGAGAAAGGAAAATCAGCCAGGAATTAGGCATGTCCCCAAGGAAAAAGCTGTGGAGGCAGGCATGTTGTGGTACTTTTGCGCTCTTCTTGGGTAGTCCTTCGCAGCTGCTGTGTTCTTGGAACTCAGGGCTTTCTGGTTAATAGAACCCTTACCCTAGGCGTAACTCAAACCTTAACCCTAGGAAGGAAAATCAGCCTATGGTTCGGGATGGTCTCATGGAAATATCAGTGGTGGCAGCCAAGTTGCGTCACTTTTGCGCTCCCCTTGGGATGCCTTTCGCAGCTGCAGTGTGCCTGGAGCCCAGGGCTTCCTGGTTTTAAAAGTCCTAGGCCTAAGCCTAACAGTAACCCTAGGAAGGTAAATCAGCCGGGTATTAGGGTTCTTCCTAAGGGAAAAGCCGTGAAAGCAGCCATGTTGTTGAACTTCTGTACTCCCTTTGGGATGCCTTTGGCAGATGAAGTAAGCCTGGAACTCAGGGCTTCCTGGTTAAAAAAATCCAAGCCCTAGGCTGAACCCTAACCCTAACCCTAGGCAGATAAATCAGCCTAGGTATAGGGATGGTGCCAAGGAAAAAGCTGTGAAAGCTGCCATGTTGTTGCACTTTTGTACTCCTCTTGGGATGCCTTGAACAGCTGCAGTGTGCCTGGAGCCAAGGGCTTCCTAGTTTTAAAAATCCTAGCCCTAGGCCTAAGCCTAACAGTAACCCTGGGAAGGCAAATCAGCCTGGTGTTAGGCTTCTTGCCAAGGAAAAAGCCGTGAAAGCAGCCATGTTGTGGCACTTTTGCACTCCCTTTTGGATGCCTTTCACAGCTCCAGTGTGCCTGGAACTCAGGGCTTCCTGATTTTAAAAATCCTAGCCCTAGGCCGAACCCCAACCCTAAGACGAGAAAGGCAAATCAGCCAGGAATTCGGCATGTCCCCAAGGAAAAAGCTGTGGAGGCAGGCATGTTGTGCTACTTTTGCGCTCTTCTTGGGTAGTCCTTCACAGCTGCTGTGTTCTTGGAACTCAGGGCTTTCTGGTTAATAGAGCCCTTACCCTAGGCGTAACTCAAACCTTAACCCTAGGAAGGAAAATCAACCTATGGTTCGGGATGGTCTCATGGAAATATCAGTGGTGGCAGCCATGTTGCGTCACTTTTGCGCTCCCCTTGGGATGCCTTTCGCAGCTGCAGTGTGCCTGGAGTCCAGGGCTTCCTGGTTTTAAAAGTCCTAGGCCTAAACCTAACAGTAACCCTAGGAAGGTAAAACAGCAGGGTATTAGGGTTCTTCCTAAGGGAAAAGCCGTGAAAGCAGCCATGTTGTTGAACTTCTGCACTCCCTTTGGGATGCCTTTGGCAGATGAAGTAAGCCTGGAACTCAGGGCTTCCTGGTTAAAAAAATCCAAGCCCTAGGCTGAACCCTAACCCTAACCCTAGGCAGATAAATCAGCCTAGGTATAGGGATGGTGCCAAGGAAAAAGCTGTGAAAGGTGCCATGTTGTTGCACTTTTGTACTCCCCTTGGGATGCCTTGAACAGCTGCAGTGTGCCTGGAGGCCAGGGCTTCCTAGTTTTAAAAATCCTAGCCCTAGGCCTAAGCCTAACAGTAACCCTGGGAAGGTAAATCAGCCTGGTGTTAGGCTTCTTGCCAAGGAAAAAGCCGTGAAAGCAGCCATGTTGTGGCACTTCTGCACTGCCTTTGGGATGCCTTTGGCAGATGAAGTAAGCCTGGAACTCAGGGCTTCCTGGTTAAAAAAATCCAAGCCCTAGGCTGAACCCTAACCCTAACCCTAGGCAGATAAATCAGCCTAGGTATAGGGATGGTGCCAAGGAAAAAGCTGTGAAAGCTGCCATGTTGTTGCACTTTTGTACTCCCCTTGGGATGCCTTGAACAGCTGCAGTGTGCCTGGAGCCCAGGGCTTCCTAGTTTTAAAAATCCTAGCCCTAGGCCTAAGCCTAACAGTAACCCTGGGAAGGTAAATCAGCCTGGTGTTAGGCTTCTTGCCAAGGAAAAAGCCGTGAAAGCAGCCATGTTGTGGCACTTTTGCACTCCCTTTTGGATGCCTTTCACAGCTCCAGTGTGCCTGGAACTCAGGGCTTCCTGATTTTAAAAATCCTAGCCCTAGGCCGAACCCCAACCCTAAGACGAGAAAGGCAAATCAGCCAGGAATTAGGCATGTCCCCAAGGAAAAAGCTGTGGAGGCAGGCATGTTGTGGTACTTTTGCGCTCTTCTTGGCTAGTCCTTCACAGCTGCTGTGTTCTTGGAACTCAGGGCTTTCTGGTTAATAGAACACTTACCTTAGGCGTAACTCAAACCTTAACCCTAGGAAGGAAAATCAACCTATGGTTCGGGATGGTCTCATGGAAATATCAGTGGTGGCAGCCAAGTTGCGTCACTTTTGCGCTCCCCTTGGGATGCCTTTCGCAGCTGCAGTGTGCCTGGAGCCCAGGGCTTCCTGGTTTTAAAAGTCCTAGGCCTAAGCCTAACAGTAACCCTAGGAAGGTAAATCAGCCGGGTATTAGGGTTCTTCCTAAGGGAAAAGCCGTGAAAGCAGCCATGTTGTGGCACTTCTGCACTCCCTTTGGGATGCCTTTGGCAGATGAAGTAAGCCTGGAACTCAGGGCTTCCTGGTTAAAGAAATCCAAGCCCTAGGCTGAACCCTAACCCTAACCCTAGGCAGATAAATCAGCCTAGGTATAGGGATGGTGCCAAGGAAAAAGCTGTGAAAGCTGCCATGTTGTTGCACTTTTGTACTCCCCTTGGGATGCCTTGAACAGCTGCAGTGTGCCTGGAGCCCAGGGCTTCCTAGTTTTAAAAATCCTAGCCCTAGGCCTAAGCCTAACAGTAACCCTGGGAAGGTAAATCAGCCTGGTGTTAGGCTTCTTGCCAAGGAAAAAGCCGTGAAAGCAGCCATGTTGTGGCACTTTTGCACTCCCTTTGAGATGCCTTTGGCAGATGAAGTAAGCCTGGAACTCAGGGCTTCCTGATTTTAAAAATCCTAGCCCTAGGCCGGACCCCAACCCTAAGACGAGAAAGGCAAATCAGCCAGGAATTAGGCATGTCCCCAAGGAAAAAGCTGTGGAGGCAGGCATGTTGTGGTACTTTTGCGCTCTTCTTGGCTAGTCCTTCGCAGCTGCTGTGTTCTTGGAACTCAGGGCTTTCTGGTTAATAGAGCCCTTAACCTAGGCGTAACTCAAACCTTAACCCTAGGAAGGAAAATCAGCCTATGGTTCGGGATGGTCTCATGGAAATATCAGTGGTGGCAGCCAAGTTGCGTCACTTTTGCGCTCCCCTTGGGATGCCTTTCGCAGCTGCAGTGTGCCTGGAGCACAGGGCTTCCTGGTTTTAAAAGTCCTAGGCCTAAGCTTACCAGGAAGCCTGGGAAGGTAAAACAGCCGGGTATTAGGCTTCTTGCCAAGGAAAAAGCCGTGAAAGCAGCCATGTTGTGGCACTTCTGCACTCCCTTTGGGATGCCTTTGGCAGATGAAGTAAGCCTGGAACTCAGGGCTTCCTGGTTAAAGAAATCCAAGCCCTAGGCTGAACCCTAACCCTAACCCTAGGCAGATAAATCAGCCTAGGTATAGGGATGGTGCCAAGGAAAAAGCTGTGAAAGGTGCCATGTTGTTGCTCTTTTGTACTCCCCTTGGGATGCCTTGAACAGCTGCAGTGTGCCTGGAGCTAAGGGCTTCCTAGTTTTAAAAATCCTAGCCCTAGGCCTAAGCCTAACAGTAACCCTAGGAATGTAAATCAGCCTGGTGTTAGGGTTCTTGCCAAGGAAAAAGCCGTGAAAGCAGCCATGTTGTGGCACTTCTGCACTGCCTTTGGGATGCCTTTGGCAGATGAAGTAAGCCTGGAACTCAGGGCTTCCTGGTTAAAAAAATCCAAGCCCTAGGCTGAACCCTAACCCTAACCCTAGGCAGATAAATCAGCCTAGGTATAGGGATGGTGCCAAGGAAAAAGCTGTGAAAGGTGCCATGTTGTTGCACTTTTGTACTCCCCTTGGGATGCCTTGAACAGCTGCAGTGTGCCTGGAGCTAAGGGCTTCCTAGTTTGAAAAATCCTAGCCCTAGGCCTAAGCCTAACAGTAACCCTGGGAAGGTAAATCAGCCTGGTGTTAGGCTTCTTGCCAAGGAAAAAGCCGTGAAAGCAGCCATGTTGTGGCACTTTTGCACTCCCTTTTGGATGCCTTTCACAGCTCCAGTGTGCCTGGAACTCAGGGCTTCCTGATTTTAAAAATCCTAGCCCTAGGCCGAACCCCAGCCCTAGACGAGAAAGGCAAATCAGCCAGGAATTAGGCATGTCCCCAAGGAAAAAGCTGTGGAGGCAGGCATGTTGTGGTACTTTTGCGCTCTTCTTAGCTAGTCCTTCGCAGCTGCTGTGTTCTTGGAACTCAGGGCTTTCTGGTTAATAGAACCCTTACCTTAGGCGTAACTCAAAACTTAACCCTAGGAAGGAAAATCAACCTATGGTTCCGGATGGTCTCATGGAAATATCAGTGGTGGCAGCCAAGTTGCGTCACTTTTGCGCTCCCCTTGGGATGCCTTTTGCAGCTGCAGTGTGCCTGGAGCCCAGGGCTTCCTGGTTTTAAAAGTCCTAGGCCTAAGCCTAACAATAACCCTAGGAAGGTAAATCAGCCGGGTATTAGGGTTCTTCCTAAGGGAAAAGCCGTGAAAGCAGCCATGTTGTGGCACTTCTGCACTCCCTTTGGGATGCCTTTGGCAGATGAAGTAAGCCTGGAACTCAGGGCTTCCTGGTTAAAGAAATCCAAGCCCTAGGCTGAAGCCTAACCCTAACCCTAGGCAGATAAATCAGCCTAGGTATAGGGATGGTGCCAAGGAAAAAGCTGTGAAAGCTGCCATGTTGTTGCACTTTTGTACTCCCCTTGGGATGCCTTGAACAGCTGCAGTGTGCCTGGAGCCCAGGGCTTCCTAGTTTTAAAAATCCTAGCCCTAGCCCTAAGCCTAACAGTAACCCTGGGAAGGTAATTCAGCCTGGTGTTAGGCTTCTTGCCAAGGAAAAAGCCGGGAAAGCAGCCATGTTGTGGCACTTCTGCACTGCCTTTGGGATGCCTTTGGCAGATGAAGTAATCCTGGAACTCAGGGCTTCCTGGTTAAAAAAATCCAAGCCCTAGGCTGAACCCTAACCCTAACCCTAGGCAGATAAATCAGCCTAGGTATAGGGATGGTGCCAAGGAAAAAGCTGTGAAAGCTGCCATGTTGTTGCACTTTTGTACTCCTCTTGGGATGCCTTGAACAGCTGCAGTGTGCCTGGAGCTAAGGGCTTCCTAGTTTTAAAAATCCTAGCCCAAGGCCTAAGCCTAACAGTAACCCTGGGAAGGTAAATCAGCCTGGTGTTAGGCTTCCTGCCAAGGAAAAAGCCGTGAAAGCAGCCATGTTGTGGCACTTTTGCACTCCCTTTTGGATGCCTTTCACAGCTCCAGTGTGCCTGGAACTCAGGGCTTCCTGATTTTAAAAATCCTAGCCCTAGGCCGGACCCCAACCCTAAGACGAGAAAGGCAAATCAGCCAGGAATTAGGCATGTCCCCAAGGAAAAAGCTGTGGAGGCAGGCATGTTGTGGTACTTTTGCGCTCTTCTTGGCTAGTCCTTCGCAGCTGCTGTGTTCTTGGAACTCAGGGCTTTCTGGTTAATAGAACCCTTACCCTAGGCGTAACTCAAACCTTAACCCTAGGAAGGAAAATCAGCCTATGGTTCGGGATGGTCTCATGGAAATATCAGTGGTGGCAGCCAAGTTGCGTAACTTTTGCGCTCCCCTTGGGATGCCTTTCGCAGCTGCAGTGTGCCTGGAGCCCAGGGCTTCCTGGTTTTAAAAGTCCTAGGCCTAAGCCTAACAGTAACCCTAGGAAGGTAAATCAGCCGGGTATTAGGGTTCTTACTAAGGGAAAAGCCGTGAAAGCAGCCATGTTGTGGCACTTCTGCACTCCCTTTGGGATGCCTTTGGCAGATGAAGTAAGCCTGGAACTCAGGGCTTCCTGGTTAAAGAAATCCAAGCCCTAGGCTGAACCCTAACCCTAACCCTAGGCAGATAAATCAGACTAGGTATAGGGATGGTGCCAAGGAAAAAGCTGTGAAAGCTGCCATGTTGTTGCACTTTTGTACTCCCCTTGGGATGCCTTGAACAGCTGCAGTGTGCCTGGAGCCCAGGGCTTCCTAGTTTTAAAAATCCTAGCCCTAGGCCTAAGCCTAACAGTAACCCTGGGAAGGTAAATCAGCCGGGTATTAGGGTTCTTCCTAAGGGAAAAGCCGTGAAAGCAGCCATGTTGTGGAACTTCTGCACTCCCGTTGGGATGCCTTTGGCAGATGAAGTAAGCCTGGAACTCAGGGCTTCCTGGTTAAAGAAATCCAAGCCCTAGGCTGAACCATAAAACTAACCCTAGGCAGATAAATCAGCCTAGGTATAGGGATGGTGCCAAGGAAAAAGCTGTGAAACCTGCCATGTCTTTGCACTTTTGTACTCCCCTTGGGATGCCTTGAACAGCTGCAGTGTGCCTGGAGCCCAGGGCTTCCTAGTTTTAAAAATCCTAGCCCTAGGCCAAAGCCTAACAGTAACCCTAGGAAGGTAAATCAGCCTGGTGTTAGGCTTCTTGCCAAGGAAAAAGCCGTGAAAGCAGCCATGATGTGGCACTTCTGCACTGCCTTTGGGATGCCTTTGGCAGATGAAGTAAGCCTGGAACTCAGGGCTTCCTGGTTAAAGAAATCCAAGCCCTAGGCTGAAGCCTAACCCTAACCCTAGGCAGATAAATCAGCCTAGGTATAGGGATGGTGCCAAGGAAAAAGCTGTGAAAGCTGCCATGTTGTTGCACTTTTGTACTCCTCTTGGGATGCCTTGAACAGCTGCAGTGTGCCTGGAGCCAAGGGCTTCCTAGTTTTAAAAATCCTAGCCCTAGGCCTAAGCCTAACAGTAACCCTGGGAAGGCAAATCAGCCTGGTGTTAGGCTTCTTGCCAAGGAAAAAGCCGTGAAAGCAGCCATGTTGTGGCACTTTTGCACTCCCTTTAGGATGACTTTCACAGCTCCAGTGTGCCTGGAACTCAGGGCTTCCTGATTTTAAAAATCCTAGCCCTAGGCCGAACCCCAACCCTAAGACGAGAAAGGCAAATCAGCCAGGAATTAGGCATGTCCCCAAGGAAAAAGCTGTGGAGGCAGGCATGTTGTGGTACTTTTGCGCTCTTCTTGGGTAGTCCTTCACAGCTGCTGTGTTCTTGGAACTCAGGGCTTTCTGGTTAATAGAGCCCTTACACTAGGCGTAACTCAAACCTTAACCCTAGGAAGGAAAATCAACCTATGGTTCGGGATGGTCTCATGGAAATATCAGTGGTGGCAGCCATGTTGCGTCACTTTTGCGCTCCCCTTGGGATGCCTTTCGCAGCTGCAGTGTGCCTGGAGTCCAGGGCTTCCTGGTTTTAAAAGTCCTAGGCCTAAACCTAACAGTAACCCTAGGAAGGTAAAACAGCCGGGTATTAGGGTTCTTCCTAAGGGAAAAGCCGTGAAAGCAGCCATGTTGTTGAACTTCTGCACTCCCTTTGGGATGCCTTTGGCAGATGAAGTAAGCCTGGAACCCAGGGCTTCCTGGTGAAAAAAATCCAAGCCCTAGGCTGAACCCTAACCCTAACCCTAGGCAGATAAATCAGCCTAGGTATAGGGATGGTGCCAAGGAAAAAGCTGTGAAAGGTGCCATGTTGTTGCACTTTTGTACTCCCCTTGGGATGCCTTGAACAGCTGCAGTGTGCCTGGAGGCCAGGGCTTCCTAGTTTTAAAAATCCTAGCCCTAGGCCTAAGCCTAACAGTAACCCTGGGAAGGTAAATCAGCCTGGTGTTAGGCTTCTTGCCAAGGAAAAAGCCGTGAAAGCAGCCATGTTGTGGCACTTCTGCACTCCCTTTGGGATGCCTTTGGCAGATGAAGTAAGCCTGGAACTCAGGGCTTCCTGGTTAAAAAAATCCAAGCCCTAGGCTGAACCCTAACCCTAACCCTAGGCAGATAAATCAGCCTAGGTATAGGGATGGTGCCAAGGAAAAAGCTGTGAAAGCTGCCATGTTGTTGCACTTTTGTACTCCCCTTGGGATGCCTTGAACAGCTGCAGTGTGCCTGGAGCCCAGGGCTTCCTAGTTTTAAAAATCCTAGCCCTAGGCCTAAGCCTAACAGTAACCCTGGGAAGGTAAATCAGCCTGGTGTTAGGCTTCTTGCCAAGGAAAAAGCCGTGAAAGCAGCCATGTTGTGGCACTTTTGCACTCCCTTTTGGATGCCTTTCACAGCTCCACTGTGCCTGGAACTCAGGGCTTCCTGATTTTAAAAATCCTAGCCCTAGGCCGAACCCCAACCCTAAGACGAGAAAGGCAAATCAGCCAGGAATTAGGCATGTCCCCAAGGAAAAAGCTGTGGAGGCAGGCATGTTGTGCTACTTTTGCGCTCTTCTTGGCTAGTCCTTCACAGCTGCTGTGTTCTTGGAACTCAGGGCTTTCTGGTTAATAGAACACTTACCTTAGGCGTAACTCAAACCTTAACCCTAGGAAGGAAAATCAGCCTATGGTTCGGGATGGTCTCATGGAAATATCAGTGGTGGCAGCCAAGTTGCGTCACTTTTGCGCTCCCCTTGGGATGCCTTTCGCAGCTGCAGTGTGCCTGGAGCCCAGGGCTTCCTGGTTTTAAAAGTCCTAGGCCTAAGCCTAACAGTAACCCTAGGAAGGTAAATCAGCCGGGTATTAGGGTTCTTCCTAAGGGAAAAGCCGTGAAAGCAGCCATGTTGTGGCACTTCTGCACTCCCTTTGGGATGCCTTTGGCAGATGAAGTAAGCCTGGAACTCAGGGCTTCCTGGTTAAAGAAATCCAAGCCCTAGGCTGAACCCTAACCCTAACCCTAGGCAGATAAATCAGCCTAGGTATAGGGATGGTGCCAAGGAAAAAGCTGTGAAAGCTGCCATGTTGTTGCACTTTTGTACTCCCCTTGGGATGCCTTGAACAGCTGCAGTGTGCCTGGAGCCCAGGGCTTCCTAGTTTTAAAAATCCTAGCCCTAGGCCTAAGCCTAACAGTAACCCTGGGAAGGTAAATCAGCCTGGTGTTAGGCTTCTTGCCAAGGAAAAAGCCGTGAAAGCAGCCATGTTGTGGCACTTTTGCACTCCCTTTGAGATGCCTTTGGCAGATGAAGTAAGCCTGGAACTCAGGGCTTCCTGATTTTAAAAATCCTAGCCCTAGGCCGGACCCCAACCCTAAGACGAGAAAGGCAAATCAGCCAGGAATTAGGCATGTCCCCAAGGAAAAAGCTGTGGAGGCAGGCATGTTGTGGTACTTTTGCGCTCTTCTTGGCTAGTCCTTCGCAGCTGCTGTGTTCTTGGAACTCAGGGCTTTCTGGTTAATAGAGCCCTTAACCTAGGCGTAACTCAAACCTTAACCCTAGGAAGGAAAATCAGCCTATGGTTCGGGATGGTCTCATGGAAATATCAGTGGTGGCAGCCAAGTTGCGTCACTTTTGCACTCCCCTTGGGATGCCTTTCGCAGCTGCAGTGTGCCTGGAGCCCAGGGCTTCCTGGTTTTAAAAGTCCTAGGCCTAAGCTTAACAGGAAGCCTGGGAAGGTAAAACAGCCGGGTATTAGGCTTCTTGCCAAGGAAAAAGCCGTGAAAGCAGCCATGTTGTGGCACTTCTGCACTCCCTTTGGGATGCCTTTGGCAGATGAAGTAAGCCTGGAACTCAGGGCTTCCTGGTTAAAGAAATCCAAGCCCTAGGCTGAACCCTAACCCTAACCCTAGGCAGATAAATCAGCCTAGGTATAGGGATGGTGCCAAGGAAAAAGCTGTGAAAGGTGCCATGTTGTTGCACTTTTGTACTCCCCTTGGGATGCCTTGAACAGCTGCAGTGTGCCTGGAGGTAAGGGCTTCCTAGTTTTAAAAATCCTAGCCCTAGGCCTAAGCCTAACAGTAACCCTAGGAATGTAAATCAGCCTGGTGTTAGGCTTCTTGCCAAGGAAAAAGCCGTGAAAGCAGCCATGTTGTGGCACTTCTGCACTGCCTTTGGGATGCCTTTGGCAGATGAAGTAAGCCTGGAACTCAGGGCTTCCTGGTTAAAAAAATCCAAGCCCTAGGCTGAACCCTAACCCTAACCCTAGGCAGATAAATCAGCCTAGGTATAGGGATGGTGCCAAGGAAAAAGCTGTGAAAGCTGCCATGTTGTTGCACTTTTGTACTCCTCTTGGGATGCCTTGAACAGCTGCAGTGTGCCTGGAGCCAAGGGCTTCCTAGTTTTAAAAATCCTAGCCCTAGGCCTAAGCCTAACAGTAACCCTGGGAAGGCAAATCAGCCTGGTGTTAGGCTTCTTGCCAAGGAAAAAGCCGTGAAAGCAGCCATGTTGTGGCACTTTTGCACTCCCTTTAGGATGACTTTCACAGCTCCAGTGTGCCTGGAACTTAGGGCTTCCTGATTTTAAAAATCCTAGCCCTAGGCCGGACCACAACCCTAAGACGAGAAAGGAAAATCAGCCAGGAATTAGGCATGTCCCCAAGGAAAAAGCTGTGGAGGCAGGCATGTTGTGGTACTTTTGCGCTCTTCTTGGGTAGTCCTTCGCAGCTGCTGTGTTCTTGGAACTCAGGGCTTTCTGGTTAATAGAACCCTTACCCTAGGCGTAACTCAAACCTTAACCCTAGGAAGGAAAATCAGCCTATGGTTCGGGATGGTCTCATGGAAATATCAGTGGTGGCAGCCAAGTTGCGTCACTTTTGCGCTCCCCTTGGGATGCCTTTCGCAGCTGCAGTGTGCCTGGAGCCCAGGGCTTCCTGGTTTTAAAAGTCCTAGGCCTAAGCCTAACAGTAACCCTAGGAAGGTAAATCAGCCGGGTATTAGGGTTCTTCCTAAGGGAAAAGCCGTGAAAGCAGCCATGTTGTTGAACTTCTGCACTCCCTTTGGGATGCCTTTGGCAGATGAAGTAAGCCTGGAACTCAGGGCTTCCTGGTTAAAAAAATCCAAGCCCTAGGCTGAACCCTAACCCTAACCCTAGGCAGATAAATCAGCCTAGGTATAGGGATGGTGCCAAGGAAAAAGCTGTGAAAGCTGCCATGTTGTTGCACTTTTGTACTCCTCTTGGGATGCCTTGAACAGCTGCAGTGTGCCTGGAGCTGAGGGCTTCCTAGTTTTAAAAATCCTAGCCCTAGGCCTAAGCCTAACAGTAACCCTGGGAAGGCAAATCAGCCTGGTGTTAGGCTTCTTGCCAAGGAAAAAGCCGTGAAAGCAGCCATGTTGTGGCACTTTTGCACTCCCTTTTGGATGCCTTTCACAGCTCCAGTGTGCCTGGAACTCAGGGCTTCCTGATTTTAAAAATCCTAGCCCTAGGCCGAACCCCAACCCTAAGACGAGAAAGGCAAATCAGCCAGGAATTAGGCATGTCCCCAAGGAAAAAGCTGTGGAGGCAGGCATGTTGTGGTACTTTTGCGCTCTTCTTGGGTAGTCCTTCACAGCTGCAGTGTTCTTGGAACTCAGGGCTTTCTGGTTAATAGAGCCCTTACCCTAGGCGTAACTCAAACCTTAACCCTAGGAAGGAAAATCAACCTATGGTTCGGGATGGTCTCATGGAAATATCAGTGGTGGCAGCCATGTTGCGTCACTTTTGCGCTCCCCTTGGGATGCCTTTCGCAGCTGCAGTGTGCCTGGAGTCCAGGGCTTCCTGGTTTTAAAAGTCCTAGGCCTAAACCTAACAGTAACCCTAGGAAGGTAAAACAGCCGGGTATTAGGCTTCTTGCCAAGGAAAAAGCCGTGAAAGCAGCCATGTTGTGGCACTTCTGCACTGCCTTTGGGATGCCTTTGGCAGATGAAGTAAGCCTGGAACTCAGGGCTTCCTGGTTAAAAAAATCCAAGCCCTAGGCTGAACCCTAACCCTAACCCTAGGCAGATAAATCAGCCTAGGTATAGGGATGGTGCCAAGGAAAAAGCTGTGAAAGCTGCCATGTTGTTGCACTTTTGTACTCCCCTTGGGATGCCTTGAACAGCTGCAGTGTGCCTGGAGCCCAGGGCTTCCTAGTTTTAAAAATCCTAGCCCTAGGCCTAAGCCTAACAGTAACCCTGGGAAGGTAAATCAGCCTGGTGTTAGGCTTCTTGCCAAGGAAAAAGCCGTGAAAGCAGCCATGTTGTGGCACTTTTGCACTCCCTTTTGGATGCCTTTCACAGCTCCAGTGTGCCTGGAACTCAGGGCTTCCTGATTTTAAAAATCCTAGCCCTAGGCCGAACCCCAACACTAAGACGAGAAAGGCAAATCAGCCAGGAATTAGGCATGTCCCCAAGGAAAAAGCTGTGGAGGCAGGCATGTTGTGGTACTTTTGCGCTCTTCTTGGCTAGTCCTTCACAGCTGCTGTGTTCTTGGAACTCAGGGCTTTCTGGTTAATAGAACACTTACCTTAGGCGTAACTCAAACCTTAACCCTAGGAAGGAAAATCAACCTATGGTTCGGGATGGTCTCATGGAAATATCAGTGGTGGCAGCCAAGTTGCGTCACTTTTGCGCTCCCCTTGGGATGCCTTTCGCAGCTGCAGTGTGCCTGGAGCCCAGGGCTTCCTGGTTTTAAAAGTCCTAGGCCTAAGCCTAACAGTAACCCTAGGAAGGTAAATCAGCCGGGTATTAGGGTTCTTCCTAAGGGAAAAGCCGTGAAAGCAGCCATGTTGTGGCACTTCTGCACTCCCTTTGGGATGCCTTTGGCAGATGAAGTAAGCCTGGAACTCAGGGCTTCCTGGTTAAAGAAATCCAAGCCCTAGGCTGAACCCTAACCCTAACCCTAGGCAGATAAATCAGCCTAGGTATAGGGATGGTGCCAAGGAAAAAGCTGTGAAAGCTGCCATGTTGTTGCACTTTTGTACTCCCCTTGGGATGCCTTGAACAGCTGCAGTGTGCCTGGAGCTAAGGGCTTCCTAGTTTTAAAAATCCTAGCCCTAGGCCTAAGCCTAACAGTAACCCTGGGAAGGTAAATCAGCCTGGTGTTAGGCTTCTTGCCAAGGAAAAAGCCGTGAAAGCAGCCATGTTGTGGCACTTTTGCACTCCCTTTGAGATGCCTTTGGCAGATGAAGTAAGCCTGGAACTCAGGGCTTCCTGATTTTAAAAATCCTAGCCCTAGGCCGGACCCCAACCCTAAGACGAGAAAGGCAAATCAGCCAGGAATTAGGCATGTCCCCAAGGAAAAAGCTGTGGAGGCAGGCATGTTGTGGTACTTTTGCGCTCTTCTTGGCTAGTCCTTCGCAGCTGCTGTGTTCTTGGAACTCAGGGCTTTCTGGTTAATAGAGCCCTTAACCTAGGCGTAACTCAAACCTTAACCCTAGGAAGGAAAATCAGCCTATGGTTCGGGATGGTCTCATGGAAATATCAGTGGTGGCAGCCAAGTTGCGTCACTTTTGCGCTCCCCTTGGGATGCCTTTCGCAGCTGCAGTGTGCCTGGAGCCCAGGGCTTCCTGGTTTTAAAAGTCCTAGGCCTAAGCTTACCAGGAAGCCTGGGAAGGTAAAACAGCCGGGTATTAGGCTTCTTGCCAAGGAAAAAGCCGTGAAAGCAGCCATGTTGTGGCACTTCTGCACTCCCTTTGGGATGCCTTTGGCAGATGAAGTAAGCCTGGAACTCAGGGCTTCCTGGTTAAAGAAATCCAAGCCCTAGGCTGAACCCTAACCCTAACCCTAGGCAGATAAATCAGCCTAGGTATAGGGATGGTGCCAAGGAAAAAGCTGTGAAAGGTGCCATGTTGTTGCACTTTTGTACTCCCCTTGGGATGCCTTGAACAGCTGCAGTGTGCCTGGAGCTAAGGGCTTCCTAGTTTTAAAAATCCTAGCCCTAGGCCTAAGCCTAACAGTAACCCTAGGAATGTAAATCAGCCTGGTGTTAGGCTTCTTGCCAAGGAAAAAGCCGTGAAAGCAGCCATGTTGTGGCACTTCTGCACTGCCTTTGGGATGCCTTTGGCAGATGAAGTAAGCCTGGAACTCAGGGCTTCCTGGTTAAAAAAATCCAAGCCCTAGGCTGAACCCTAACCCTAACCCTAGGCAGATAAATCAGCCTAGGTATAGGGATGGTGCCAAGGAAAAAGCTGTGAAAGGTGCCATGTTGTTGCACTTTTGTACTCCCCTTGGGATGCCTTGAACAGCTGCAGTGTGCCTGGAGCTAAGGGCTTCCTAGTTTGAAAAATCCTAGCCCTAGGCCTAAGCCTAACAGTAACCCTGGGAAGGTAAATCAGCCTGGTGTTAGGCTTCTTGCCAAGGAAAAAGCCGTGAAAGCAGCCATGTTGTGGCACTTTTGCACTCCCTTTTGGATGCCTTTCACAGCTCCAGTGTGCCTGGAACTCAGGGCTTCCTGATTTTAAAAATCCTAGCCCTAGGCCGAACCCCAGCCCTAGACGAGAAAGGCAAATCAGCCAGGAATTAGGCATGTCCCCAAGGAAAAAGCTGTGGAGGCAGGCATGTTGTGGTACTTTTGCGCTCTTCTTAGCTAGTCCTTCGCAGCTGCTGTGTTCTTGGAACTCAGGGCTTTCTGGTTAATAGAACCCTTACCTTAGGCGTAACTCAAACCTTAACCCTAGGAAGGAAAATCAACCTATGGTTCCGGATGGTCTCATGGAAATATCAGTGGTGGCAGCCAAGTTGCGTCACTTTTGCGCTCCCCTTGGGATGCCTTTTGCAGCTGCAGTGTGCCTGGAGCCCAGGGCTTCCTGGTTTTAAAAGTCCTAGGCCTAAGCCTAACAATAACCCTAGGAAGGTAAATCAGCCGGGTATTAGGGTTCTTCCTAAGGGAAAAGCCGTGAAAGCAGCCATGTTGTGGCACTTCTGCACTCCCTTTGGGATGCCTTTGGCAGATGAAGTAAGCCTGGAACTCAGGGCTTCCTGGTTAAAGAAATCCAAGCCCTAGGCTGAAGCCTAACCCTAACCCTAGGCAGATAAATCAGACTAGGTATAGGGATGGTGCCAAGGAAAAAGCTGTGAAAGCTGCCATGTTGTTGCACTTTTGTACTCCCCTTGGGATGCCTTGAACAGCTGCAGTGTGCCTGGAGCCCAGGGCTTCCTAGTTTTAAAAATCCTAGCCCTAGGCCTAAGCCTAACAGTAACCCTGGGAAGGTAATTCAGCCTGGTGTTAGGCTTCTTGCCAAGGAAAAAGCCGGGAAAGCAGCCATGTTGTGGCACTTCTGCACTGCCTTTGGGATGCCTTTGGCAGATGAAGTAATCCTGGAACTCAGGGCTTCCTGGTTAAAAAAATCCAAGCCCTAGGCTGAACCCTAACCCTAACCCTAGGCAGATAAATCAGCCTAGGTATAGGGATGGTGCCAAGGAAAAAGCTGTGAAAGCTGCCATGTTGTTGCACTTTTGTACTCCTCTTGGGATGCCTTGAACAGCTGCAGTGTGCCTGGAGCTAAGGGCTTCCTAGTTTTAAAAATCCTAGCCCAAGGCCTAAGCCTAACAGTAACCCTGGGAAGGTAAATCAGCCTGGTGTTAGGCTTCCTGCCAAGGAAAAAGCCGTGAAAGCAGCCATGTTGTGGCACTTTTGCACTCCCTTTTGGATGCCTTTCACAGCTCCAGTGTGCCTGGAACTCAGGGCTTCCTGATTTTAAAAATCCTAGCCCTAGGCCGGACCCCAACCCTAAGACGAGAAAGGCAAATCAGCCAGGAATTAGGCATGTCCCCAAGGAAAAAGCTGTGGAGGCAGGCATGTTGTGGTACTTTTGCGCTCTTCTTGGCTAGTCCTTCGCAGCTGCTGTGTTCTTGGAACTCAGGGCTTTCTGGTTAATAGAACCCTTACCCTAGGCGTAACTCAAACCTTAACCCTAGGAAGGAAAATCAGCCTATGGTTCGGGATGCTCTCATGGAAATATCAGTGGTGGCAGCCAAGTTGCGTAACTTTTGCGCTCCCCTTGGGATGCCTTTCGCAGCTGCAGTGTGCCTGGAGCCCAGGGCTTCCTGGTTTTAAAAGTCCTAGGCCTAAGCCTAACAGTAACCCTAGGAAGGTAAATCAGCCGGGTATTAGGGTTCTTACTAAGGGAAAAGCCGTGAAAGCAGCCATGTTGTGGCACTTCTGCACTCCCTTTGGGATGCCTTTGGCAGATGAAGTAAGCCTGGAACTCAGGGCTTCCTGGTTAAAGAAATCCAAGCCCTAGGCTGAACCCTAACCCTAACCCTAGGCAGATAAATCAGACTAGGTATAGGGATGGTGCCAAGGAAAAAGCTGTGAAAGCTGCCATGTTGTTGCACTTTTGTACTCCCCTTGGGATGCCTTGAACAGCTGCAGTGTGCCTGGAGCCCAGGGCTTCCTAGTTTTAAAAATCCTAGCCCTAGGCCTAAGCCTAACAGTAACCCTGGGAAGGTAAATCAGCCGGGTATTAGGGTTCTTCCTAAGGGAAAAGCCGTGAAAGCAGCCATGTTGTGGAACTTCTGCACTCCCGTTGGGATGCCTTTGGCAGATGAAGTAAGCCTGGAACTCAGGGCTTCCTGGTTAAAGAAATCCAAGCCCTAGGCTGAACCATAAAACTAACCCTAGGCAGATAAATCAGCCTAGGTATAGGGATGGTGCCAAGGAAAAAGCTGTGAAACCTGCCATGTCTTTGCACTTTTGTACTCCCCTTGGGATGCCTTGAACAGCTGCAGTGTGCCTGGAGCCCAGGGCTTCCTAGTTTTAAAAATCCTAGCCCTAGTCCAAAGCCTAACAGTAACCCTAGGAAGGTAAATCAGCCTGGTGTTAGGCTTCTTGCCAAGGAAAAAGCCGTGAAAGCAGCCATGATGTGGCACTTCTGCACTGCCTTTGGGATGCCTTTGGCAGATGAAGTAAGCCTGGAACTCAGGGCTTCCTGGTTAAAAAAATCCAAGCCCTAGGCTGAACCCTAACCCTAACCCTAGGCAGATAAATCAGCCTAGGTATAGGGATGGTGCCAAGGAAAAAGCTGTGAAAGCTGCCATGTTGTTGCACTTTTGTACTCCCCTTGGGATGCCTTGAACAGCTGCAGTGTGCCTGGAGCCCAGGGCTTCCTAGTTTTAAAAATCCTAGCCCTAGGCCTAAGCCTAACAGTAACCCTGGGAAGGTAAATCAGCCTGGTGTTAGGCTTCTTGCCAAGGAAAAAGCCGTGAAAGCAGCCATGTTGTGGCACTTTTGCAATCCCTTTTGGATGCCTTTCACAGCTCCACTGTGCCTGGAACTCAGGGCTTCCTGATTTTAAAAATCCTAGCCCTAGGCCGAACCCCAGCCCTAAGACGAGAAAGGCAAATCAGCCAGGAATTAGGCATGTCCCCAAGGAAAAAGCTGTGGAGGCAGGCATGTTGTGGTACTTTTGCGCTCTTCTTAGCTAGTCCTTCGCAGCTGCTGTGTTCTTGGAACTCAGGGCTTTCTGGTTAATAGAACCCGTACCTTAGGCATAACTCAAACCTTAACCCTAGGAAGGAAAATCAACCTATGGTTCCGGATGGTCTCATGGAAATATCAGTGGTGGCAGCCAAGTTGCGTCACTTTTGCACTCCCCTTGGGATGCCTTTTGCAGCTGCAGTGTGCCTGGAGCCCAGGGCTTCCTGGTTTTAAAAGTCCTAGGCCTAAGCCTAACAGTAACCCTAGGAATGTAAATCAGCCGGGTATTAGGGTCCTTCCTAAGGGAAAAGCCGTGAAAGCAGCCATGTTGTGGCACTTCTGCACTCCCTTTGGGATGCCTTTGGCAGATGAAGTAAGCCTGGAACTCAGGGCTTCCTGGTTAAAGAAATCCAAGCCCTAGGCTGAACCCTAACCCTAACCCTAGGCAGATAAATCAGCCTAGGTATAGGGATGGTGCCAAGGAAAAAGCTGTGAAAGCTGCCATGTTGTTGCACTTTTGTACTCCCCTTGGGATGCCTTGAACAGTTGCAGTGTGCCTGGAGCCCAGGGCTTCCTAGTTTTAAAAATCCTAGCCCTAGGCCTAAGCCTAACAGTAACCCTGGGAAGGTAATTCAGCCTGGTGTTAGGCTTCTTGCCAAGGAAAAAGCCGTGAAAGCAGCCATGTTGTGGCACTTCTGCACTGCCTTTGGGATGCCTTTGGCAGATGAAGTAATCCTGGAACTCAGGGCTTCCTGGTTAAAAAAATCCAAGCCCTAGGCTGAACCCTAACCCTAACCCTAGGCAGATAAATCAGCCTAGGTATAGGGATGGTGCCAAGGAAAAAGCTGTGAAAGCTGCCATGTTGTTGCACTTTTGTACTCCTCTTGGGATGCCTTGAACAGCTGCAGTGTGCCTGGAGCCAAGGGCTTCCTAGTTTTAAAAATCCTAGCCCAAGGCCTAAGCCTAGCAGTAACCCTGGGAAGGTAAATCAGCCTGGTGTTAGGCTTCTTGCCAAGGAAAAAGCCGTGAAAGCAGCCATGTTGTGGCACTTTTGCACTCCCTTTTGGATGCCTTTCACAGCTCCAGTGTGCCTGGAACTCAGGGCTTCCTGATTTTAAAAATCCTAGCCCTAGGCCGAACCCCAACCCTAAGACAAGAAAGGCAAATCAGCCAGGAATTAGGCATGTCCCCAAGGAAAAAGCTGTGGAGGCAGGCATGTTGTGGTACTTTTGCGCTCTTCTTGGCTAGTCCTTCACAGCTGCTGTGTTCTTGGAACTCAGGGCTTTCTGGTTAATAGAACACTTACCTTAGGCGTAACTCAAACCTTAAGCCTAGGAAGGAAAATCAGCCTATGGTTCGGGATGGTCTCATGGAAATATCAGTGGTGGCAGCCAAGTTGCGTCACTTTTGCGCTCCCCTTGGGATGCCTTTTGCAGCTGCAGTGTGCCTGGAGCCCAGGGCTTCCTGGTTTTAAAAGTCCTAGGCCTAAGCCTAACAGTAACCCTAGGAAGGTAAATCAGCCGGGTATTAGGGTTCTTCCTAAGGGAAAAGCCGTGAAAGCAGCCATGTTGTGGCACTTCTGCACTCCCTTTGGGATGCCTTTGGCAGATGAAGTAAGCCTGGAACTCAGGGCTTCCTGGTTAAAGAAATCCAAGCCCTAGGCTGAACCCTAACCCTAACCCTAGGCAGATAAATCCGCCTAGGTATAGGGATGGTGCCAAGGAAAAAGCTGTGAAAGCTGCCATGTTGTTGCACTTTTGTACTCCCCTTGGGATGCCTTGAACAGCTGCAGTGTGCCTGGAGGCCAGGGCTTCCTAGTTTTAAAAATCCTAGCCCTAGGCCTAAGCCTAACAGTAACCCTGGGAAGGTAAATCAGCCTGGTGTTAGGCTTCTTGCCAAGGAAAAAGCCGTGAAAGCAGCCATGTTGTGGCACTTCTGCACTCCCTTTGGGATGCCTTTGGCAGATGAAGTAAGCCTGGAACTCAGGGCTTCCTGGTTAAAAAAATCCAAGCCCTAGGCTGAACCCTAACCCTAACACTAGGCAGATAAATCAGCCTAGGTATAGGGATGGTGCCAAGGAAAAAGCTGTGAAAGCTGCCATGTTGTTGCACTTTTGTACTCCCCTTGGGATGCCTTGAACAGCTGCAGTGTGCCTGGAGCCCAGGGCTTCCTAGTTTTAAAAATCCTAGCCCAAGGCCTAAGCCTAACAGTAACCCTGGGAAGGTAAATCAGCCTAGTGTTGGGCTTCTTGCCAAGGAAAAAGCCGTGAAAGCAGCCATGTTGTGGCACTTTTGCACTCCCTTTTGGATGCCTTTCACAGCTCCAGTGTGCCTGGAACTCAGGGCTTCCTGATTTTAAAAATCCTAGCCCTAGGCCGAACCCCAACCCTAAGACGAGAAAGGCAAATCAGCCAGGAATTAGGCATGTCCCCAAGGAAAAAGCTGTGGAGGCAGGCATGTTGTGGTACTATTGCGCTCTTCTTGGCTAGTCCTTCGCAGCTGCTGTGTTCTTGGAACTCAGGGCTTTCTGGTTAATAGAGCCCTTACCCTAGGCGTAACTCAAACCTTAACCCTAGGAAGGAAAATCAACCTATGGTTCGGGATGGTCTCATGGAAATATCAGTGGTGGCAGCAAGGTTGCGTCACTTTTGCGCTCCCCTTGGGATGCCTTTCGCAGCTGCAGTGTGCCTGGAGTCCAGGGCTTCCTGGTTTTAAAAGTCCTAGGCCTAAACCTAACAGTAACCCTAGGAAGGTAAAACAGCCGGGTATTAGGGTTCTTCCTAAGGGAAAAGCCGTGAAAGCAGCCATGTTGTTGAACTTCTGCACTCCCTTTGGGATGCCTTTGGCAGATGAAGTAAGCCTGGAACCCAGGGCTTCCTGGTTAAAAAAATCCAAGCCCTAGGCTGAACCCTAACCCTAACCCTAGGCAGATAAATCAGCCTAGGTATAGGGATGGTGCCAAGGAAAAAGCTGTGAAAGGTGCCATGTTGTTGCACTTTTGTACTCCCCTTGGGATGCCTTGAACAGCTGCAGTGTGCCTGGAGGCCAGGGCTTCCTAGTTTTAAAAATCCTAGCCCTAGGCCTAAGCCTAACAGTAACCCTGGGAAGGTAAATCAGCCTGGTGTTAGGCTTCTTGCCAAGGAAAAAGCCGTGAAAGCAGCCATGTTGTGGCACTTCTGCACTGCCTTTGGGATGCCTTTGGCAGATGAAGTAAGCCTGGAACTCAGGGCTTCCTGGTTAAAAAAATCCAAGCCCTAGGCTGAACCCTAACCCTAACCCTAGGCAGATAAATCAGCCTAGGTATAGGGATGGTGCCAAGGAAAAAGCTGTGAAAGCTGCCATGTTGTTGCACTTTTGCACTCCCTTTTGGATGCCTTTCACAGCTCCAGTGTGCCTGGAACTCAGGGCTTCCTGATTTTAAAAATCCTAGCCCTAGGCCGAACCCCAACCCTAAGACGAGAAAGGCAAATCAGCCAGGAATTAGGCATGTCCCCAAGGAAAAAGCTGTGGAGGCAGGCATGTTGTGGTACTTTTGCGCTCTTCTTGGCTAGTCCTTCGCAGCTGCTGTGTTCTTGGAACTCAGGGCTTTCTGGTTAATAGAACACTTACCTTAGGCGTAACTCAAACCTTAACCCTAGGAAGGAAAATCAACCTATGGTTCGGGATGGTCTCATGGAAATATCAGTGGTGGCAGCCAAGTTGCGTCACTTTTGCGCTCCCCTTGGGATGCCTTTCGCAGCTGCAGTGTGCCTGGAGCCCAGGGCTTCCTGGTTTTAAAAGTCCTAGGCCTAAGCCTAACAGTAACCCTAGGAAGGTAAATCAGCCGGGTATTAGGGTTCTTCCTAAGGGAAAAGCCGTGAAAGCAGCCATGTTGTGGCACTTCTGCACTCCCTTTGGGATGCCTTTGGCAGATGAAGTAAGCCTGGAACTCAGGGCTTCCTGGTTAAAGAAATCCAAGCCCTAGGCTGAACCCTAACCCTAACCCTAGGCAGATAAATCAGCCTAGGTATAGGGATGGTGCCAAGGAAAAAGCTGTGAAAGCTGCCATGTTGTTGCACTTTTGTACTCCCCTTGGGATGCCTTGAACAGCTGCAGTGTGCCTGGAGCCCAGGGCTTCCTAGTTTTAAAAATCCTAGCCCTAGGCCTAAGCCTAACAGTAACCCTGGGAAGGTAAATCAGCCTGGTGTTAGGCTTCTTGCCAAGGAAAAAGCCGTGAAAGCAGCCATGTTGTGGCACTTTTGCACTCCCTTTGAGATGCCTTTGGCAGATGAAGTAAGCCTGGAACTCAGGGCTTCCTGATTTTAAAAATCCTAGCCCTAGGCCGGACCCCAACCCTAAGACGAGAAAGGCAAATCAGCCAGGAATTAGGCATGTCCCCAAGGAAAAAGCTGTGGAGGCAGGCATGTTGTGGTACTTTTGCGCTCTTCTTGGCTAGTCCTTCGCAGCTGCTGTGTTCTTGGAACTCAGGGCTTTCTGGTTAATAGAGCCCTTAACCTAGGCGTAACTCAAACCTTAACCCTAGGAAGGAAAATCAGCCTATGGTTCGGGATGGTCTCATGGAAATATCAGTGGTGGCAGCCAAGTTGCGTCACTTTTGCGCTCCCCTTGGGATGCCTTTCGCAGCTGCAGTGTGCCTGGAGCACAGGGCTTCCTGGTTTTAAAAGTCCTAGGCCTAAGCTTAACAGGAAGCCTGGGAAGGTAAAACAGCCGGGTATTAGGCTTCTTGCCAAGGAAAAAGCCGTGAAAGCAGCCATGTTGTGGCACTTCTGCACTCCCTTTGGGATGCCTTTGGCAGATGAAGTAAGCCTGGAACTCAGGGCTTCCTGGTTAAAGAAATCCAAGCCCTAGGCTGAACCCTAACCCTAACCCTAGGCAGATAAATCAGCCTAGGTATAGGGATGGTGCCAAGGAAAAAGCTGTGAAAGCTGCCATGTTGTTGCACTTTTGTACTCCCCTTGGGATGCCTTGAACAGCTGCAGTGTGCCTGGAGCTAAGGGCTTCCTAGTTTTAAAAATCCTAGCCCTAGGCCTAAGCCTAACAGTAACCCTAGGAATGTAAATCAGCCTGGTGTTAGGCTTCTTGCCAAGGAAAAAGCCGTGAAAGCAGCCATGTTGTGGCACTTCTGCACTGCCTTTGGGATGCCTTTGGCAGATGAAGTAAGCCTGGAACTCAGGGCTTCCTGGTTAAAAAAATCCAAGCCCTAGGCTGAACCCTAACCCTAACCCTAGGCAGATAAATCAGCCTAGGTATAGGGATGGTGCCAAGGAAAAAGCTGTGAAAGGTGCCATGTTGTTGCACTTTTGTACTCCCCTTGGGATGCCTTGAACAGCTGCAGTGTGCCTGGAGCTAAGGGCTTCCTAGTTTGAAAAATCCTAGCCCTAGGCCTAAGCCTAACAGTAACCCTGGGAAGGTAAATCAGCCTGGTGTTAGGCTTCTTGCCAAGGAAAAAGCCGTGAAAGCAGCCATGTTGTGGCACTTTTGCACTCCCTTTTGGATGCCTTTCACAGCTCCAGTGTGCCTGGAACTCAGGGCTTCCTGATTTTAAAAATCCTAGCCCTAGGCCGAACCCCAGCCCTAGACGAGAAAGGCAAATCAGCCAGGAATTAGGCATGTCCCCAAGGAAAAAGCTGTGGAGGCAGGCATGTTGTGGTACTTTTGCGCTCTTCTTAGCTAGTCCTTCGCAGCTGCTGTGTTCTTGGAACTCAGGGCTTTCTGGTTAATAGAACCCTTACCTTAGGCGTAACTCAAACCTTAACCCTAGGAAGGAAAATCAACCTATGGTTCCGGATGGTCTCATGGAAATATCAGTGGTGGCAGCCAAGTTGCGTCACTTTTGCGCTCCCCTTGGGATGCCTTTTGCAGCTGCAGTGTGCCTGGAGCCCAGGGCTTCCTGGTTTTAAAAGTCCTAGGCCTAAGCCTAACAATAACCCTAGGAAGGTAAATCTGCCGGGTATTAGGGTTCTTCCTAAGGGAAAAGCCGTGAAAGCAGCCATGTTGTGGCACTTCTGCACTCCCTTTGGGATGCCTTTGGCAGATGAAGTAAGCCTGGAACTCAGGGCTTCCTGGTTAAAGAAATCCAAGCCCTAGGCTGAAGCCTAACCCTAACCCTAGGCAGATAAATCAGCCTAGGTATAGGGATGGTGCCAAGGAAAAAGCTGTGAAAGCTGCCATGTTGTTGCACTTTTGTACTCCCCTTGGGATGCCTTGAACAGCTGCAGTGTGCCTGGAGCCCAGGGCTTCCTAGTTTCAAAAATCCTAGCCCTAGGCCTAAGCCTAACAGTAACCCTGGGAAGGTAATTCAGCCTGGTGTTAGGCTTCTTGCCAAGGAAAAAGCCGGGAAAGCAGCCATGTTGTGGCACTTCTGCACTGCCTTTGGGATGCCTTTGGCAGATGAAGTAATCCTGGAACTCAGGGCTTCCTGGTTAAAAAAATCCAAGCCCTAGGCTGAACCCTAACCCTAACCCTAGGCAGATAAATCAGCCTAGGTATAGGGATGGTGCCAAGGAAAAAGCTGTGAAAGCTGCCATGTTGTTGCACTTTTGTACTCCTCTTGGGATGCCTTGAACAGCTGCAGTGTGCCTGGAGCTAAGGGCTTCCTAGTTTTAAAAATCCTAGCCCAAGGCCTAAGCCTAACAGTAACCCTGGGAAGGTAAATCAGCCTGGTGTTAGGCTTCCTGCCAAGGAAAAAGCCGTGAAAGCAGCCATGTTGTGGCACTTTTGCACTCCCTTTTGGATGCCTTTCACAGCTCCAGTGTGCCTGGAACTCAGGGCTTCCTGATTTTAAAAATCCTAGCCCTAGGCCGGACCCCAACCCTAAGACGAGAAAGGCAAATCAGCCAGGAATTAGGCATGTCCCCAAGGAAAAAGCTGTGGAGGCAGGCATGTTGTGGTACTTTTGCGCTCTTCTTGGCTAGTCCTTCGCAGCTGCTGTGTTCTTGGAACTCAGGGCTTTCTGGTTAATAGAGCCCTTACCCTAGGCGTAACTCAAACCTTAACCCTAGGAAGGAAAATCAACCTATGGTTCCGGATGGTCTCATGGAAATATCAGTGGTGGCAGCCAAGTTGCGTCACTTTTGCACTCCCCTTGGGATGCCTTTTGCAGCTGCAGTGTGCCTGGAGCCCAGGGCTTCCTGGTTTTAAAAGTCCTAGGCCTAAGCCTAACAGTAACCCTAGGAATGTAAATCAGCCGGGTATTAGGGTCCTTCCTAAGGGAAAAGCCGTGAAAGCAGCCATGTTGTGGCACTTCTGCACTCCCTTTGGGATGCCTTTGGCAGATGAAGTAAGCCTGGAACTCAGGGCTTCCTGGTTAAAGAAATCCAAGCCCTAGGCTGAACCCTAACCCTAACCCTAGGCAGATAAATCAGCCTAGGTATAGGGATGGTGCCAAGGAAAAAGCTGTGAAAGCTGCCATGTTGTTGCACTTTTGTACTCCCCTTGGGATGCCTTGAACAGTTGCAGTGTGCCTGGAGCCCAGGGCTTCCTAGTTTTAAAAATCCTAGCCCTAGGCCTAAGCCTAACAGTAACCCTGGGAAGGTAATTCAGCCTGGTGTTAGGCTTCTTGCCAAGGAAAAAGCCGTGAAAGCAGCCATGTTGTGGCACTTCTGCACTGCCTTTGGGATGCCTTTGGCAGATGAAGTAATCCTGGAACTCAGGGCTTCCTGGTTAAAAAAATCCAAGCCCTAGGCTGAACCCTAACCCTAACCCTAGGCAGATAAATCAGCCTAGGTATAGGGATGGTGCCAAGGAAAAAGCTGTGAAAGCTGCCATGTTGTTGCACTTTTGTACTCCTCTTGGGATGCCTTGAACAGCTGCAGTGTGCCTGGAGCCAAGGGCTTCCTAGTTTTAAAAATCCTAGCCCAAGGCCTAAGCCTAGCAGTAACCCTGGGAAGGTAAATCAGCCTGGTGTTAGGCTTCTTGCCAAGGAAAAAGCCGTGAAAGCAGCCATGTTGTGGCACTTTTGCACTCCCTTTTGGATGCCTTTCACAGCTCCAGTGTGCCTGGAACTCAGGGCTTCCTGATTTTAAAAATCCTAGCCCTAGGCCGAACCCCAACCCTAAGACAAGAAAGGCAAATCAGCCAGGAATTAGGCATGTCCCCAAGGAAAAAGCTGTGGAGGCAGGCATGTTGTGGTACTTTTGCGCTCTTCTTGGGTAGTCCTTCACAGCTGCTGTGTTCTTGGAACTCAGGGCTTTCTGGTTAATAGAACACTTACCTTAGGCGTAACTCAAACCTTAACCCTAGGAAGGAAAATCAGCCTATGGTTCGGGATGGTCTCATGGAAATATCAGTGGTGGCAGCCAAGTTGCGTCACTTTTGCGCTCCCCTTGGGATGCCTTTCGCAGCTGCAGTGTGCCTGGAGCCCAGGGCTTCCTGGTTTTAAAAGTCCTAGGCCTAAGCCTAACAGTAACCCTAGGAAGGTAAATCAGCCGGGTATTAGGGTTCTTCCTAAGGGAAAAGCCGTGAAAGCAGCCATGTTGTGGCACTTCTGCACTCCCTTTGGGATGCCTTTGGCAGATGAAGTAAGCCTGGAACTCAGGGCTTCCTGGTTAAAGAAATCCAAGCCCTAGGCTGAACCCTAACCCTAACCCTAGGCAGATAAATCCGCCTAGGTATAGGGATGGTGCCAAGGAAAAAGCTGTGAAAGCTGCCATGTTGTTGCACTTTTGTACTCCCCTTGGGATGCCTTGAACAGCTGCAGTGTGCCTGGAGGCCAGGGCTTCCTAGTTTTAAAAATCCTAGCCCTAGGCCTAAGCCTAACAGTAACCCTGGGAAGGTAAATCAGCCTGGTGTTAGGCTTCTTGCCAAGGAAAAAGCCGTGAAAGCAGCCATGTTGTGGCACTTCTGCACTGCCTTTGGGATGCCTTTGGCAGATGAAGTAAGCCTGGAACTCAGGGCTTCCTGGTTAAAAAAATCCAAGCCCTAGGCTGAACCCTAACCCTAACACTAGGCAGATAAATCAGCCTAGGTATAGGGATGGTGCCAAGGAAAAAGCTGTGAAAGCTGCCATGTTGTTGCACTTTTGTACTCCCCTTGGGATGCCTTGAACAGCTGCAGTGTGCCTGGAGCCCAGGGCTTCCTAGTTTTAAAAATCCTAGCCCAAGGCCTAAGCCTAACAGTAACCCTGGGAAGGTAAATCAGCCTAGTGTTGGGCTTCTTGCCAAGGAAAAAGCCGTGAAAGCAGCCATGTTGTGGCACTTTTGCACTCCCTTTTGGATGCCTTTCACAGCTCCAGTGTGCCTGGAACTCAGGGCTTCCTGATTTTAAAAATCCTAGCCCTAGGCCGAACCCCAACCCTAAGACGAGAAAGGCAAATCAGCCAGGAATTAGGCATGTCCCCAAGGAAAAAGCTGTGGAGGCAGGCATGTTGTGGTACTATTGCGCTCTTCTTGGCTAGTCCTTCGCAGCTGCTGTGTTCTTGGAACTCAGGGCTTTCTGGTTAATAGAACCCTTACCCTAGGCGTAACTCAAACCTTAACCCTAGGAAGGAAAATCAACCTATGGTTCCGGATGGTCTCATGGAAATATCAGTGGTGGCAGCCAAGTTGCGTCACTTTTGCGCTCCCCTTGGGATGCCTTTCGCAGCTGCAGTGTGCCTGGAGCCCAGGGCTTCCTGGTTTTAAAAGTCCTAGGCCTAAGCCTAACAGTAACTCTAGGAAGGTAAATCAGCCGGGTATTAGGGTTCTTCCTAAGGGAAAAGCCGTGAAAGCAGCCATGTTGTGGAACTTCTGCACTCCCTTTGGGATGCCTTTGGCAGATGAAGTAAGCCTGGAACTCAGGGCTTCCTGGTTAAAGAAATCCAAGCCCTAGGCTGAACCCTAACCCTAACCCTAGGCAGATAAATCAGCCTAGGTATAGGGATGGTGCCAAGGAAAAAGCTGTGAAAGCTGCCATGTTGTTGCACTTTTGTACTCCCCTTGGGATGCCTTGAACAGCTGCAGTGTGCCTGGAGCCCAGGGCTTCCTAGTTTTAAAAATCCTAGCCCTAGGCCTAAGCCTAACAGTAACCCTGGGAAGGTAAATCAGCCTGGTGTTAGGCTTCTTGCCAAGGAAAAAGCCGTGAAAGCAGCCATGTTGTGGCACTTTTGCACTCCCTTTTGGATGCCTTTCACAGCTCCAGTGTGCCTGGAACTCAGGGCTTCCTGATTTTAAAAATCCTAGCCCTAGGCCGAACCCCAACCCTAAGACGAGAAAGGCAAATCAGCCAGGAATTAGGCATGTCCCCAAGGAAAAAGCTGTGGAGGCAGGCATGTTGTGCTACTTTTGCGCTCTTCTTGGCTAGTCCTTCGCAGCTGCTGTGTTCTTGGAACTCAGGGCTTTCTGGTTAATAGAACCCTTACCCTAGGCGTAACTCAAACCTTAACCCTAGGAAGGAAAATCAGCCTATGGTTCGGGATGGTCTCATGGAAATATCAGTGGTGGCAGCCAAGTTGCGTCACTTTTGCGCTCCCCTTGGGATGCCTTTCGCAGCTGCAGTGTGCCTGGAGCCCAGGGCTTCCTGGTTTTAAAAGTCCTAGGCCTAAGCCTAACAGGAACCCTGGGATGGTAAATCAGCCTGGTTTTAGGCTTCTTGCCAAGGAAAAAGCCGTGAAAGCAGCCATGTTGTGGCACTTCTGCACTCCCTTTGGGATGCCTTTGGCAGATGAAGTAAGCCTGGAACTCAGGGCTTCCTGGTTAAAGAAATCCAAGCCCTAGGCTGAACCCTAACCCTAACCCCAGGCAGATAAATCAGCCTAGGTATAGGGATGGTGCCAAGGAAAAAGCTGTGAAAGCTGCCATGTTGTTGCACTTTTGTACTCCCCTTGGGATGCCTTGAACAGCTGCAGTGTGCCTGGAGCTAAGGGTTTCCTAGTTTTAAAAATCCTAGCCCTAGGCCTAAGCCTAACAGTAACCCTGGGAAGGTAAATCAGCCTGGTGTTAGGCTTCTTGCCAAGGAAAAAGCCGTGAAAGCAGCCATGTTGTGGCACTTTTGCACTCCCTTTTGGATGCCTTTCACAGCTCCAGTGTGCCTGGAACTCAGGGCTTCCTGATTTTAAAAATCCTAGCCCTAGGCCGAACCCCAACCCTAAGACGAGAAAGGCAAATCAGCCAGGAATTAGGCATGTCCCCAAGGAAAAAGCTGTGGAGGCAGGCATGTTGTGGTACTTTTGCGCTCTTCTTGGCTAGTCCTTCGCAGCTGCTGTGTTCTTGGAACTCAGGGCTTTCTGGTTAATAGAACCCTTACCCTAGGCGTAACTCAAACCTTAACCCTAGGAAGGAAAATCAGCCTATGGTTCGGGATGGTCTCATGGAAATATCAGTGGTGGCAGCCAAGTTGCGTCACTTTTGCGCTCCCCTTGGGATGTCTTTTGCAGCTGCAGTGTGCCTGGAGCCCAGGGCTTCCTGGTTTTAAAAGTCCTAGGCCTAAGCCTAACAGTAACCCTAGGAAGGTAAATCAGCCGGGTATTAGGGTTCTTCCTAAGGGAAAAGCCGTGAAAGCAGCCATGTTGTGGCACTTCTGCACTCCCTTTGGGATGCCTTTGGCAGATGAAGTAAGCCTGGAACTCAGGGCTTCCTGGTTAAAGAAATCCAAGCCCTAGGCTGAACCCTAACCCTAACACTAGGCAGATAAATCAGCCTAGGTATAGGGATGGTGCCAAGGAAAAAGCTGTGAAAGCTGCCATGTTGTTGCACTTTTGTACTCCCCTTGGGATGCCTTGAACAGCTGCAGTGTGCCTGGAGCCCAGGGCTTCCTAGTTTTAAAAATCCTAGCCCTAGGCCTAAGCCTAACAGTAACCCTGGGAAGGTAAATCAGCCTGGTGTTAGGCTTCTTGCCAAGGAAAAAGCCGTGAAAGCAGCCATGTTGTGGCACTTTTGCACTCCCTTTTTGATGCCTTTCACAGCCCCAGTGTGCCTGGAACTCAGGGCTTCCTGATTTTAAAAATCCTAGCCCTAGGCCGAAACCCAACCCTAAGACGAGAAAGGCAAATCAGCCAGGAATTAGGCATGTCCCCAAGGAAAAAGCTGTGGAGGCAGGCATGTTGTGGTACTTTTGCGCTCTTCTTGGGTAGTCCTTCGCAGCTGCTGTGTTCTTGGAACTCAGGGCTTTCTGGTTAATAGAACCCTTACCCTAGGCGTAACTCAAACCTTAACCCTAGGAAGGAAAATCAGCCTATGGTTCGGGATGGTCTCATGGAAATATCAGTGGTGGCAGCCAAGTTGCGTCACTTTTGCGCTCCCCTTGGGATGCCTTTTGCAGCTGCAGTGTGCCTGGAGCCCAGGGCTTCCTGGTTTTAAAAGTCCTAGGCCTAAGCCTAACAGTAACCCTAGGAAGGTAAATCAGCCGGGTATTAGGGTTCTTCCTAAGGGAAAAGCCGTGAAAGCAGCCATGTTGTGGCACTTCTGCACTCCCTTTGGGATGCCTTTGGCAGATGAAGTAAGCCTGGAACTCAGGGCTTCCTGGTTAAAGAAATCCAAGCCCTAGGCTGAACTCTAACCCTAACCCTAGGCAGATAAATCAGCCTAGGTATAGGGATGGTGCCAAGGAAAAAGCTGTGAAAGCTGCCATGTTGTTGCACTTTTGTACTCCCCTTGGGATGCCTTGAACAGCTGCAGTGTGCCTGGAGCTAAGGGTTTCCTAGTTTTAAAAATCCTAGCCCTAGGCCTAAGCCTAACAGTAACCCTGGGAAGGTAAATCAGCCTGGTGTTAGGCTTCTTGCCAAGGAAAAAGCCGTGAAAGCAGCCATGTTGTGGCACTTTTGCACTCCCTTTTGGATGCCTTTCACAGCTGCAGTGTGCCTGGAACTCAGGGCTTCCTGATTTTAAAAATCCTAGCCCTAGGCCGAACCCCAACCCTAAGACGAGAAAGGCAAATCAGCCAGGAATTAGGCATGTCCCCAAGGAAAAAGCTGTGGAGGCAGGCATGTTGTGGTACTTTTGCGCTCTTCTTGGGTAGTCCTTCGCAGCTGCTGTGTTCTTGGAACTCAGGGCTTTCTGGTTAATAGAACCCTTACCCTAGGCGTAACTCAAACCTTAACCCTAGGAAGGAAAATCAGCCTATGGTTCGGGATGGTCTCATGGAAATATCAGTGGTGGCAGCCAAGTTGCGTCACTTTTGCGCTCCCCTTGGGATGCCTTTCGCAGCTGCAGTGTGCCTGGAGCCCAGGGCTTCCTGGTTTTAAAAGTCCTAGGCCTAAGCCTAACAGTAACCCTAGGAAGGTAAATCAGCCGGGTATTAGGGTTCTTCCTAAGGGAAAAGCCGTGAAAGCAGCCATGTTGTGGCACTTCTGCACTCCCTTTGGGATGCCTTTGGCAGATGAAGTAAGCCTGGAACTCAGGGCTTCCTGGTTAAAGAAATCCAAGCCCTAGGCTGAACCCTAACCCTAACCCTAGGCAGATAAATCAGCCTAGGTATAGGGATGGTGCCAAGGAAAAAGCTGTGAAAGCTGCCATGTTGTTGCACTTTTGTACTCCCCTTGGGATGCCTTGAACAGCTGCAGTGTGCCTGGAGCCCAGGGCTTCCCAGTTTCAAAAATCCTAGCCCTAGGCCTAAGCCTAACAGTAACCCTGGGATAGTTAATCAGCCTGGTGTTAGGCTTCTTGCCAAGGAAAAAGCCGTGAAAGCAGCCATGTTGTGGCACTTTTGCACTCCCTTTTGGATGCCTTTCACAGCTCCAGTGTGCCTGGAACTCAGGGCTTCCTGATTTTAAAAATCCTAGCCCTAGGCCGAACCCCAACCCTAAGACGAGAAAGGCAAATCAGCCAGGAATTAGGCATGTCCCCAAGGAAAAAGCTGTGGAGGCAGGCATGTTGTGCTACTTTTGCGCTCTTCTTGGGTAGTCCTTCGCAGCTGCTGTGTTCTTGGAACTCAGGGCTTTCTGGTTAATAGAGCCCTTACCCTAGGCGTAACTCAAACCTTAAGCCTAGGAAGGAAAATCAACCTATGGTTCGGGATGGTCTCATGGAAATATCAGTGGTGGCAGCCAAGTTGCGTCACTTTTGCGCTCCCCTTGGGATGCCTTTCGCAGCTGCAGTGTGCCTGGAGCCCAGGGCTTCCTGGTTTTAAAAGTCCTAGGCCTAAGCCTAACAGTAACCCTAGGAAGGTAAATCAGCCGGGTATTAGGGTTCTTCCTAAGGGAAAAGCCGTGAAAGCAGCCATGTTGTGGCACTTCTGCACTCCCTTTGGGATGCCTTTGGCAGATGAAGTAAGCCTGGAACTCAGGGCTTCCTGGGTAAAAAAATTCAAGCCCTAGGCTGAACCCTAACCCTAACCCTAGGCAGATAAATCAGCCTAGGTATAGGGATGGTGCCAAGGAAAAAGCTGTGAAAGCTGCCATGTTGTTGCACTTTTGTACTCCCCTTGGGATGCCTTGAACAGCTGCAGTGTGCCTGGAGCTAAGGGCTTCCTAGTTTCAAAAATCCTAGCCCTAGGCCTAAGAATAACAGTAACCCTGGGAAGGTAAATCAGCCTGGTGTTAGGCGTCTTGCCAAGGAAAAAGCCGTGAAAGCAGCCATGTTGTGGCACTTTTGCACTCCCTTTTGGATGCCTTTCACAGCTCCAGTGTGCCTGGAACTCAGGGCTTCCTGCTTTTAAAAATCCTAGCCCTAGGCCGAACCCCAACCCTAAGACGAGAAAGGCAAATCAGCCAGGAATTAGGCATGTCCCCAAGGAAAAAGCTGTGGAGGCAGGCATGTTGTGGTACTTTTGTGCTCTTCTTGGCTAGTCCTTCGCAGCTGCTGTGTTCTTGGAACTCAGGGCTTTCTGGTTAATAGAACCCTTACCCTAGGCGTAACTCAAACCTTAACCCTAGGAAGGAAAATCAACCTATGGTTCGGGATGGTCTCATGGAAATATCAGTGGTGGCAGCCAAGTTGCGTCACTTTTGCGCTCCCCTTGGGATGCCTTTTGCAGCTGCAGTGTGCCTGGAGCCCAGGGCTTCCTGGTTTTAAAAGTCCTAGGCCTAAGCCTAACAGTAACCCTAGGAAGGTAAATCAGCCGGGTATTAGGGTTCTTCCTAAGGGAAAAGCCGTGAAAGCAGCCATGTTGTGGCACTTCTGCACTCCCTTTGGGATGCCTTTGGCAGATGAAGTAAGCCTGGAACTCAGGGCTTCCTGGTTAAAGAAATCCAAGCCCTAGGCTGAACCCTAACCCTAACCCTAGGCAGATAAATCAGCCTAGGTATAGGGATGGTGCCAAGGAAAAAGCTGTGAAAGCTGCCATGTTGTTGCACTTTTGTACTCCCCTTGGGATGCCTTGAACAGCTGCAGTGTGCCTGGAGCTAAGGGCTTCCTAGTTTTAAAAATCCTAGCCCTAGGCCTAAGCCTAACAGTAACCCTGGGAAGGTAAATCAGCCTGGTGTTAGGCTTCTTGCCAAGGAAAAAGCCGTGAAAGCAGCCATGTTGTGGCACTTTTGCACTCCCTTTTGGATGCCTTTCACAGCTCCAGTGTGCCTGGAACTCAGGGCTTCCTGATTTTAAAAATCCTAGCCCTAGGCCGAACCCCAACCCTAAGACGAGAAAGGCAAATCAGCCAGGAATTAGGCATGTCCCCAAGGAAAAAGCTGTGGAGGCAGGCATGTTGTGGTACTTTTGCGCTCTTCTTGGGTAGTCCTTCGCAGCTGCTGTGTTCTTGGAACTCAGGGCTTTCTGGTTAATAGAGCCCTTACCCTAGGCGTAACTCAAACCTTAAGCCTAGGAAGGAAAATCAACCTATGGTTCGGGATGGTCTCATGGAAATATCAGTGGTGGCAGCCAAGTTGCGTCACTTTTGCGCTCCCCTTGGGATGCCTTTCGCAGCTGCAGTGTGCCTGGAGCCCAGGGCTTCCTGGTTTTAAAAGTCCTAGGCCTAAGCCTAACAGTAACCCTAGGAAGGTAAATCAGCCGGGTATTAGGGTTCTTCCTAAGGGAAAAGCCGTGAAAGCAGCCATGTTGTGGCACTTCTGCACTCCCTTTGGGATGCCTTTGGCAGATGAAGTAAGCCTGGAACTCAGGGCTTCCTGGGTAAAAAAATTCAAGCCCTAGGCTGAACCCTAACCCTAACCCTAGGCAGATAAATCAGCCTAGGTATAGGGATGGTGCCAAGGAAAAAGCTGTGAAAGCTGCCATGTTGTTGCACTTTTGTACTCCCCTTGGGATGCCTTGAACAGCTGCAGTGTGCCTGGAGCTAAGGGCTTCCTAGTTTCAAAAATCCTAGCCCTAGGCCTAAGAATAACAGTAACCCTGGGAAGGTAAATCAGCCTGGTGTTAGGCGTCTTGCCAAGGAAAAAGCCGTGAAAGCAGCCATGTTGTGGCACTTTTGCACTCCCTTTTGGATGCCTTTCACAGCTCCAGTGTGCCTGGAACTCAGGGCTTCCTGATTTTAAAAATCCTAGCCCTAGGCCGAACCCCAACCCTAAGACGAGAAAGGCAAATCAGCCAGGAATTAGGCATGTCCCCAAGGAAAAAGCTGTGGAGGCAGGCATGTTGTGGTACTATTGCGCTCTTCTTGGCTAGTCCTTCGCAGCTGCTGTGTTCTTGGAACTCAGGGCTTTCTGGTTAATAGAACCCTTACCCTAGGCGTAACTCAAACCTTAACCCTAGGAAGGAAAATCAGCCTATGGTTCGGGATGGTCTCATGGAAATATCAGTGGTGGCAGCCAAGTTGCGTCACTTTTGCGCTCCCCTTGGGATGCCTTTTGCAGCTGCAGTGTGCCTGGAGCCCAGGGCTTCCTGGTTTTAAAAGTCCTAGGCCTAAGCCTAACAGTAACCCTAGGAAGGTAAATCAGCCGGGTATTAGGGTTCTTCCTAAGGGAAAAGCCGTGAAAGCAGCCATGTTGTGGCACTTCTGCACTCCCTTTGGGATGCCTTTGGCAGATGAAGTAAGCCTGGAACTCAGGGCTTCCTGGTTAAAGAAATCCAAGCCCTAGGCTGAACCCTAACCCTAACCCCAGGCAGATAAATCAGCCTAGGTATAGGGATGGTGCCAAGGAAAAAGCTGTGAAAGCTGCCATGTTGTTGCACTTTTGTACTCCCCTTGGGATGCCTTGAACAGCTGCAGTGTGCCTGGAGCTAAGGGCTTCCTAGTTTTAAAAATCCTAGCCCTAGGCCTAAGCCTAACAGTAACCCTGGGAAGGTAAATCAGCCTGGTGTTAGGCTTCTTGCCAAGGAAAAAGCCGTGAAAGCAGCCATGTTGTGGCACTTTTGCACTCCCTTTTGGATGCCTTTCACAGCTCCAGTGTGCCTGGAACTCAGGGCTTCCTGATTTTAAAAATCCTAGCCCTAGGCCGAACCCCAACCCTAAGACGAGAAAGGCAAATCAGCCAGGAATTAGGCATGTCCCCAAGGAAAAAGCTGTGGAGGCAGGCATGTTGTGCTACTTTTGCGCTCTTCTTGGCTAGTCCTTCGCAGCTGCTGTGTTCTTGGAACTCAGGGCTTTCTGGTTAATAGAACCCTTACCCTAGGCGTAACTCAAACCTTAAGCCTAGGAAGGAAAATCAACCTATGGTTCGGGATGGTCTCATGGAAATATCAGTGGTGGCAGCCAAGTTGCGTCACTTTTGCGCTCCCCTTGGGATGCCTTTCGCAGCTGCAGTGTGCCTGGAGCCCAGGGCTGCCTGGTTTTAAAAGTCCTAGGCCTAAGCCTAACAGTAACCCTAGGAAGGTAAATCAGCCGGGTATTAGGGTTCTTCCTAAGGGAAAAGCCGTGAAAGCAGCCATGTTGTGGCACTTCTGCACTCCCTTTGGGATGCCTTTGGCAGATGAAGTAAGCCTGGAACTCAGGGCTTCCTGGTTAAAGAAATCCAAGCCCTAGGCTGAACCCTAACCCTAACCCTAGGCAGATAAATCAGCCTAGGTATAGGGATGGTGCCAAGGAAAAAGCTGTGAAAGCTGCCATGTTGTTGCACTTTTGTACTCCCCTTGGGATGCCTTGAACAGCTGCAGTGTGCCTGGAGGCCAGGGCTTCCTAGTTTTAAAAATCCTAGCCCTAGGCCTAAGCCTAACAGTAACCCTGGGAAGGTAAATCAGCCTGGTGTTAAGCTTCTTGCCAAGGAAAAAGCCGTGAAAGCAGCCATGTTGTGGCACTTTTGCACTCCCTTTTTGATGCCTTTCACAGCCCCAGTGTGCCTGGAACTCAGGGCTTCCTGATTTTAAAAATCCTAGCCCTAGGCCGAACCCCAACCCTAAGACGAGAAAGGCAAATCAGCCAGGAATTAGGCATGTCCCCAAGGAAAAAGCTGTGGAGGCAGGCATGTTGTGCTACTTTTGCGCTCTTCTTGGCTAGTCCTTCGCAGCTGCTGTGTTCTTGGAACTCAGGGCTTTCTGGTTAATAGAGCCCTTACGCTAGGCGTAACTCAAACCTTAACCCTAGGAAGGAAAATCAGCCTATGGTTCGGGATGGTCTCATGGAAATATCAGTGGTGGCAGCCAAGTTGCGTCACTTTTGCGCTCCCCTTGGGATGCCTTTCGCAGCTGCAGTGTGCCTGGAGCCCAGGGCTTCCTGGTTTTAAAAGTCCTAGGCCTAAGCCTAACAGTAACCCTAGGAAGGTAAATCAGCCGGGTATTAGGGTTCTTCCTAAGGGAAAAGCCGTGAAAGCAGCCATGTTGTGGCACTTCTGCACTCCCTTTGGGATGCCTTTGGCAGATGAAGTAAGCCTGGAACTCAGGGCTTCCTGGTTAAAGAAATCCAAGCCCTAGGCTGAACTCTAACCCTAACCCTAGGCAGATAAATCAGCCTAGGTATAGGGATGGTGCCAAGGAAAAAGCTGTGAAAGCTGCCATGTTGTTGCACTTTTGTACTCCCCTTGGGATGCCTTGAACAGCTGCAGTGTGCCTGGAGCCCAGGGCTTCCCAGTTTCAAAAATCCTAGCCCTAGGCCTAAGCCTAACAGTAACCCTGGGATAGTTAATCAGCCTGGTGTTAGGCTTCTTGCCAAGGAAAAAGCCGTGAAAGCAGCCATGTTGTGGCACTTTTGCACTCCCTTTTGGATGCCTTTCACAGCTCCAGTGTGCCTGGAACTCAGGGCTTCCTGATTTTAAAAATCCTAGCCCTAGGCCGAACCCCAACCCTAAGACGAGAAAGGCAAATCAGCCAGGAATTAGGCATGTCCCCAAGGAAAAAGCTGTGGAGGCAGGCATGTTGTGGTACTTTTGCGCTCTTCTTGGCTAGTCCTTCGCAGCTGCTGTGTTCTTGGAACTCAGGGCTTTCTGGTAATTAGAGCCCTTACCCTAGGCGTAACTCAAACCTTAAGCCTAGGAAGGAAAATCAACCTATGGTTCGGGATGGTCTCATGGAAATATCAGTGGTGGCAGCCAAGTTGCGTCACTTTTGCGCTCCCCTTGGGATGCCTTTCGCAGCTGCAGTGTGCCTGGAGCCCAGGGCTTCCTGGTTTTAAAAGTCCTAGGCCTAAGCCTAACAGTAACTCTAGGAAGGTAAATCAGCCGGGTATTAGGGTTCTTCCTAAGGGAAAAGCCGTGAAAGCAGCCATGTTGTGGAACTTCTGCACTCCCTTTGGGATGCCTTTGGCAGATGAAGTAAGCCTGGAACTCAGGGCTTCCTGGTTAAAGAAATCCAAGCCCTAGGCTGAACCCTAACCCTAACCCTAGGCAGATAAATCAGCCTAGGTATAGGGATGGTGCCAAGGAAAAAGCTGTGAAAGCTGCCATGTTGTTGCACTTTTGTACTCCCCTTGGGATGCCTTGAACAGCTGCAGTGTGCCTGGAGCCCAGGGCTTCCTAGTTTTAAAAATCCTAGCCCTAGGCCTAAGCCTAACAGTAACCCTGGGAAGGTAAATCAGCCTGGTGTTAGGCTTCTTGCCAAGGAAAAAGCCGTGAAAGCAGCCATGTTGTGGCACTTTTGCACTCCCTTTTGGATGCCTTTCACAGCTCCAGTGTGCCTGGAACTCAGGGCTTCCTGATTTTAAAAATCCTAGCCCTAGGCCGAACCCCAACCCTAAGACGAGAAAGGCAAATCAGCCAGGAATTAGGCATGTCCCCAAGGAAAAAGCTGTGGAGGCAGGCATGTTGTGCTACTTTTGCGCTCTTCTTGGCTAGTCCTTCGCAGCTGCTGTGTTCTTGGAACTCAGGGCTTTCTGGTTAATAGAACCCTTACCCTAGGCGTAACTCAAACCTTAACCCTAGGAAGGAAAATCAGCCTATGGTTCGGGATGGTCTCATGGAAATATCAGTGGTGGCAGCCAAGTTGCGTCACTTTTGCGGTCCCCTTGGGATGCCTTTCGCAGCTGCAGTGTGCCTGGAGCCCAGGGCTTCCTGGTTTTAAAAGTCCTAGGCCTAAGCCTAACAGGAACCCTGGGATGGTAAATCAGCCTGGTTTTAGGCTTCTTGCCAAGGAAAAAGCCGTGAAAGCAGCCATGTTGTGGCACTTCTGCACTCCCTTTGGGATGCCTTTGGCAGATGAAGTAAGCCTGGAACTCAGGGCTTCCTGGTTAAAGAAATCCAAGCCCTAGGCTGAACCCTAACCCTAACCCCAGGCAGATAAATCAGCCTAGGTATAGGGATGGTGCCAAGGAAAAAGCTGTGAAAGCTGCCATGTTGTTGCACTTTTGTACTCCCCTTGGGATGCCTTGAACAGCTGCAGTGTGCCTGGAGCTAAGGGTTTCCTAGTTTTAAAAATCCTAGCCCTAGGCCTAAGCCTAACAGTAACCCTGGGAAGGTAAATCAGCCTGGTGTTAGGCTTCTTGCCAAGGAAAAAGCCGTGAAAGCAGCCATGTTGTGGCACTTTTGCACTCCCTTTTGGATGCCTTTCACAGCTCCAGTGTGCCTGGAACTCAGGGCTTCCTGATTTTAAAAATCCTAGCCCTAGGCCGAACCCCAACCCTAAGACGAGAAAGGCAAATCAGCCAGGAATTAGGCATGTCCCCAAGGAAAAAGCTGTGGAGGCAGGCATGTTGTGCTACTTTTGCGCTCTTCTTGGCTAGTCCTTCGCAGCTGCTGTGTTCTTGGAACTCAGGGCTTTCTGGTTAATAGAACCCTTACCCTAGGCGTAACTCAAACCTTAACCCTAGGAAGGAAAATCAGCCTATGGTTCGGGATGGTCTCATGGAAATATCAGTGGTGGCAGCCAAGTTGCGTCACTTTTGCGCTCCCCTTGGGATGTCTTTTGCAGCTGCAGTGTGCCTGGAGCCCAGGGCTTCCTGGTTTTAAAAGTCCTAGGCCTAAGCCTAACAGTAACCCTAGGAAGGTAAATCAGCCGGGTATTAGGGTTCTTCCTAAGGGAAAAGCCGTGAAAGCAGCCATGTTGTGGCACTTCTGCACTCCCTTTGGGATGCCTTTGGCAGATGAAGTAAGCCTGGAACTCAGGGCTTCCTGGTTAAAGAAATCCAAGCCCTAGGCTGAACCCTAACCCTAACCCTAGGCAGATAAATCAGCCTAGGTATAGGGATGGTGCCAAGGAAAAAGCTGTGAAAGCTGCCATGTTGTTGCACTTTTGTACTCCCCTTGGGATGCCTTGAACAGCTGCAGTGTGCCTGGAGCCCAGGGCTTCCTAGTTTTAAAAATCCTAGCCCTAGGCCTAAGCCTAACAGTAACCCTGGGAAGGTAAATCAGCCTGGTGTTAGGCTTCTTGCCAAGGAAAAAGCCGTGAAAGCAGCCATGTTGTGGCACTTTTGCACTCCCTTTTTGATGCCTTTCACAGCCCCAGTGTGCCTGGAACTCAGGGCTTCCTGATTTTAAAAATCCTAGCCCTAGGCCGAACCCCAACCCTAAGACGAGAAAGGCAAATCAGCCAGGAATTAGGCATGTCCCCAAGGAAAAAGCTGTGGAGGCAGGCATGTTGTGGTACTTTTGCGCTCTTCTTGGGTAGTCCTTCGCAGCTGCTGTGTTCTTGGAACTCAGGGCTTTCTGGTTAATAGAACCCTTACCCTAGGCGTAACTCAAACCTTAACCCTAGGAAGGAAAATCAGCCTATGGTTCGGGATGGTCTCATGGAAATATCAGTGGTGGCAGCCAAGTTGCGTCACTTTTGCGCTCCCCTTGGGATGCCTTTTGCAGCTGCAGTGTGCCTGGAGCCCAGGGCTTCCTGGTTTTAAAAGTCCTAGGCCTAAGCCTAACAGTAACCCTAGGAAGGTAAATCAGCCGGGTATTAGGGTTCTTCCTAAGGGAAAAGCCGTGAAAGCAGCCATGTTGTGGCACTTCTGCACTCCCTTTGGGATGCCTTTGGCAGATGAAGTAAGCCTGGAACTCAGGGCTTCCTGGTTAAAGAAATCCAAGCCCTAGGCTGAACTCTAACCCTAACCCTAGGCAGATAAATCAGCCTAGGTATAGGGATGGTGCCAAGGAAAAAGCTGTGAAAGCTGCCATGTTGTTGCACTTTTGTACTCCCCTTGGGATGCCTTGAACAGCTGCAGTGTGCCTGGAGCCCAGGGCTTCCCAGTTTCAAAAATCCTAGCCCTAGGCCTAAGCCTAACAGTAACCCTGGGATAGTTAATCAGCCTGGTGTTAGGCTTCTTGCCAAGGAAAAAGCCGTGAAAGCAGCCATGTTGTGGCACTTTTGCACTCCCTTTTGGATGCCTTTCACAGCTCCAGTGTGCCTGGAACTCAGGGCTTCCTGATTTTAAAAATCCTAGCCCTAGGCCGAACCCCAACCCTAAGACGAGAAAGGCAAATCAGCCAGGAATTAGGCATGTCCCCAAGGAAAAAGCTGTGGAGGCAGGCATGTTGTGGTACTTTTGCGCTCTTCTTGGGTAGTCCTTCGCAGCTGCTGTGTTCTTGGAACTCAGGGCTTTCTGGTTAATAGAGCCCTTACCCTAGGCGTAACTCAAACCTTAAGCCTAGGAAGGAAAATCAACCTATGGTTCGGGATGGTCTCATGGAAATATCAGTGGTGGCAGCCAAGTTGCGTCACTTTTGCGCTCCCCTTGGGATGCCTTTCGCAGCTGCAGTGTGCCTGGAGCCCAGGGCTTCCTGGTTTTAAAAGTCCTAGGCCTAAGCCTAACAGTAACCCTAGGAAGGTAAATCAGCCGGGTATTAGGGTTCTTCCTAAGGGAAAAGCCGTGAAAGCAGCCATGTTGTGGCACTTCTGCACTCCCTTTGGGATGCCTTTGGCAGATGAAGTAAGCCTGGAACTCAGGGCTTCCTGGGTAAAAAAATTCAAGCCCTAGGCTGAACCCTAACCCTAACCCTAGGCAGATAAATCAGCCTAGGTATAGGGATGGTGCCAAGGAAAAAGCTGTGAAAGCTGCCATGTTGTTGCACTTTTGTACTCCCCTTGGGATGCCTTGAACAGCTGCAGTGTGCCTGGAGCTAAGGGCTTCCTAGTTTCAAAAATCCTAGCCCTAGGCCTAAGAATAACAGTAACCCTGGGAAGGTAAATCAGCCTGGTGTTAGGCGTCTTGCCAAGGAAAAAGCCGTGAAAGCAGCCATGTTGTGGCACTTTTGCACTCCCTTTTGGATGCCTTTCACAGCTCCAGTGTGCCTGGAACTCAGGGCTTCCTGCTTTTAAAAATCCTAGCCCTAGGCCGAACCCCAACCCTAAGACGAGAAAGGCAAATCAGCCAGGAATTAGGCATGTCCCCAAGGAAAAAGCTGTGGAGGCAGGCATGTTGTGGTACTTTTGTGCTCTTCTTGGCTAGTCCTTCGCAGCTGCTGTGTTCTTGGAACTCAGGGCTTTCTGGTTAATAGAGCCCTTACCCTAGGCGTAACTCAAACCTTAACCCTAGGAAGGAAAATCAACCTATGGTTCGGGATGGTCTCATGGAAATATCAGTGGTGGCAGCCAAGTTGCGTCACTTTTGCGCTCCCCTTGGGATGCCTTTTGCAGCTGCAGTGTGCCTGGAGCCCAGGGCTTCCTGGTTTTAAAAGTCCTAGGCCTAAGCCTAACAGTAACCCTAGGAAGGTAAATCAGCCGGGTATTAGGGTTCTTCCTAAGGGAAAAGCCGTGAAAGCAGCCATGTTGTGGCACTTCTGCACTCCCTTTGGGATGCCTTTGGCAGATGAAGTAAGCCTGGAACTCAGGGCTTCCTGGTTAAAGAAATCCAAGCCCTAGGCTGAACCCTAACCCTAACCCTAGGCAGATAAATCAGCCTAGGTATAGGGATGGTGCCAAGGAAAAAGCTGTGAAAGCTGCCATGTTGTTGCACTTTTGTACTCCCCTTGGGATGCCTTGAACAGCTGCAGTGTGCCTGGAGCTAAGGGCTTCCTAGTTTAAAAAATCCTAGCCCTAGGCCTAAGCCTAACAGTAACCCTGGGAAGGTAAATCAGCCTGGTGTTAGGCGTCTTGCCAAGGAAAAAGCCGTGAAAGCAGCCATGTTGTGGCACTTTTGCACTCCCTTTTGGATGCCTTTCACAGCTCCAGTGTGCCTGGAACTCAGGGCTTCCTGCTTTAAAAAATCCTAGCCCTAGGCCGAACCCCAACCCTAAGACGAGAAAGGCAAATCAGCCAGGAATTAGGCATGTCCCCAAGGAAAAAGCTGTGGAGGCAGGCATGTTGTGGTACTTTTGCGCTCTTCTTGGGTAGTCCTTCGCAGCTGCTGTGTTCTTGGAACTCAGGGCTTTCTGGTTAATAGAGCCCTTACCCTAGGCGTAACTCAAACCTTAAGCCTAGGAAGGAAAATCAACCTATGGTTCGGGATGGTCTCATGGAAATATCAGTGGTGGCAGCCAAGTTGCGTCACTTTTGCGCTCCCCTTGGGATGCCTTTCGCAGCTGCAGTGTGCCTGGAGCCCAGGGCTTCCTGGTTTTAAAAGTCCTAGGCCTAAGCCTAACAGTAACCCTAGGAAGGTAAATCAGCCGGGTATTAGGGTTCTTCCTAAGGGAAAAGCCGTGAAAGCAGCCATGTTGTGGCACTTCTGCACTCCCTTTGGGATGCCTTTGGCAGATGAAGTAAGCCTGGAACTCAGGGCTTCCTGGTTAAAAAAATTCAAGCCCTAGGCTGAACCCTAACCCTAACCCTAGGCAGATAAATCAGCCTAGGTATAGGGATGGTGCCAAGGAAAAAGCTGTGAAAGCTGCCATGTTGTTGCACTTTTGTACTCCCCTTGGGATGCCTTGAACAGCTGCAGTGTGCCTGGAGCTAAGGGCTTCCTAGTTTCAAAAATCCTAGCCCTAGGCCTAAGAATAACAGTAACCCTGGGAAGGTAAATCAGCCTGGTGTTAGGCGTCTTGCCAAGGAAAAAGCCGTGAAAGCAGCCATGTTGTGGCACTTTTGCACTCCCTTTTGGATGCCTTTCACAGCTCCAGTGTGCCTGGAACTCAGGGCTTCCTGCTTTTAAAAATCCTAGCCCTAGGCCGAACCCCAACCCTAAGACGAGAAAGGCAAATCAGCCAGGAATTAGGCATGTCCCCAAGGAAAAAGCTGTGGAGGCAGGCATGTTGTGGTACTTTTGTGCTCTTCTTGGCTAGTCCTTCGCAGCTGCTGTGTTCTTGGAACTCAGGGCTTTCTGGTTAATAGAGCCCTTACCCTAGGCGTAACTCAAACCTTAACCCTAGGAAGGAAAATCAACCTATGGTTCGGGATGGTCTCATGGAAATATCAGTGGTGGCAGCCAAGTTGCGTCACTTTTGCGCTCCCCTTGGGATGCCTTTTGCAGCTGCAGTGTGCCTGGAGCCCAGGGCTTCCTGGTTTTAAAAGTCCTAGGCCTAAGCCTAACAGTAACCCTAGGAAGGTAAATCAGCCGGGTATTAGGGTTCTTCCTAAGGGAAAAGCCGTGAAAGCAGCCATGTTGTGGCACTTCTGCACTCCCTTTGGGATGCCTTTGGCAGATGAAGTAAGCCTGGAACTCAGGGCTTCCTGGTTAAAGAAATCCAAGCCCTAGGCTGAACCCTAACCCTAACCCTAGGCAGATAAATCAGCCTAGGTATAGGGATGGTGCCAAGGAAAAAGCTGTGAAAGCTGCCATGTTGTTGCACTTTTGTACTCCCCTTGGGATGCCTTGAACAGCTGCAGTGTGCCTGGAGCTAAGGGCTTCCTAGTTTAAAAAATCCTAGCCCTAGGCCTAAGCCTAACAGTAACCCTGGGAAGGTAAATCAGCCTGGTGTTAGGCGTCTTGCCAAGGAAAAAGCCGTGAAAGCAGCCATGTTGTGGCACTTTTGCACTCCCTTTTGGATGCCTTTCACAGCTCCAGTGTGCCTGGAACTCAGGGCTTCCTGCTTTTAAAAATCCTAGCCCTAGGCCGAACCCCAACCCTAAGACGAGAAAGGCAAATCAGCCAGGAATTAGGCATGTCCCCAAGGAAAAAGCTGTGGAGGCAGGCATGTTGTGGTACTTTTGTGCTCTTCTTGGGTAGTCCTTCGCAGCTGCTGTGTTCTTGGAACTCAGGGCTTTCTGGTTAATAGAACCCTTACCCTAGGCGTAACTCAAACCTTAACCCTAGGAAGGAAAATCAGCCTATGGTTCGGGATGGTCTCATGGAAATATCAGTGGTGGCAGCCAAGTTGCGTCACTTTTGCGCTCCCCTTGGGATGCCTTTTGCAGCTGCAGTGTGCCTGGAGCCCAGGGCTTCCTGGTTTTAAAAGTCCTAGGCCTAAGCCTAACAGTAACCCTAGGAAGGTAAATCAGCCGGGTATTAGGGTTCTTCCTAAGGGAAAAGCCGTGAAAGCAGCCATGTTGTGGCACTTCTGCACTCCCTTTGGGATGCCTTTGGCAGATGAAGTAAGCCTGGAACTCAGGGCTTCCTGGTTAAAAAAATCCAAGCCCTAGGCTGAACCCTAACCCTAACACTAGGCAGATAAATCAGCCTAGGTATAGGGATGGTGCCAAGGAAAAAGCTGTGAAAGCTGCCATGTTGTTGCACTTTTGTACTCCCCTTGGGATGCCTTGAACAGCTGCAGTGTGCCTGGAGCCCAGGGCTTCCTAGTTTTAAAAATCCTAGCCCAAGGCCTAAGCCTAACAGTAACCCTGGGAAGGTAAATCAGCCTAGTGTTGGGCTTCTTGCCAAGGAAAAAGCCGTGAAAGCAGCCATGTTGTGGCACTTTTGCACTCCCTTTTGGATGCCTTTCACAGCTCCAGTGTGCCTGGAACTCAGGGCTTCCTGATTTTAAAAATCCTAGCCCTAGGCCGAACCCCAACCCTAAGACGAGAAAGGCAAATCAGCCAGGAATTAGGCATGTCCCCAAGGAAAAAGCTGTGGAGGCAGGCATGTTGTGCTACTTTTGCGCTCTTCTTGGCTAGTCCTTCGCAGCTGCTGTGTTCTTGGAACTCAGGGCTTTCTGGTTAATAGAGCCCTTACCCTAGGCGTAACTCAAACCTTAACCCTAGGAAGGAAAATCAACCTATGGTTCGGGATGGTCTCATGGAAATATCAGTGGTGGCAGCCAAGTTGCGTCACTTTTGCGCTCCCCTTGGGATGCCTTTCGCAGCTGCAGTGTGCCTGGAGCCCAGGGCTGCCTGGTTTTAAAAGTCCTAGGCCTAAGCCTAACAGTAACCCTAGGAAGGTAAATCAGCCGGGTATTAGGGTTCTTCCTAAGGGAAAAGCCGTGAAAGCAGCCATGTTGTGGCACTTCTGCACTCCCTTTGGGATGCCTTTGGCAGATGAAGTAAGCCTGGAACTCAGGGCTTCCTGGTTAAAGAAATCCAAGCCCTAGGCTGAACCCTAACCCTAACCCTAGGCAGATAAATCAGCCTAGGTATAGGGATGGTGCCAAGGAAAAAGCTGTGAAAGCTGCCATGTTGTTGCACTTTTGTACTCCCCTTGGGATGCCTTGAACAGCTGCAGTGTGCCTGGAGGCCAGGGCTTCCTAGTTTTAAAAATCCTAGCCCTAGGCCTAAGCCTAACAGTAACCCTGGGAAGGTAAATCATCCTGGTGTTAAGCTTCTTGCCAAGGAAAAAGCCGTGAAAGCAGCCATGTTGTGGCACTTTTGCACTCCCTTTTTGATGCCTTTCACAGCCCCAGTGTGCCTGGAACTCAGGGCTTCCTGATTTTAAAAATCCTAGCCCTAGGCCGAACCCCAACCCTAAGACGAGAAAGGCAAATCAGCCAGGAATTAGGCATGTCCCCAAGGAAAAAGCTGTGGAGGCAGGCATGTTGTGCTACTTTTGCGCTCTTCTTGGCTAGTCCTTCGCAGCTGCTGTGTTCTTGGAACTCAGGGCTTTCTGGTTAATAGAGCCCTTACGCTAGGCGTAACTCAAACCTTAACCCTAGGAAGGAAAATCAGCCTATGGTTCGGGATGGTCTCATGGAAATATCAGTGGTGGCAGCCAAGTTGCGTCACTTTTGCGCTCCCCTTGGGATGCCTTTTGCAGCTGCAGTGTGCCTGGAGCCCAGGGCTTCCTGGTTTTAAAAGTCCTAGGCCTAAGCCTAACAGTAACCCTAGGAAGGTAAATCAGCCGGGTATTAGGGTTCTTCCTAAGGGAAAAGCCGTGAAAGCAGCCATGTTGTGGCACTTCTGCACTCCCTTTGGGATGCCTTTGGCAGATGAAGTAAGCCTGGAACTCAGGGCTTCCTGGTTAAAGAAATCCAAGCCCTAGGCTGAACTCTAACCCTAACCCTAGGCAGATAAATCAGCCTAGGTATAGGGATGGTGCCAAGGAAAAAGCTGTGAAAGCTGCCATGTTGTTGCACTTTTGTACTCCCCTTGGGATGCCTTGAACAGCTGCAGTGTGCCTGGAGCTAAGGGCTTCCTAGTTTCAAAAATCCTAGCCCTAGGCCTAAACCTAACAGTAACCCTGGGAAGGTAAATCAGCCTGATGTTAGGCTTCTTGCCAAGGAAAAAGCCGTGAAAGCAGCCATGTTGTGGCACTTTTGCACTCCCTTTTGGATGCCTTTCACAGCTCCAGTGTGCCTGGAACTCAGGGCTTCCTGCTTTTAAAAATCCTAGCCCTAGGCCGAACCCCAACCCTAAGACGAGAAAGGCAAATCAGCCAGGAATTAGGCATGTCCCCAAGGAAAAAGCTGTGGAGGCAGGCATGTTGTGGTACTTTTTTGCTCTTCTTGGCTAGTCCTTCGCAGCTGCTGTGTTCTTGGAACTCAGGGCTTTCTGGTTAATAGAACCCTTACCCTAGGCGTAACTCAAACCTTAACCCTAGGAAGGAAAATCAACCTATGGTTCGGGATGGTCTCATGGAAATATCAGTGGTGGCAGCCAAGTTGCGTCACTTTTGCGCTCCCCTTGGGATGCCTTTCGCAGCTGCAGTGTGCCTGGAGCCCAGGGCTTCCTGGTTTTAAAAGTCCTAGGCCTAAGCCTAACAGTAACTCTAGGAAGGTAAATCAGCCGGGTATTAGGGTTCTTCCTAAGGGAAAAGCCGTGAAAGCAGCCATGTTGTGGCACTTCTGCACTCCCTTTGGGATGCCTTTGGCAGATGAAGTAAGCCTGGAACTCAGGGCTTCCTGGTTAAAGAAATCCAAGCCCTAGGCTGAACCCTAACCCTAACCCCAGGCAGATAAATCAGCCTAGGTATAGGGATGGTGCCAAGGAAAAAGCTGTGAAAGCTGCCATGTTGTTGCACTTTTGTACTCCCCTTGGGATGCCTTGAACAGCTGCAGTGTGCCTGGAGCCCAGGGCTTCCTGGTTTTAAAAGTCCTAGGCCTAAGCCTAACAGTAACCCTAGGAAGGTAAATCAGCCGGGTATTAGGGTTCTTCCTAAGGGAAAAGCCGTGAAAGCAGCCATGTTGTGGCACTTCTGCACTCCCTTTGGGATGCCTTTGGCAGATGAAGTAAGCCTGGAACTCAGGGCTTCCTGGTTAAAGAAATCCAAGCCCTAGGCTGAACTCTAACCCTAACCCTAGGCAGATAAATCAGCCTAGGTATAGGGATGGTGCCAAGGAAAAAGCTGTGAAAGCTGCCATGTTGTTGCACTTTTGTACTCCCCTTGGGATGCCTTGAACAGCTGCAGTGTGCCTGGAGCTAAGGGCTTCCTAGTTTCAAAAATCCTAGCCCTAGGCCTAAACCTAACAGTAACCCTGGGAAGGTAAATCAGCCTGATGTTAGGCTTCTTGCCAAGGAAAAAGCCGTGAAAGCAGCCATGTTGTGGCACTTTTGCACTCCCTTTTGGATGCCTTTCACAGCTCCAGTGTGCCTGGAACTCAGGGCTTCCTGCTTTTAAAAATCCTAGCCCTAGGCCGAACCCCAACCCTAAGACGAGAAAGGCAAATCAGCCAGGAATTAGGCATGTCCCCAAGGAAAAAGCTGTGGAGGCAGGCATGTTGTGGTACTTTTGCGCTCTTCTTGGCTAGTCCTTCGCAGCTGCTGTGTTCTTGGAACTCAGGGCTTTCTGGTTAATAGAGCCCTTACCCTAGGCGTAACTCAAACCTTAACCCTAGGAAGGAAAATCAGCCTATGGTTCGGGATGGTCTCATGGAAATATCAGTGGTGGCAGCCAAGTTGCGTCACTTTTGCGCTCCCCTTGGGATGCCTTTTGCAGCTGCAGTGTGCCTGGAGCCCAGGGCTTCCTGGTTTTAAAAGTCCTAGGCCTAAGCCTAACAGTAACCCTAGGAAGGTAAATCAGCCGGGTATTAGGGTTCTTCCTAAGGGAAAAGCCGTGAAAGCAGCCATGTTGTGGCACTTCTGCACTCCCTTTGGGATGCCTTTGGCAGATGAAGTAAGCCTGGAACTCAGGGCTTCCTGGTTAAAGAAATCCAAGCCCTAGGCTGAACCCTAACCCTAACCCTAGGCAGATAAATCAGCCTAGGTATAGGGATGGTGCCAAGGAAAAAGCTGTGAAAGCTGCCATGTTGTTGCACTTTTGTACTCCCCTTGGGATGCCTTGAACAGCTGCAGTGTGCCTGGAGCCCAGGGCTTCCTGGTTTTAAAAGTCCTAGGCCTAAGCCTAACAGTAACCCTAGGAAGGTAAATCAGCCGGGTATTAGGGTTCTTCCTAAGGGAAAAGCCGTGAAAGCAGCCATGTTGTGGCACTTCTGCACTCCCTTTGGGATGCCTTTGGCAGATGAAGTAAGCCTGGAACTCAGGGCTTCCTGGTTAAAGAAATCCAAGCCCTAGGCTGAACTCTAACCCTAACCCTAGGCAGATAAATCAGCCTAGGTATAGGGATGGTGCCAAGGAAAAAGCTGTGAAAGCTGCCATGTTGTTGCACTTTTGTACTCCCCTTGGGATGCCTTGAACAGCTGCAGTGTGCCTGGAGCTAAGGGCTTCCTAGTTTCAAAAATCCTAGCCCTAGGCCTAAACCTAACAGTAACCCTGGGAAGGTAAATCAGCCTGATGTTAGGCTTCTTGCCAAGGAAAAAGCCGTGAAAGCAGCCATGTTGTGGCACTTTTGCACTCCCTTTTGGATGCCTTTCACAGTTCCAGTGTGCCTGGAACTCAGGGCTTCCTGCTTTTAAAAATCCTAGCCCTAGGCCGAACCCCAACCCTAAGACGAGAAAGGCAAATCAGCCAGGAATTAGGCATGTCCCCAAGGAAAAAGCTGTGGAGGCAGGCATGTTGTGGTACTTTTGCGCTCTTCTTGGCTAGTCCTTCGCAGCTGCTGTGTTCTTGGAACTCAGGGCTTTCTGGTTAATAGAGCCCTTACCCTAGGCGTAACTCAAACCTTAACCCTAGGAAGGAAAATCAGCCTATGGTTCTGGATGGTCTCATGGAAATATCAGTGGTGGCAGCCAAGTTGCGTCACTTTTGCGCTCCCCTTGGGATGCCTTTCGCAGCTGCAGTGTGCCTGGAGCCCAGGGCTTCCTGGTTTTAAAAGTCCTAGGCCTAAGCCTAACAGTAACCCTAGGAAGGTAAATCAGCCGGGTATTAGGGTTCTTCCTAAGGGAAAAGCCGTGAAAGCAGCCATGTTGTGGCACTTCTGCACTCCCTTTGGGATGCCTTTGGCAGATGAAGTAAGCCTGGAACTCAGGGCTTCCTGGTTAAAGAAATCCAAGCCCTAGGCTGAACCCTAACCCTAACCCTAGGCAGATAAATCAGCCTAGGTATAGGGATGGTGCCAAGGAAAAAGCTGTGAAAGCTGCCATGTTGTTGCACTTTTGTACTCCCCTTGGGATGCCTTGAACAGCTGCAGTGTGCCTGGAGCCCAGGGCTTCCTAGTTTTAAAAATCCTAGCCCTAGGCCTAAGCCTAACAGTAACCCTGGGAAAGTATGTCAGCCTGGTGTTAGGCTTCTTGCCAAGGAAAAAGCCGTGAAAGCAGCCATGTTGTGGCACTTTTGCACTCCCTTTTGGATGCCTTTCACAGCTCCAGTGTGCCTGGAACTCAGGGCTTCCTGCTTTTAAAAATCCTAGCCCTAGGCCGAACCCCAACCCTAAGACGAGAAAGGCAAATCAGCCAGGAATTAGGCATGTCCCCAAGGAAAAAGCTGTGGAGGCAGGCATGTTGTGGTACTTTTGCGCTCTTCTTGGCTAGTCCTTCGCAGCTGCTGTGTTCTTGGAACTCAGGGCTTTCTGGTTAATAGAACCCTTACCCTAGGCGTAACTCAAACCTTAAGCCTAGGAAGGAAAATCAACCTATGGTTCGGGATGGTCTCATGGAAATATCAGTGGTGGCAGCCAAGTTGCGTCACTTTTGCGCTCCCCTTGGGATGCCTTTCGCAGCTGCAGTGTGCCTGGAGCCCAGGGCTTCCTGGTTTTAAAAGTCCTAGGCCTAAGCATAACAGGAACCCTGGGAAGGTAAATCAGCCTGGTTTTAGGCTTCTTGCCAAGGAAAAAGCCGTGAAAGCAGCCATGTTGTGGCACTTCTGCACTCCTTTTAGGATGCCTTTGGCAGATGAAGTAAGCCTGGAACTCAGGGCTTCCTGGTTAAAGAAATCCAAGCCCTAGGCTGAACCCTAACCCTAACCCTAGGCAGATAAATCCGCCTAGGTATAGGGATGGTGCCAAGGAAAAAGCTGTGAAAGCTGCCATGTTGTTGCACTTTTGTACTCCCCTTGGGATGCATTGAACAGCTGCAGTGTGCCTGGAGTCCAGGGCTTCCTAGTTTTAAAAATCCTAGCCCTAGGCCTAAGCCTAACAGTAACCCTAGGAAGGTAAATCAGCCGGGTATTAGGGTTCTTCCTAAGGGAAAAGCCGTGAAAGCAGCCATGTTGTGGAACTTCTGCACTGCCTATGGGATGCCTTTGGCAGATGAAGTAAGCCTGGAACTCAGGGCTTCCTGGTTAAAGAAATCCAAGACCTAGGCTGAACCCTTACCCTAACCCTAGGCAGATAAATCAGCCTAGGTATAGGGATGGTGCCAAGGAAAAAGCTGTGAAAGCTGCCATATCTTTGCACTTTTGTACTCCCCTTGGGATGCCTTGAACAGCTGCAGTGTGCCTTGACCCCAAGGCTTCCTAGTTTTAAAAATCCTAGCCCTAGGCCTAAGCCTAACAGTAACCCTGGAAAGGGAAATCAGCCTGGTGTTAGGCTTCTTGCCAAGGAAAAAGCCGTGAAAGCAGCCATGTTGTGGCACTTCTGCACTGCCTTTTGGATGCCTTTGGCAGATGAAGTAAGTCTGGAAGTCAGGGCTTCCTGGTTAAAAAAATCCAAGCCCTAGGCTGAACCCTAACCCTAACCCTAGGCAGATAAATCAGCCTAGGTATAGGGATGGTGCCAAGGAAAAAGCTGTGAAAGCTGCCATGTTGTTGCACTTTTGTACTCCCCTTGGGATGCCTTGAACAGCTGCAGTGTGCCTGGAGCTAAGGGCTTCCTAGTTTTAAAAATCCTAGCCCTAGGCCTAAGCCTAACAGTAACCCTGGGAAGGTAAATCAGCCTGGTGTTAGGCTTCTTGCCAAGGAAAAAGCCGTGAAAGCAGCCATGTTGTGGCACTTTTGCACTCCCTTTTGGATGCCTTTCACAGCTCCAATGTGCCTGGAACTCAGGGCTTCCTGATTTTAAAAATCCTAGCCCTAGGCCGAACCCCAACCCTAAGACGAGAAAGGCAAATCAGCCAGGAATTAGGCATGTCCCCAAGGAAAAAGCTGTGGAGGCAGGCATGTTGTGCTACTTTTGCGCTCTTCTTGGGTAGTCCTTCACAGCTGCTGTGTTCTTGGAACTCAGGGCTTTCTGGTTAATAGAACCCTTACCTTAGGCGTAACTCAAACCTTAACCCAAGGAAGGAAAATCAACCTATGGTTCGGGATGGTCTCATGGAAATAGCAGTGGTGGCAGCCAAGTTGCGTCACTTTTGCGCTCCCCTTGGGATGCCTTTCGCAGCTGCAGTGTGCCTGGAGCCCAGGGCTTCCTGGTTTTAAAAGTCCTAGGCCTAAGCCTAACAGTAACCCTAGGAAGGTAAATCAGCCGGGTATTAGGGTTCTTCCTAAGGGAAAAGCCGTGAAAGCAGCCATGTTGTGGCACTTCTGCACTCCCTTTGGGATGCCTTTGGCAGATGAAGTAAGCCTGGAACTCAGGGCTTCCTGGTTAAAGAAATCCAAGCCCTAGGCTGAACCCTAACCCTAACCCTAGGCAGATAAATCAGCCTAGGTATAGGGATGGTGCCAAGGAAAAAGCTGTGAAAGCTGCCATGTTGTTGCACTTTTGTACATCTCTTGGGATGCCTTGAACAGCTGCAGTGTGCCTGGAGGCCAGGGCTTCCTAGTTTTAAAAATCCTAGCCCTAGGCCTAACAGTAACCCTAGGAAGGTAAATCAGCCGGGTATTAGGGTTCTTCCTAAGGGAAAAGCCGTGAAAGCAGCCATGTTGTGGCACTTCTGCACTCCCTTTGGGATGCCTTTGGCAGATGAAGTAAGCCTGGAACTCAGGGCTTCCTGGTTAAAGAAATCCAAGCCCTAGGCTGAACCCTAACCCTAACCCTAGGCAGATAAATCAGCCTAGGTATAGGGATGGTGCCAAGGAAAAAGCTGTGAAAGCTGCCATGTTGTTGCACTTTTGTACTCCCCTTGGGATGCCTTGAACAGCTGCAGTGTGCCTGGAGCTAAGGGCTTCCTAGTTTTAAAAATCCTAGCCCTAGGCCTAAGCCTAACAGTAACCCTGGGAAGGTAAATCAGCCTGGTGTTAGGCTTCTTGCCAAGGAAAAAGCCGTGAAAGCAGCCATGTTGTGGCACTTTTGCACTCCCTTTTGGATGCCTTTCACAGCTCCAGTGTGCCTGGAACTCAGGGCTTCCTGATTTTAAAAATCCTAGCCCTAGGCCGAACCCCAACCCTAAGACGAGAAAGGCAAATCAGCCAGGAATTAGGCATGTCCCCAAGGAAAAAGCTGTGGAGGCAGGCATGTTGTGGTACTTTTGCGCTCTTCTTGGGTAGTCCTTCGCAGCTGCTGTGTTCTTGGAACTCAGGGCTTTCTGGTTAATAGAGCCCTTACCCTAGGCGTAACTCAAACCTTAACCCTAGGAAGGAAAATCAACCTATGGTTCGGGATGGTCTCATGGAAATATCAGTGGTGGCAGCCAAGTTGCGTCACTTTTGCGCTCCCCTTGGGATGCCTTTTGCAGCTGCAGTGTGCCTGGAGCCCAGGGCTTCCTGGTTTTAAAAGTCCTAGGCCTAAGCCTAACAGTAACCCTAGGAAGGTAAATCAGCCGGGTATTAGGGTTCTTCCTAAGGGAAAAGCCGTGAAAGCAGCCATGTTGTGGCACTTCTGCACTCCCTTTGGGATGCCTTTGGCAGATGAAGTAAGCCTGGAACTCAGGGCTTCCTGGTTAAAGAAATCCAAGCCCTAGGCTGAACCCTAACCCTAACCCTAGGCAGATAAATCAGCCTAGGTATAGGGATGGTGCCAAGGAAAAAGCTGTGAAAGCTGCCATGTTGTTGCACTTTTGTACTCCCCTTGGGATGCCTTGAACAGCTGCAGTGTGCCTGGAGCCCAGGGCTTCCTAGTTTTAAAAATCCTAGCCCTAGGCCTAAGCCTAACAGTAACCCTGGGAAGGTAAATCAGCCTGGTGTTAGGCTTCTTGCCAAGGAAAAAGCCGTGAAAGCAGCCATGTTGTGGCACTTTTGCACTCCCTTTTGGATGCCTTTCACAGCTCCAGTGTGCCTGGAACTCAGGGCTTCCTGATTTTAAAAATCCTAGCCCTAGGCCGAACCTCAAACCTAAGACGAGAAAGGCAAATCAGCCAGGAATTAGGCATGTCTCCAATGAAAAAGCTGTGGAGGCAGGCATGTTGTGGTACTTTTGCGCTCTTCTTGGCTAGTCCTTCGCAGCTGCTGTGTTCTTGGAACTCAGGGCTTTCTGGTTAATAGAACCCTTACCCTAGGCGTAACTCAAACCTTAACCCTAGGAAGGAAAATCAGCCTATGGTTCGGGATGGTCTCATGGAAATATCAGTGGTGGCAGCCAAGTTGCGTCACTTCTGCGCTCTCCTTGGGATGCCTATCGCAGCTGCAGTGTGCCTGGAGCCCAGGGCTTCCTGGTTTTAAAAGTCCTAGGCCTAAGCCTAACAGTAACCCTAGGAAGGTAAATCAGCCAGGTATTAGGGTTCTTCCTAAGGGAAAAGCCGTGAAAGCAGCCATGTTGTGGAACTTCTGCACTCCCTTTGGGATGCCTTTGGCAGATGAAGTAAGCCTGGAACTCAGGGCTTCCTGGTTAAAGAAATCCAAGCCCTAGGCTGAACCCTAACCCTAACCCTAGGCAGATAAATCAGCCTAGGTATAGGGATGGTGCCAAGGAAAAAGCTGTGAAAGCTGCCATGTTGTTGCACTTTTGTACTCCCCTTGGGATGCCTTGAACAGCTGCAGTGTGCCTGGAGCTAAGGGCTTCCTAGTTTTAAAAATCCTAGCCCTAGGCCTAAGCCTAACAGTAACCCTGGGAAGGTAAATCAGCCTGGTGTTAGGCTTCTTGCCAAGGAAAAAGCCGTGAAAGCAGCCATGTTGTGGCACTTTTGCACTCCCTTTTGGATGCCTTTCACAGCTCCAGTGTGCCTGGAACTCAGGGCTTCCTGATTTTAAAAATCCTAGCCCTAGGCCGAACCCCAACCCTAAGACGAGAAAGGCAAATCAGCCAGGAATTAGGCATGTCCCCAAGGAAAAAGCTGTGGAGGCAGGCATGTTGTGGTACTTTTGTGCTCTTCTTGGCTAGTCCTTCGCAGCTGCTGTGTTCTTGGAACTCAGGGCTTTCTGGTTAATAGAACCCTTACCCTAGGCGTAACTCAAACCTTAAGCCTAGGAAGGAAAATCAGCCTATGGTTCGGGATGGTCTCATGGAAATATCAGTGGTGGCAGCCAAGTTGAGTCACTTTTGCGCTCCCCTTGGGATGCCTTTCGCAGCTGCAGTGTGCCTGGAGCCCAGGGCTTCCTGGTTTTAAAAGTCCTAGGCCTAAGCCTAACAGTAACCCTAGGAAGGTAAACCAGCCGGGTATTAGGGTTCTTCCTAAGGGAAAAGCCGTGAAAGCAGCCATGTTGTGGCACTTCTGCACTCCCTTTGGGATGCCTTTGGCAGATGAAGTAAGCCTGGAACTCAGGGCTTCCTGGTTAAAGAAATCCAAGCCCTAGGCTGAACCCTAACCCTAACCCTAGGCAGATAAATCAGCCTAGGTATAGGGATGGTGCCAAGGAAAAAGCTGTGAAAGCTGCCATGTTGTTGCACTTTTGTACTCCCCTTGGGATGCCTTGAACAGCTGCAGTGTGCCTGGAGCCCAGGGCTTCCTAGTTTTAAAAATCCTAGCCCTAGGCCTAAGCCTAACAGTAACCCTGGGAAGGGAAATCAGCCTGGTGTTAGGCTTCTTGCCAAGGAAAAAGCCGTGAAAGCAGCCATGTTGTGGCACTTTTGCACTCCCTTTTGGATGCCTTTCACAGCCCCAGTGTGCCTGGAACTCAGGGCTTCCTGATTTTAAAAATCCTAGCCCTAGGCCGAACCCCAACCCTAAGACGAGAAAGGCAAATCAGCCAGGAATTAGGCATGTCCCCAAGGAAAAAGCTGTGGAGGCAGGCATGTTGTGGTACTTTTGCGCTCTTCTTGGGTAGTCCTTCGCAGCTGCTGTGTTCTTGGAACTCAGGGCTTTCTGGTTAATAGAACCCTTACCCTAGGCGTAACTCAAACCTTAACCCTAGGAAGGAAAATCAACCTATGGTTCGGGATGGTCTCATGGAAATATCAGTGGTGGCAGCCAAGTTGCGTCACTTTTGCGCTCCCCTTGGGATGCCTTTCGCAGCTGCAGTGTGCCTGGAGCCCAGGGCTTCCTGGTTTTAAAAGTCCTAGGCCTAAGCCTAACAGTAACCCTAGGAAGGTAAACCAGCCGGGTATTAGGGTTCTTCCTAAGGGAAAAGCCGTGAAAGCAGCCATGTTGTGGCACTTCTGCACTCCCTTTGGGATGCCTTTGGCAGATGAAGTAAGCCTGGAACTCAGGGCTTCCTGGTTAAAGAAATCCAAGCCCTAGGCTGAACCCTAACCCTAACCCTAGGCAGATAAATCAGCCTAGGTATAGGGATGGTGCCAAGGAAAAAGCTGTGAAAGCTGCCATGTTGTTGCACTTTTGTACTCCCCTTGGAATGCCTTTCGCAGCTGCAGTGTGCCTGGAGCCCAGGGCTTCCTGGTTTTAAAAGTCCTAGGCCTAAGCCTAACAGTAACCCTGGGAAGGTAAATCAGCCGGTTATTAGGGTTCTTCCTAAGGGAAAAGCCGTGAAAGCAGCCATGTTGTGGCACTTCTGCACTCCCTTTGGGATGCCTTTGGCAGATGAAGTAAGCCTGGAACTCAGGGCTTCCTGGTTAAAGAAATCCAAGCCCTAGGCTGAACCCTAACCCTAACCCTAGGCAGATAAATCAGCCTAGGTATAGGGATGGTGCCAAGGAAAAAGCTGTGAAAGCTGCCATGTTGTTGCACTTTTGTACTCCCCTTGGGATGCCTTGAACAGCTGCAGTGTGCCTGGAGCCCAGGGCTTCCTAGTTTTAAAAATCCTAGCCCTAGGCCTAAGCCTAACAGTAACCCTGGGAAGGTAAATCAGCCTGGTGTTAGGCTTCTTGCCAAGGAAAAAGCCGTGAAAGCAGCCATGTTGTGGCACTTTTGCACTCCCTTTTGGATGCCTTTCACAGCTCCAGTGTGCCTGGAACTCAGGGCTTCCTGATTTTAAAAATCCTAGCCCTAGGCCGAACCCCAACCCTAAGACGAGAAAGGCAAATCAGCCAGGAATTAGGCATGTCCCCAAGGAAAAAGCTGTGGAGGCAGGCATGTTGTGCTACTTTTGCGCTCTTCTTGGCTAGTCCTTCGCAGCTGCTGTGTTCTTGGAACTCAGGGCTTTCTGGTTAATAGAACCCTTACCCTAGGCGTAACTCAAACCTTAACCCTAGGAAGGAAAATCAGCCTATGGTTCGGGATGGTCTCATGGAAATATCAGTGGTGGCAGCCAAGTTGCGTCACTTTTGCGCTCCCCTTGGGATGCCTTTCGCAGCTGCAGTGTGCCTGGAGCCCAGGGCTTCCTGGTTTTAAAAGTCCTAGGCCTAAGCCTAACAGGAACCCTGGGATGGTAAATCAGCCTGGTTTTAGGCTTCTTGCCAAGGAAAAAGCCGTGAAGCAGCCATGTTGTGGCACTTCTGCACTCCCTTTGGGATGCCTTTGGCAGATGAAGTAAGCCTGGAACTCAGGGCTTCCTGGTTAAAGAAATCCAAGCCCTAGGCTGAACCCTAACCCTAACCCCAGGCAGATAAATCAGCCTAGGTATAGGGATGGTGCCAAGGAAAAAGCTGTGAAAGCTGCCATGTTGTTGCACTTTTGTACTCCCCTTGGGATGCCTTGAACAGCTGCAGTGTGCCTGGAGCTAAGGGCTTCCTAGTTTTAAAAATCCTAGCCCTAGGCCTAAGCCTAACAGTAACCCTGGGAAGGTAAATCAGCCTGGTGTTAGGCTTCTTGCCAAGGAAAAAGCCGTGAAAGCAGCCATGTTGTGGCACTTTTGCACTCCCTTTTGGATGCCTTTCACAGCTCCAGTGTGCCTGGAACTCAGGGCTTCCTGATTTTAAAAATCCTAGCCCTAGGCCGAACCCCAACCCTAAGACGAGAAAGGCAAATCAGCCAGGAATTAGGCATGTCCCCAAGGAAAAAGCTGTGGAGGCAGGCATGTTGTGGTACTTTTGTGCTCTTCTTGGCTAGTCCTTCGCAGCTGCTGTGTTCTTGGAACTCAGGGCTTTCTGGTTAATAGAGCCCTTACCCTAGGCGTAACTCAAACCTTAACCCTAGGAAGGAAAATCAGCCTATGGTTCGGGATGGTCTCATGGAAATATCAGTGGTTGCAGCCAAGTTGCGTCACTTTTGCGCTCCCCTTGGGATGTCTTTTGCAGCTGCAGTGTGCCTGGAGCCCAGGGCTTCCTGGTTTTAAAAGTCCTAGGCCTAAGCCTAACAGTAACCCTAGGAAGGTAAATCAGCCGGGTATTAGGGTTCTTCCTAAGGGAAAAGCCGTGAAAGCAGCCATGTTGTGGCACTTCTGCACTCCCTTTGGGATGCCTTTGGCAGATGAAGTAAGCCTGGAACTCAGGGCTTCCTGGTTAAAGAAATCCAAGCCCTAGGCTGAACCCTAACCCTAACCCTAGGCAGATAAATCAGCCTAGGTATAGGGATGGTGCCAAGGAAAAAGCTGTGAAAGCTGCCATGTTGTTGCACTTTTGTACTCCCCTTGGGATGCCTTGAACAGCTGCAGTGTGCCTGGAGCCCAGGGCTTCCTAGTTTTAAAAATCCTAGCCCTAGGCCTAAGCCTAACAGTAACCCTGGGAAGGTAAATCAGCCTGGTGTTAGGCTTCTTGCCAAGGAAAAAGCCGTGAAAGCAGCCATGTTGTGGCACTTTTGCACTCCCTTTTTGATGCCTTTCACAGCCCCAGTGTGCCTGGAACTCAGGGCTTCCTGATTTTAAAAATCCTAGCCCTAGGCCGAACCCCAACCCTAAGACGAGAAAGGCAAATCAGCCAGGAATTAGGCATGTCCCCAAGGAAAAAGCTGTGGAGGCAGGCATGTTGTGGTACTTTTGCGCTCTTCTTGGGTAGTCCTTCGCAGCTGCTGTGTTCTTGGAACTCAGGGCTTTCTGGTTAATAGAACCCTTACCCTAGGCGTAACTCAAACCTTAACCCTAGGAAGGAAAATCAGCCTATGGTTCGGGATGGTCTCATGGAAATATCAGTGGTGGCAGCCAAGTTGCGTCACTTTTGCGCTCCCCTTGGGATGCCTTTCGCAGCTGCAGTGTGCCTGGAGCCCAGGGCTTCCTGGTTTTAAAAGTCCTAGGCCTAAGCCTAACAGTAACCCTAGGAAGGTAAATCAGCCGGGTATTAGGGTTCTTCCTAAGGGAAAAGCCGTGAAAGCAGCCATGTTGTGGCACTTCTGCACTCCCTTTGGGATGCCTTTGGCAGATGAAGTAAGCCTGGAACTCAGGGCTTCCTGGTTAAAGAAATCCAAGCCCTAGGCTGAACCCTAACCCTAACCCTAGGCAGATAAATCAGCCTAGGTATAGGGATGGTGCCAAGGAAAAAGCTGTGAAAGCTGCCATGTTGTTGCACTTTTGTACTCCCCTTGGGATGCCTTGAACAGCTGCAGTGTGCCTGGAACCCAGGGCTTCCTAGTTTTAAAAATCCTAGCCCTAGGCCTAAGCCTAACAGTAACCCTGGGAAGGTAAATCAGCCTGGTGTTAGGCTTCTTGCCAAGGAAAAAGCCGTGAAAGCAGCCATGTTGTGGCACTTTTGCACTCCCTTTTGGATGCCTTTCACAGCCCCAGTGTGCCTGGAACTCAGGGCTTCCTGATTTTAAAAATCCTAGCCCTAGGCCGAACCCCAACCCTAAGACGAGAAAGGCAAATCAGCCAGGAATTAGGCATGTCCCCAAGGAAAAAGCTGTGGAGGCAGGCATGTTGTGCTACTTTTGCGCTCTTCTTGGCTAGTCCTTCGCAGCTGCTGTGTTCTTGGAACTCAGGGCTTTCTGGTTAATAGAGCCCTTACGCTAGGCGTAACTCAAACCTTAACCCTAGGAAGGAAAATCAGCCTATGGTTCGGGATGGTCTCATGGAAATATCAGTGGTGGCAGCCAAGTTGCGTCACTTTTGCGCTCCCCTTGGGATGCCTTTCGCAGCTGCAGTGTGCCTGGAGCCCAGGGCTTCCTGGTTTTAAAAGTCCTAGGCCTAAGCCTAACAGTAACCCTAGGAAGGTAAATCAGCCGGGTATTAGGGTTCTTCCTAAGGGAAAAGCCGTGAAAGCAGCCATGTTGTGGCACTTCTGCACTCCCTTTGGGATGCCTTTGGCAGATGAAGTAAGCCTGGAACTCAGGGCTTCCTGGTTAAAGAAATCCAAGCCCTAGGCTGAACTCTAACCCTAACCCTAGGCAGATAAATCAGCCTAGGTATAGGGATGGTGCCAAGGAAAAAGCTGTGAAAGCTGCCATGTTGTTGCACTTTTGTACTCCCCTTGGGATGCCTTGAACAGCTGCAGTGTGCCTGGAGCCCAGGGCTTCCTAGTTTTAAAAATCCTAGCCCTAGGCCTAAGCCTAACAGTAACCCTGGGAAGGTAAATCAGCCTGGTGTTAGGCTTCTTGCCAAGGAAAAAGCCGTGAAAGCAGCCATGTTGTGGCACTTTTGCACTCCCTTTTGGATGCCTTTCACAGCTCCAGTGTGCCTGGAACTCAGGGCTTCCTGATTTTAAAAATCCTAGCCCTAGGCCGAACCCCAACCCTAAGACGAGAAAGGCAAATCAGCCAGGAATTAGGCATGTCCCCAAGGAAAAAGCTGTGGAGGCAGGCATGTTGTGCTACTTTTGCGCTCTTCTTGGCTAGTCCTTCGCAGCTGCTGTGTTCTTGGAACTCAGGGCTTTCTGGTTAATAGAACCCTTACCCTAGGCGTAACTCAAACCTTAACCCTAGGAAGGAAAATCAGCCTATGGTTCGGGATGGTCTCATGGAAATATCAGTGGTGGCAGCCAAGTTGCGTCACTTTTGCGCTCCCCTTGGGATGCCTTTCGCAGCTGCAGTGTGCCTGGAGCCCAGGGCTTCCTGGTTTTAAAAGTCCTAGGCCTAAGCCTAACAGGAACCCTGGGATGGTAAATCAGCCTGGTTTTAGGCTTCTTGCCAAGGAAAAAGCCGTGAAGCAGCCATGTTGTGGCACTTCTGCACTCCCTTTGGGATGCCTTTGGCAGATGAAGTAAGCCTGGAACTCAGGGCTTCCTGGTTAAAGAAATCCAAGCCCTAGGCTGAACCCTAACCCTAACCCTAGGCAGATAAATCAGCCTAGGTATAGGGATGGTGCCAAGGAAAAAGCTGTGAAAGCTGCCATGTTGTTGCACTTTTGTACTCCCCTTGGGATGCCTTGAACAGCTGCAGTGTGCCTGGAACCCAGGGCTTCCTAGTTTTAAAAATCCTAGCCCTAGGCCTAAGCCTAACAGTAACCCTGGGAAGGTAAATCAGCCTGGTATTAGGCTTCTTGCCAAGGAAAAAGCCGTGAAAGCAGCCATGTTGTGGCACTTTTGCACTCCCTTTTGGATGCCTTTCACAGCCCCAGTGTGCCTGGAACTCAGGGCTTCCTGATTTTAAAAATCCTAGCCCTAGGCCGAACCCCAACCCTAAGACGAGAAAGGCAAATCAGCCAGGAATTAGGCATGTCCCCAAGGAAAAAGCTGTGGAGGCAGGCATGTTGTGCTACTTTTGCGCTCTTCTTGGCTAGTCCTTCGCAGCTGCTGTGTTCTTGGAACTCAGGGCTTTCTGGTTAATAGAGCCCTTACGCTAGGCGTAACTCAAACCTTAACCCTAGGAAGGAAAATCAGCCTATGGTTCGGGATGGTCTCATGGAAATATCAGTGGTGGCAGCCAAGTTGCGTCACTTTTGCGCTCCCCTTGGGATGCCTTTCGCAGCTGCAGTGTGCCTGGAGCCCAGGGCTTCCTGGTTTTAAAAGTCCTAGGCCTAAGCCTAACAGTAACCCTAGGAAGGTAAATCAGCCGGGTATTAGGGTTCTTCCTAAGGGAAAAGCCGTGAAAGCAGCCATGTTGTGGCACTTCTGCACTCCCTTTGGGATGCCTTTGGCAGATGAAGTAAGCCTGGAACTCAGGGCTTCCTGGTTAAAGAAATCCAAGCCCTAGGCTGAACTCTAACCCTAACCCTAGGCAGATAAATCAGCCTAGGTATAGGGATGGTGCCAAGGAAAAAGCTGTGAAAGCTGCCATGTTGTTGCACTTTTGTACTCCCCTTGGGATGCCTTGAACAGCTGCAGTGTGCCTGGAGCCCAGGGCTTCCTAGTTTTAAAAATCCTAGCCCTAGGCCTAAGCCTAACAGTAACCCTGGGAAGGTAAATCAGCCTGGTGTTAGGCTTCTTGCCAAGGAAAAAGCCGTGAAAGCAGCCATGTTGTGGCACTTTTGCACTCCCTTTTGGATGCCTTTCACAGCTCCAGTGTGCCTGGAACTCAGGGCTTCCTGATTTTAAAAATCCTAGCCCTAGGCCGAACCCCAACCCTAAGACGAGAAAGGCAAATCAGCCAGGAATTAGGCATGTCCCCAAGGAAAAAGCTGTGGAGGCAGGCATGTTGTGCTACTTTTGCGCTCTTCTTGGCTAGTCCTTCGCAGCTGCTGTGTTCTTGGAACTCAGGGCTTTCTGGTTAATAGAACCCTTACCCTAGGCGTAACTCAAACCTTAACCGTAGGAAGGAAAATCAGCCTATGGTTCGGGATGGTCTCATGGAAATATCAGTGGTGGCAGCCAAGTTGCGTCACTTTTGCGCTCCCCTTGGGATGCCTTTCGCAGCTGCAGTGTGCCTGGAGCCCAGGGCTTCCTGGTTTTAAAAGTCCTAGGCCTAAGCCTAACAGGAACCCTGGGATGGTAAATCAGCCTGGTTTTAGGCTTCTTGCCAAGGAAAAAGCCGTGAAGCAGCCATGTTGTGGCACTTCTGCACTCCCTTTGGGATGCCTTTGGCAGATGAAGTAAGCCTGGAACTCAGGGCTTCCTGGTTAAAGAAATCCAAGCCCTAGGCTGAACCCTAACCCTAACCCCAGGCAGATAAATCAGCCTAGGTATAGGGATGGTGCCAAGGAAAAAGCTGTGAAAGCTGCCATGTTGTTGCACTTTTGTACTCCCCTTGGGATGCCTTGAACAGCTGCAGTGTGCCTGGAGCTAAGGGCTTCCTAGTTTTAAAAATCCTAGCCCTAGGCCTAAGCCTAACAGTAACCCTGGGAAGGTAAATCAGCCTGGTGTTAGGCTTCTTGCCAAGGAAAAAGCCGTGAAAGCAGCCATGTTGTGGCACTTTTGCACTCCCTTTTGGATGCCTTTCACAGCTCCAGTGTGCCTGGAACTCAGGGCTTCCTGATTTTAAAAATCCTAGCCCTAGGCCGAACCCCAACCCTAAGACGAGAAAGGCAAATCAGCCAGGAATTAGGCATGTCCCCAAGGAAAAAGCTGTGGAGGCAGGCATGTTGTGGTACTTTTGTGCTCTTCTTGGCTAGTCCTTCGCAGCTGCTGTGTTCTTGGAACTCAGGGCTTTCTGGTTAATAGAACCCTTACCCTAGGCGTAACTCAAACCTTAACCCTAGGAAGGAAAATCAGCCTATGGTTCGGGATGGTCTCATGGAAATATCAGTGGTTGCAGCCAAGTTGCGTCACTTTTGCGCTCCCCTTGGGATGTCTTTTGCAGCTGCAGTGTGCCTGGAGCCCAGGGCTTCCTGGTTTTAAAAGTCCTAGGCCTAAGCCTAACAGTAACCCTAGGAAGGTAAATCAGCCGGGTATTAGGGTTCTTCCTAAGGGAAAAGCCGTGAAAGCAGCCATGTTGTGGCACTTCTGCACTCCCTTTGGGATGCCTTTGGCAGATGAAGTAAGCCTGGAACTCAGGGCTTCCTGGTTAAAGAAATCCAAGCCCTAGGCTGAACCCTAACCCTAACCCTAGGCAGATAAATCAGCCTAGGTATAGGGATGGTGCCAAGGAAAAAGCTGTGAAAGCTGCCATGTTGTTGCACTTTTGTACTCCCCTTGGGATGCCTTGAACAGCTGCAGTGTGCCTGGAGCCCAGGGCTTCCTAGTTTTAAAAATCCTAGCCCTAGGCCTAAGCCTAACAGTAACCCTGGGAAGGTAAATCAGCCTGGTGTTAGGCTTCTTGCCAAGGAAAAAGCCGTGAAAGCAGCCATGTTGTGGCACTTTTGCACTCCCTTTTTGATGCCTTTCACAGCTGCAGTGTGCCTGGAACTCAGGGCTTCCTGATTTTAAAAATCCTAGCCCTAGGCCGAACCCCAACCCTAAGACGAGAAAGGCAAATCAGCCAGGAATTAGGCATGTCCCCAAGGAAAAAGCTGTGGAGGCAGGCATGTTGTGCTACTTTTGCGCTCTTCTTGGCTAGTCCTTCGCAGCTGCTGTGTTCTTGGAACTCAGGGCTTTCTGGTTAATAGAGCCCTTACGCTAGGCGTAACTCAAACCTTAACCCTAGGAAGGAAAATCAGCCTATGGTTCGGGATGGTCTCATGGAAATATCAGTGGTGGCAGCCAAGTTGCGTCACTTTTGCGCTCCCCTTGGGATGCCTTTCGCAGCTGCAGTGTGCCTGGAGCCCAGGGCTTCCTGGTTTTAAAAGTCCTAGGCCTAAGCCTAACAGTAACCCTAGGAAGGTAAATCAGCCGGGTATTAGGGTTCTTCCTAAGGGAAAAGCCGTGAAAGCAGCCATGTTGTGGCACTTCTGCACTCCCTTTGGGATGCCTTTGGCAGATGAAGTAAGCCTGGAACTCAGGGCTTCCTGGTTAAAGAAATCCAAGCCCTAGGCTGAACTCTAACCCTAACCCTAGGCAGATAAATCAGCCTAGGTATAGGGATGGTGCCAAGGAAAAAGCTGTGAAAGCTGCCATGTTGTTGCACTTTTGTACTCCCCTTGGGATGCCTTGAACAGCTGCAGTGTGCCTGGAGCTAAGGGCTTCCTAGTTTCAAAAATCCTAGCCCTAGGCCTAAACCTAACAGTAACCCTGGGAAGGTAAATCAGCCTGATGTTAGGCTTCTTGCCAAGGAAAAAGCCGTGAAAGCAGCCATGTTGTGGCACTTTTGCACTCCCTTTTGGATGCCTTTCACAGCTCCAGTGTGCCTGGAACTCAGGGCTTCCTGCTTTTAAAAATCCTAGCCCTAGGCCGAACCCCAACCCTAAGACGAGAAAGGCAAATCAGCCAGGAATTAGGCATGTCCCCAAGGAAAAAGCTGTGGAGGCAGGCATGTTGTGGTACTTTTGCGCTCTTCATGGCTAGTCCTTCGCAGCTGCTGTGTTCTTGGAACTCAGGGCTTTCTGGTTAATAAAGCCCTTACCCTAGGCGTAACTCAAACCTTAAGCCTAGGAAGGAAAATCAGCCTATGGTTCGGGATGGTCTCATGGAAATATCAGTGGTGGCAGCCAAGTTGCGTCACTTTTGCGCTCCCCTTGGGATGCCTTTTGCAGCTGCAGTGTGCCTGGAGCCCAGGGCTTCCTGGTTTTAAAAGTCCTAGGCCTAAGCCTAACAGTAACCCTAGGAAGGTAAATCAGCCGGGTATTAGGGTTCTTCCTAAGGGAAAAGCCGTGAAAGCAGCCATGTTGTGGCACTTCTGCACTCCCTTTGGGATGCCTTTGGCAGATGAAGTAAGCCTGGAACTCAGGGCTTCCTGGTTAAAGAAATCCAAGCCCTAGGCTGAACCCTAACCCTAACCCTAGGCAGATAAATCAGCCTAGGTATAGGGATGGTGCCAAGGAAAAAGCTGTGAAAGCTGCCATGTTGTTGCACTTTTGTACTCCCCTTGGGATGCCTTGAACAGCTGCAGTGTGCCTGGAGCTAAGGGCTTCCTAGTTTAAAAAATCCTAGCCCTAGGCCTAAGCCTAACAGTAACCCTGGGAAGGTAAATCAGCCTGGTGTTAGGCGTCTTGCCACGGAAAAAGCCGTGAAAGCAGCCATGTTGTGGCACTTTTGCACTCCCTTTTGGATGCCTTTCACAGCTCCAGTGTGCCTGGAACTCAGGGCTTCCTGCTTTTAAAAATCCTAGCCCTAGGCCGAACCCCAACCCTAAGACGAGAAAGGCAAATCAGCCAGGAATTAGGCATGTCCCCAAGGAAAAAGCTGTGGAGGCAGGCATGTTGTGGTACTTTTGCGCTCTTCTTGGGTAGTCCTTCGCAGCTGCTGTGTTCTTGGAACTCAGGGCTTTCTGGTTAATAGAACCCTTACCCTAGGCGTAACTCAAACCTTAACCCTAGGAAGGAAAATCAGCCTATGGTTCGGGATGGTCTCATGGAAATATCAGTGGTGGCAGCCAAGTTGCGTCACTTTTGCGCTCCCCTTGGGATGCCTTTCGCAGCTGCAGTGTGCCTGGAGCCCAGGGCTTCCTGGTTTTAAAAGTCCTAGGCCTAAGCCTAACAGTAACTCTAGGAAGGTAAATCAGCCGGGTATTAGGGTTCTTCCTAAGGGAAAAGCCGTGAAAGCAGCCATGTTGTGGAACTTCTGCACTCCCTTTGGGATGCCTTTGGCAGATGAAGTAAGCCTGGAACTCAGGGCTTCCTGGTTAAAGAAATCCAAGCCCTAGGCTGAACCCTAACCCTAACCCTAGGCAGATAAATCAGCCTAGGTATAGGGATGGTGCCAAGGAAAAAGCTGTGAAAGCTGCCATGTTGTTGCACTTTTGTACTCCCCTAGGGATGCCTTGAACAGCTGCAGTGTGCCTGGAGCCCAGGGCTTCCTAGTTTTAAAAATCCTAGCCCTAGGCCTAAGCCTAACAGTAATCCTAGGAAGGTAAATCAGCCTGGTGTTAGGCTTCTTGCCAAGGAAAAAGCCGTGAAAGCAGCCATGTTGTGGCACTTTTGCACTCCCTTTTGGATGCCTTTCACAGCCCCAGTGTGCCTGGAACTCAGGGCTTCCTGATTTTAAAAATCCTAGCCCTAGGCCGAACCCCAACCCTAAGACGAGAAAGGCAAATCAGCCAGGAATTAGGCATGTCCCCAAGGAAAAAGCTGTGGAGGCAGGCATGTTGTGGTACTTTTGCGCTCTTCTTGGCTAGTCCTTCGCAGCTGCTGTGTTCTTGGAACTCAGGGCTTTCTGGTTAATAGAACCCTTACCCTAGGCGTAACTCAAACCTTAACCCTAGGAAGGAAAATCAGCCTATGGTTCGGGATGGTCTCATGGAAATATCAGTGGTGGCAGCCAAGTTGCGTCACTTTTGCGCTCCCCTTGGGATGCCTTTCGCAGCTGCAGTGTGCCTGGAGCCCAGGGCTTCCTGGTTTTAAAAGTCCTAGGCCTAAGCCTAACAGTAACCCTAGGAAGGTAAATCAGCCGGGTATTAGGGTTCTTCCTAAGGGAAAAGCCGTGAAAGCAGCCATGTTGTGGCACTTCTGCACTCCCTTTGGGATGCCTTTGGCAGATGAAGTAAGCCTGGAACTCAGGGCTTCCTGGTTAAAGAAATCCAAGCCCTAGGCTGAACCCTAACCCTAACCCTAGGCAGATAAATCAGCCTAGGTATAGGGATGGTGCCAAGGAAAAAGCTGTGAAAGCTGCCATGTTGTTGCACTTTTGTACTCCCCTTGGGATGCCTTGAACAGCTGCAGTGTGCCTGGAGCCCAGGGCTTCCTAGTTTTAAAAATCCTAGCCCAAGGCCTAAGCCTAACAGTAACCCTGGGAAGGTAAATCAGCCTGGTGTTGGGCTTCTTGCCAAGGAAAAAGCCGTGAAAGCAGCCATGTTGTGGCACTTTTGCACTCCCTTTTGGATGCCTTTCACAGCTCCAGTGTGCCTGGAACTCAGGGCTTCCTGATTTTAAAAATCCTAGCCCTAGGCCGAACCCCAACCCTAAGACGAGAAAGGCAAATCAGCCAGGAATTCGGCATGTCCCCAAGGAAAAAGCTGTGGAGGCAGGCATGTTGTGGTACTTTTGCGCTCTTCTTGGGTAGTCCTTCGCAGCTGCTGTGTTCTTGGAACTCAGGGCTTTCTGGTTAATAGAGCCCTTACCCTAGGCGTAACTCAAACCTTAACCCTAGGAAGGAAAATCAGCCTATGGTTCGGGATGGTCTCATGGAAATATCAGTGGTGGCAGCCAAGTTGCGTCACTTTTGCGCTCCCCTTGGGATGCCTTTCGCAGCTGCAGTGTGCCTGGAGCCCAGGGCTTCCTGGTTTTAAAAGTCCTAGGCCTAAGCCTAACAGTAACTCTAGGAAGGTAAATCAGCCGGGTATTAGGGTTCTTCCTAAGGGAAAAGCCGTGAAAGCAGCCATGTTGTGGCACTTCTGCACTCCCTTTGGGATGCCTTTGGCAGATGAAGTAAGCCTGGAACTCAGGGCTTCCTGGTTAAAGAAATCCAAGCCCTAGGCTGAACCCTAACCCTAACCCTAGGCAGATAAATCAGCCTAGGTATAGGGATGGTGCCAAGGAAAAAGCTGTGAAAGCTGCCATGTTGTTGCACTTTTGTACTCCCCTTGGGATGCCTTGAACAGCTGCAGTGTGCCTGGAACCCAGGGCTTCCTAGTTTTAAAAATCCTAGCCCTAGGCCTAAGCCTAACAGTAACCCTGGGAAGGTAAATCAGCCTGGTGTTAGGCTTCTTGCCAAGGAAAAAGCCGTGAAAGCAGCCATGTTGTGGCACTTTTGCACTCCCTTTTGGATGCCTTTCACAGCCCCAGTGTGCCTGGAACTCAGGGCTTCCTGATTTTAAAAATCCTAGCCCTAGGCCGAACCCCAACCCTAAGACGAGAAAGGCAAATCAGCCAGGAATTAGGCATGTCCCCAAGGAAAAAGCTGTGGAGGCAGGCATGTTGTGCTACTTTTGCGCTCTTCTTGGCTAGTCCTTCGCAGCTGCTGTGTTCTTGGAACTCAGGGCTTTCTGGTTAATAGAGCCCTTACGCTAGGCGTAACTCAAACCTTAACCCTAGGAAGGAAAATCAGCCTATGGTTCGGGATGGTCTCATGGAAATATCAGTGGTGGCAGCCAAGTTGCGTCACTTTTGCGCTCCCCTTGGGATGCCTTTCGCAGCTGCAGTGTGCCTGGAGCCCAGGGCTTCCTGGTTTTAAATGTCCTAGGCCTAAGCCTAACAGTAACCCTAGGAAGGTAAATCAGCCGGGTATTAGGGTTCTTCCTAAGGGAAAAGCCGTGAAAGCAGCCATGTTGTGGCACTTCTGCACTCCCTTTGGGATGCCTTTGGCAGATGAAGTAAGCCTGGAACTCAGGGCTTCCTGGTTAAAGAAATCCAAGCCCTAGGCTGAACCCTAACCCTAACCCTAGGCAGATAAATCAGCCTAGGTATAGGGATGGTGCCAAGGAAAAAGCTGTGAAAGCTGCCATGTTGTTGCACTTTTGTACTCCCCTTGGGATGCCTTGAACAGCTGCAGTGTGCCTGGAGCTAAGGGCTTCCTAGTTTCAAAAATCCTAGCCCTAGGCCTAAACCTAACAGTAACCCTGGGAAGGTAAATCAGCCTGATGTTAGGCTTCTTGCCAAGGAAAAAGCCGTGAAAGCAGCCATGTTGTGGCACTTTTGCACTCCCTTTTGGATGCCTTTCACAGCTCCAGTGTGCCTGGAACTCAGGGCTTCCTGCTTTTAAAAATCCTAGCCCTAGGCCGAACCCCAACCCTAAGACGAGAAAGGCAAATCAGCCAGGAATTAGGCATGTCCCCAAGGAAAAAGCTGTGGAGGCAGGCATGTTGTGGTACTTTTGCGCTCTTCTTGGCTAGTCCTTCGCAGCTGCTGTGTTCTTGGAACTCAGGGCTTTCTGGTTAATAGAGCCCTTACCCTAGGCGTAACTCAAACCTTAACCCTAGGAAGGAAAATCAGCCTATGGTTCGGGATGGTCTCATGGAAATATCAGTGGTGGCAGCCAAGTTGCGTCACTTTTGCGCTCCCCTTGGGATGCCTTTTGCAGCTGCAGTGTGCCTGGAGCCCAGGGCTTCCTGGTTTTAAAAGTCCTAGGCCTAAGCCTAACAGTAACCCTAGGAAGGTAAATCAGCCGGGTATTAGGGTTCTTCCTAAGGGAAAAGCCGTGAAAGCAGCCATGTTGTGGCACTTCTGCACTCCCTTTGGGATGCCTTTGGCAGATGAAGTAAGCCTGGAACTCAGGGCTTCCTGGTTAAAGAAATCCAAGCCCTAGGCTGAACCCTAACCCTAACCCTAGGCAGATAAATCAGCCTAGGTATAGGGATGGTGCCAAGGAAAAAGCTGTGAAAGCTGCCATGTTGTTGCACTTTTGTACTCCCCTTGGGATGCCTTGAACAGCTGCAGTGTGCCTGGAGCTAAGGGCTTCCTAGTTTAAAAAATCCTAGCCCTAGGCCTAAGCCTAACAGTAACCCTGGGAAAGTAAATCAGCCTGGTGTTAGGCGTCTTGCCACGGAAAAAGCCGTGAAAGCAGCCATGTTGTGGCACTTTTGCACTCCCTTTTGGATGCCTTTCACAGCTCCAGTGTGCCTGGAACTCAGGGCTTCCTGCTTTTAAAAATCCTAGCCCTAGGCCGAACCCCAACCCTAAGACGAGAAAGGCAAATCAGCCAGGAATTAGGCATGTCCCCAAGGAAAAAGCTGTGGAGGCAGGCATGTTGTGGTACTTTTGCGCTCTTCTTGGGTAGTCCTTCGCAGCTGCTGTGTTCTTGGAACTCAGGGCTTTCTGGTTAATAGAACCCTTACCCTAGGCGTAACTCAAACCTTAAGCCTAGGAAGGAAAATCAGCCTATGGTTCGGGATGGTCTCATGGAAATATCAGTGGTGGCAGCCAAGTTGCGTCACTTTTGCGCTCCCCTTGGGATGCCTTTTGCAGCTGCAGTGTGCCTGGAGCCCAGGGCTTCCTGGTTTTAAAAGTCCTAGGCCTAAGCCTAACAGTAACCCTAGGAAGGTAAATCAGCCGGGTATTAGGGTTCTTCCTAAGGGAAAAGCCGTGAAAGCAGCCATGTTGTGGCACTTCTGCACTCCCTTTGGGATGCCTTTGGCAGATGAAGTAAGCCTGGAACTCAGGGCTTCCTGGTTAAAAAAATCCAAGCCCTAGGCTGAACCCTAACCCTAACACTAGGCAGATAAATCAGCCTAGGTATAGGGATGGTGCCAAGGAAAAAGCTGTGAAAGCTGCCATGTTGTTGCACTTTTGTACTCCCCTTGGGATGCCTTGAACAGCTGCAGTGTGCCTGGAGCCCAGGGCTTCCTAGTTTTAAAAATCCTAGCCCAAGGCCTAAGCCTAACAGTAACCCTGGGAAGGTAAATCAGCCTAGTGTTGGGCTTCTTGCCAAGGAAAAAGCCGTGAAAGCAGCCATGTTGTGGCACTTTTGCACTCCCTTTTGGATGCCTTTCACAGCTCCAGTGTGCCTGGAACTCAGGGCTTCCTGATTTTAAAAATCCTAGCCCTAGGCCGAACCCCAACCCTAAGACGAGAAAGGCAAATCAGCCAGGAATTCGGCATGTCCCCAAGGAAAAAGCTGTGGAGGCAGGCATGTTGTGGTACTTTTGCGCTCTTCTTGGCTAGTCCTTCGCAGCTGCTGTGTTCTTGGAACTCAGGGCTTTCTGGTTAATAGAGCCCTTACCCTAGGCGTAACTCAAACCTTAACCCTAGGAAGGAAAATCAGCCTATGGTTCGGGATGGTCTCATGGAAATATCAGTGGTGGCAGCCAAGTTGCGTCACTTTTGCGCTCCCCTTGGGATGCCTTTCGCAGCTGCAGTGTGCCTGGAGCCCAGGGCTTCCTGGTTTTAAAAGTCCTAGGCCTAAGCCTAACAGTAACCCTAGGAAGGTAAATCAGCCGGGTATTAGGGTTCTTCCTAAGGGAAAAGCCGTGAAAGCAGCCATGTTGTGGAACTTCTGCACTCCCTTTGGGATGCCTTTGGCAGATGAAGTAAGCCTGGAACTCAGGGCTTCCTGGTTAAAGAAATCCAAGCCCTAGGCTGAACCCTAACCCTAACCCTAGGCAGATAAATCAGCCTAGGTATAGGGATGGTGCCAAGGAAAAAGCTGTGAAAGCTGCCATGTTGTTGCACTTTTGTACTCCCCTAGGGATGCCTTGAACAGCTGCAGTGTGCCTGGAGCCCAGGGCTTCCTAGTTTTAAAAATCCTAGCCCTAGGCCTAAGCCTAACAGTAATCCTAGGAAGGTAAATCAGCCTGGTGTTAGGCTTCTTGCCAAGGAAAAAGCCGTGAAAGCAGCCATGTTGTGGCACTTTTGCACTCCCTTTTGGATGCCTTTCACAGCTCCAGTGTGCCTGGAACTCAGGGCTTCCTGATTTTAAAAATCCTAGCCCTAGGCCGAACCCCAACCCTAAGACGAGAAAGGCAAATCAGCCAGGAATTAGGCATGTCCCCAAGGAAAAAGCTGTGGAGGCAGGCATGTTGTGGTACTTTTGCGCTCTTCTTGGCTAGTCCTTCGCAGCTGCTGTGTTCTTGGAACTCAGGGCTTTCTGGTTAATAGAACCCTTACCCTAGGCGTAACTCAAACCTTAACCCTAGGAAGGAAAATCAGCCTATGGTTCGGGATGGTCTCATGGAAATATCAGTGGTGGCAGCCAAGTTGCGTCACTTTTGCGCTCCCCTTGGGATGCCTTTCGCAGCTGCAGTGTGCCTGGAGCCCAGGGCTTCCTGGTTTTAAAAGTCCTAGGCCTAAGCCTAACAGTAACCCTAGGAAGGTAAATCAGCCGGGTATTAGGGTTGTTCCTAAGGGAAAAGCCGTGAAAGCAGCCATGTTGTGGCACTTCTGCACTCCCTTTGGGATGCCTTTGGCAGATGAAGTAAGCCTGGAACTCAGGGCTTCCTGGTTAAAGAAATCCAAGCCCTAGGCTGAACCCTAACCCTAACCCTAGGCAGATAAATCAGCCTAGGTATAGGGATGGTGCCAAGGAAAAAGCTGTGAAAGCTGCCATGTTGTTGCACTTTTGTACTCCCCTTGGGATGCCTTGAACAGCTGCAGTGTGCCTGGAACCCAGGGCTTCCTAGTTTTAAAAATCCTAGCCCTAGGCCTAAGCCTAACAGTAACCCTGGGAAGGTAAATCAGCCTGGTGTTAGGCTTCTTGCCAAGGAAAAAGCCGTGAAAGCAGCCATGTTGTGGCACTTTTGCACTCCCTTTTGGATGCCTTTCACAGCCCCAGTGTGCCTGGAACTCAGGGCTTCCTGATTTTAAAAATCCTAGCCCTAGGCCGAACCCCAACCCTAAGACGAGAAAGGCAAATCAGCCAGGAATTAGGCATGTCCCCAAGGAAAAAGCTGTGGAGGCAGGCATGTTGTGCTACTTTTGCGCTCTTCTTGGCTAGTCCTTCGCAGCTGCTGTGTTCTTGGAACTCAGGGCTTTCTGGTTAATAGAGCCCTTACGCTAGGCGTAACTCAAACCTTAAGCCTAGGAAGGAAAATCAGCCTATGGTTCGGGATGGTCTCATGGAAATATCAGTGGTGGCAGCCAAGTTGCGTCACTTTTTTACTCCCCTTGGGATGCCTTGAACAGCTGCAGTGTGCCTGGAGCTAAGGGCTTCCTAGTTTCAAAAATCCTAGCCCTAGGCCTAAACCTAACAGTAACCCTAGGAAGGTAAATCAGCCGGGTATTAGGGTTCTTCCTAAGGGAAAAGCCGTGAAAGCAGCCATGTTGTGGCACTTCTGCACTCCCTTTGGGATGCCTTTGGCAGATGAAGTAAGCCTGGAACTCAGGGCTTCCTGGTTAAAGAAATCCAAGCCCTAGGCTGAACTCTAACCCTAACCCTAGGCAGATAAATCAGCCTAGGTATAGGGATGGTGCCAAGGAAAAAGCTGTGAAAGCTGCCATGTTGTTGCACTTTTGTACTCCCCTTGGGATGCCTTGAACAGCTGCAGTGTGCCTGGAGCTAAGGGCTTCCTAGTTTCAAAAATCCTAGCCCTAGGCCTAAACCTTACAGTAACCCTGGGAAGGTAAATCAGCCTGATGTTAGGCTTCTTGCCAAGGAAAAAGCCGTGAAAGCAGCCATGTTGTGGCACTTTTGCACTCCCTTTTGGATGCCTTTCACAGCTCCAGTGTGCCTGGAACTCAGGGCTTCCTGCTTTTAAAAATCCTAGCCCTAGGCCGAACCCCAACCCTAAGACGAGAAAGGCAAATCAGCCAGGAATTAGGCATGTCCCCAAGGAAAAAGCTGTGGAGGCAGGCATGTTGTGGTACTTTTGCGCTCTTCTTGGCTAGTCCTTCGCAGCTGCTGTGTTCTTGGAACTCAGGGCTTTCTGGTTAATAGAGCCCTTACCCTAGGCGTAACTCAAACCTTAACCCTAGGAAGGAAAATCAGCCTATGGTTCGGGATGGTCTCATGGAAATATCAGTGGTGGCAGCCAAGTTGCGTCACTTTTGCGCTCCCCTTGGGATGCCTTTTGCAGCTGCAGTGTGCCTGGAGCCCAGGGCTTCCTGGTTTTAAAAGTCCTAGGCCTAAGCCTAACAGTAACCCTAGGAAGGTAAATCAGCCGGGTATTAGGGTTCTTCCTAAGGGAAAAGCCGTGAAAGCAGCCATGTTGTGGCACTTCTGCACTCCCTTTGGGATGCCTTTGGCAGATGAAGTAAGCCTGGAAGTCAGGGCTTCCTGGTTAAAGAAATTCAAGCCCTAGGCTGAACCCTAACCCTAACCCTAGGCAGATAAATCAGCCTAGGTATAGGGATGGTGCCAAGGAAAAAGCTGTGAAAGCTGCCATGTTGTTGCACTTTTGTACTCCCCTTGGGATGCCTTGAACAGCTGCAGTGTGCCTGGAGCCCAGGGCTTCCCAGTTTCAAAAATCCTAGCCCTAGGCCTAAGAATAACAGTAACCCTTGGAAGGTAAATCAGCCTGGTGTTAGTCGTCTTGCCAAGGAAAAAGCCGTGAAAGCAGCCATGTTGTGGCACTTTTGCACTCCGTTTTAGATGCCTTTCACAGCTCCAGTGTGCCTGGAACTCAGGGCTTCCTGCTTTTAAAAATCCTAGCCCTAGGCCGAACCCCAACCCTAAGACGAGAAAGGCAAATCAGCCAGGAATTAGGCATGTCCCCAAGGAAAAAGCTGTGGAGGCAGGCATGTTGTGGTACTTTTGTGCTCTTCTTGGCTAGTCCTTCGCAGCTGCTGTGTTCTTGGAACTCAGGGCTTTCTGGTTAATAGAGCCCTTACCCTAGGCGTAACTCAAACCTTAACCCTAGGAAGGAAAATCAACCTATGGTTCGGGATGGTCTCATGGAAATATCAGTGGTGGCAGCCAAGTTGCGTCACTTTTGCGCTCCCCTTGGGATGCCTTTTGCAGCTGCAGTGTGCCTGGAGCCCAGGGCTTCCTGGTTTTAAAAGTCCTAGGCCTAAGCCTAACAGTAACCCTAGGAAGGTAAATCAGCCGGGTATTAGGGTTCTTCCTAAGGGAAAAGCCGTGAAAGCAGCCATGTTGTGGCACTTCTGCACTCCCTTTGGGATGCCTTTGGCAGATGAAGTAAGCCTGGAACTCAGGGCTTCCTGGTTAAAGAAATCCAAGCCCTAGGCTGAACCCTAACCCTAACCCTAGGCAGATAAATCAGCCTAGGTATAGGGATGGTGCCAAGGAAAAAGCTGTGAAAGCTGCCATGTTGTTGCACTTTTGTACTCCCCTTGGGATGCCTTGAACAGCTGCAGTGTGCCTGGAGCTAAGGGCTTCCTAGTTTAAAAAATCCTAGCCCTAGGCCTAAGCCTAACAGTAACCCTGGGAAGGTAAATCAGCCTGGTGTTAGGCGTCTTGCCAAGGAAAAAGCCGTGAAAGCAGCCATGTTGTGGCACTTTTGCACTCCCTTTTGGATGCCTTTCGCAGCTCCAGTGTGCCTGGAACTCAGGGCTTCCTGATTTTAAAAATCCTAGCCCTAGGCCGAACCCCAACCCTAAGACGAGAAAGGCAAATCAGCCAGGAATTAGGCATGTCCCCAAGGAAAAAGCTGTGGAGGCAGGCATGTTGTGGTACTTTTGCGCTCTTCTTGGCTAGTCCTTCGCAGCTGCTGTGTTCTTGGAACTCAGGGCTTTCTGGTTAATAGAACCCTTACCCTAGGCGTAACTCAAACCTTAAGCCTAGGAAGGAAAATCAGCC